>NW_024080985.1:818125-1071287 GCF_003009895.1 Hyaena hyaena | reverse complement strand
TTCCTTATAGGTTTTGGATACTAGTCCTTTATCTGATATATCATTTGCAATTATCTTTTCCCATTCCGTCGGTTGCCTATTAGTTTTATGGATTGTTTCCTTTGCCGTGCAGAAGTTTTAATCTTGATGAGGTCCCAATAGTTCATTTTTGCTCTATATTCCATTGCCTTTGGGGATGTGTCAAGTAAGAAATTGCTGCAGTTGAGGTCAAGGAGGCTGTTTCCTGCTTTCTCCTCTAGGGTTTTGATGGTTTCCTGTCTCACATTAGGTCCTTTATCCATTTTGAGTTTATTTTTGTGTATGGTGTGAGAAATTGATCTAGTTTCATTCTTCTGTATGTTGCTGTCCAGTTTTCCCAGCACTATCTGTTAAAGAAGCTGTCTTTTGCCATTGGATACTCTTTCCTGCTTTGTCAAAGATTAGTTGGCTGTACACTTTTGGGTCCAAATCTGAGTTCTCTATTCTATTCCATTGGTCTATGTGTCTGTTTTTGTGCCAATACCATACTGTCTTGATGATGACAGCTTTGTAGTAGAGGCTAACGTCTGGGATTGTGATGCCTCCCATTTTGGTTTTCTTCTTCAATATTATTTTGGCTATTCGGGGTCTTTTTGGTTCCATACAAATTTTAGGATAGTTTGTTCTAGTTTTGAGAAGAATTCTGGTGCAATTTTGATTGGTATTGCATTGAATTATTGACACTTATTTTGAATCCTAAAACATAAGAAAGAAATCAAGCTTTCCTTATATTTAAAATACAGATTAGTGTCTCTATAATTTATAAATTAAAAATGTTTATGTTGAGATATATGCTTTGATATTTTTACTTATATAGATGCATGATCAGAATAATATGATTTATTCAAACTTGTAATAACTTAATCACTTTATTCTTTCTCGTAAAAGCAAAGATCTTTAAGTTTACAGTTTTCAGATATCTGAATTTTATATGAATATAAATTACATGGTATATATATTATGTCCATTTAAATATGGGTATAAATTATATAAAAGGACTTGGGATACTTCTTTTGGGTCTTGTAGACAAATTCTGGTTCACTTGCTCAAGAAGCAAACAATTCAATACTATGATATTTCCAGAGAAAACTTCTAACAAGTCACATCTCTAATAAAGTGTCTTCCAACAAAACCATACTCTAACCATGTAATAGTTTAGAAAGTATAGACAAAGGGTCAAATTCAGTTATTTCTTCAGCTCTCATAAAATGTCAATATTTGCTAATGTTACATACAAGACATCTCAGAATTTAAATATTGCAGTCTGAAACACAGGATCATTGGATTTCGTGTATGATCTAAAATCTCTTCCTTCCTTGATATTTCTAAATCGCCAGAGAAGCATGTGAATAATCTAAAGACTTGCTTCAAGAATTGACCGATTACTTTATGGATAAGAGCCATCTTTCACTTACTTTAAATCTCACTAAAATTACTATCCTCAGAGATAGTGTCAAGACAAATTGATGTGTCACGGTCATATCGTTGAAGAAACAATCTGTGCTTTCTGCCTTCACCACCCCTCTCACTCTCCTAGTGCAAAATCCTTCCTCTCATTTTATAAACTACCTCCTGCTTTGCGTGGGTGGGCTGTTCTCTCCTCCCAGGGGTGGGTGCCGGATTTGAGCTCCTCAGAGTACTCGAAATGCCTGGACGTGTTAGTTAGTCCAGGGACGGACAATTGCTTACACAAGTTCAACAAGAAACATTTTCAGGATTGAAATAAATGCTGGGGTTTGAAAGAGGATTTATTTTCCTTCCAAGATCATTGCTGCCAAGGACTATTCAAGCTTGGTGATACCAGAGCCATTGTTTGCCACCAAAAGGAAAAAAAATCTGCTTGAGTGTAAATCAACACAGAGGAAAACAGAGCTGAGAGATTGAGGAAAGAGTTCCAGTTTCACACTTGTACTTTTCCATTACATAGAAGCAATAAAGTTCCATTTGGATTTCCATCGACTAAAAAATTACTATTAACACAAAGATGATACCCTAGAATATATTCAGGTTATTACTATAATAATGTCCTTCCTACCTTCTAGATATATTTTCTTGCATGGGAAAAAGGCAAACTTCCAAATAATCAATCACATGACTAAGGCTGCATTTATTGAGTGTGTGAAACATATAACCATCATCCATTACATGTCTCAATTTGCACACACACACACACACACACACACTACAGAGTACTGATCACAGAGAGCACTACATAGAGTTGTTTATCCACCAAGTGTGACCGACTTACCTACAATAATTTGACTTACCTACAATAATTAATGCTTGACTTTCCTCCAATAATACCTACCCATTGGGTCCCTGTTAATTTCTCCTTTGGCATTCTTTTATTTTTCTTCCCTTCTAACTTTTTATTGTCCAATATAGCTTATTCTAGGCTATACAGCAGTTGTAAAACAATGAATCCAAAATTTTACAATATCTTGAAATTTGACAGCATTTACATGCTGAAGCTTACAGATTGGAAATAATCATTGATCCAAAAAAAAAAAAAAAATACCCTCAAACATTTGTTCAAGCCCTTAGTCAATTGAAATATTTTGCTATGTCAACTAAATAAACACTTTTCTTTGAAGAAAGCAGCAAATGATTTCACTTTTTTTATATTATCTATTACTGGCATTTCTTAAAGAATAGGGCCTAAGGGGAGCATTCCTTTAAAAGCGAAATAGAGTAAAATCTCTTTTAGATCTTTTTCAGTAGTAAAAGCTGATTCTTCTATTAACCTCTTTCTTTCTGCTATGATGTATTATTAAAAATGGAAAGACACTGTTGATGGCATGTATTGTATCAATAGCATTGTGGGATACCATTTATTTTACTTTAAGGAGAGTTTATTTCATCATGAGCCAACTTGGAAAGCCTTTCAGAGGCCATCAGCACACTGGCTTTCTTCATATTAGATAAAAGCAAGGATACCGTGTATACACATTGATCTGGAGTTATTCAAAGACTGGGTTAGGGAAGAGAGAATTTCCTTCCTTGGTACAGAGTAACTTTCATATCATATCAATACCTTTGAAAATCTGCAAAGCCCTTTTTAAATCGAAAATGTCAGTGGGCAAATTTCACCTTTTCTGAGGTAAACTGAAAATGTGTAGACAAAGTCTTATCAGAATCAAAATGGAATAAAGTAAATTTCAAAGAAAATAAAAATAAACATTAACTTTAAATATCAACATATTCTAGGAGTTCCTGGATGGCTCAGTTGGTTAAGCATACGATTTTGGCTCAAGTCATGCTCACATGATTTGTGAGTTCAAGCCCCATGTTTGGCTCTGTGCTGACAGCTCAGAGCCTGTAGTCTGTCTCAGATTCTGTGTCTCCTTCTCTTTCTGCCCCTCTCTTGTTCATGCTCTTCTCTCTCTCTGTCTCTCAACAATAAATAAAATTGCTAAAATTTTTTAAAAAATAAATAATAAATAAATAAATGTCAACATATTCTAAAATATGAGTAGCGAAAAACTGAATTTAAACCATACCAATTACTTGAGTATTTTTAATTAGTTATTTGTAATTCATAAGTTGTAGATTAATATATACTGTTTATCTACAGAGAGCTAAGCATGTGGTTCCCAAAGGATATTTATCTGGCAAACTTTTTATTTAAATGGCCAGATAACAAATACTTTAGGCTCCGTGAGGCACCCAGTATAATCTCTACTATGTAACATGAAAGCATCCATAGACAATACACAAACAAATATGTACGTTTCAATAAAACTTTATTTATAAAATTAGGTAATAGGCCAGATCTGGCCCACAGGTTGTAGTTCGTCAACTCCTTCTCTATGCTAAACTAAATTGTTCTGTATGTTACAAAGAGTAGTAAGAGTAATTTATATGTATAATAAATAGAAATATGTTTCTTAGAATCAGATGAGCTTTCTTTCTAAATTTACCAATAACATATTTTAACTTATTTTTTCCAGAAGGTTCTCCCCGAAGGCTTTGGTTTCTTAACAAGAGAAGAAAAGAGAATATTTTGAGTGAAGAAAATGAGCATGATTGGTCATGCTCTGATCTGAAGCAGACCAATTCTGCTATTTGCCACTTAAGATCGTATACTGTTGACCCTTGAACAGCATAGGTTTGAACTGCATGGATCCACTTATACACGATTTTTTACAGTATGGTACTATAAATGTATGTTGTCTTTCTTATGATTTTCTTAAAAACAGTTTCCTTTCTCTATATTATCTATTGTAAGAATTGAATATAGAATACAAAAAACATACAAACTATGTTACATCACATTAATCAAATGTTTATGTTATCCGTGAGGCTTCTAGTCAACAATAGGCTATTCGTAGTTAAGATTTGGGGGAGTCAAAAGCTATATGTGAATTTTTCAACTGCATGTGGTGTCATCGTCCCTAATTCCCACATTGTTCAGGGGTCAACTGTGTATGTCTTAGGATCAAAGGGACAGGTGCCTCAAGTGTAAAGTGAATCTTGAGTACAGGAAACTTTAAAAGACCATTAACTGAGATGGAAAGAAGACCTGTACACTTGTCCAGTGTCCTACTAAGGAAGCCTAGAAAGCTGAGAAATAACAACAGGAGACAGATGTCAGCACTGTCAAGACAAGGACACAGTCACCCTAGTGCTTGCACTTGCTGGCTTGTGAGGAGCATGCCACCTTGAGCTTTTCAGACACAGGTTTTAATAAGCATCATGGAGCAAAGGCTGCAGCCTTTCAGCAGTGCTCAGATCACATGTGACAGCCGTAATTGAGTCAGCAAAGGGGATGCTGAGAAGAGGGTAATGGGCCACGCAGACAGAGGGAGAGCTGAGCAAGTACTCAGAGATGATTCTCATTGACAGTGATGTGAAACTGGTAGGTGTATATTGAGTTTCAAACATCCTCTGATCCAGAGACAGAAGCCACAATTATCACGTTGACAGGTCTGCAAAAGGTGACTATTGTCCAAAGGCCATAACGCATCAAGAACTAGAATTTAGGATACAAATTCTTCCTTTTAGAAGAAGGAATTGATATATTTGGTAGAATTTGAGACAAACAAGATACTTTTAATTAGATTACAATATATAAAATTGTTCAGTCCCAGTCTAACTCTAGAACTCAGGAGTTGTGGAAAAGAATTATAACACTGATACCCTACTGTGTAAAACAGTATGGAGTTTCCTCAAAAAAATTAAAAACAAAAATACCATATGACCCAGTAATTTCACTCCTAGAAGAGAACGAAAACACTAATTCAAAAAGATATATTACCCCTATGTTTATTGCAGTATTATTTACAACAGCTAAAATAATGGAAGTAACCCAAGCGTCCGCTGAGAGGCAAATAAATAAAGAAGATGTGGTATAATATATACATATACACAACTATACCAAATGTTAACTAACTTGAGTTTAAAATAAAATATTGGAAGAAAATATATAGATATACATATATATTGGATATATATAATGGATATGTATATATAATGGTTAAAGAAGATGTGGTACATATATAGGTATATTCCATTATATATTTTTGTTATATATGTATATAATGGAATATATATGTGTAGAATGTTTGTGTATATATATAATCTATGTGAATAATTGAATATATATACATAATGGAATGTTTGTATATGTGTACGTGTGTGTGTGTGTGTGTGTGTGTGTGTGTGTGTGTACTTAGCCATAAAAAAGAATGAAATCTTGTCATTTACAACAACATGGATGAGCCTTCAGGGTATGACACTACATGAAATAAATAAGACAGAAAAAGACAAATACTATCCGATTTCAATTATATGTGTAATCGAAAAACCAATATGAACAAACAAACAAATCAGAAACAGACTCATGAATACAGAGAACAAATTCATGGTTGTCTGAGGGGAGATGGTTGGAGGAATGAGTGAAATAGGTAAAAAGAATTAGGAGCTTCCAGTTGTAAAATAAGTAAGTCATGGAGATGAGAAGTACAGCATAGAGAATATAGCCAATAATTCTTTAGTAACATTGTATGGTGACAGATGGACATTGTAGTTATTGTGGTGAACATTAAGTAATGTATAGAATTGTTGAATCACTATGCTGTATATCTGAAGCTAATATAACATTGTATGTTAACTATACCTCAATAATACATTTTTTACAGCATTTTTTAAAAAAACTGATACCCAGAGTAAACACAATTTTATGATCTCCCTAACTTTCACTTTCAGGCTCTCTGTTGATCTTTGCTTTGTACTTCACGCATTAACCTAACATTCATCTACCTCATATAATAGAAATATAAGATCTAGAGATAGACCAGTCTCCAAATGTGACTCCCTGAAAACAGAGAGAATTCTACTCAACTGGACAAGTTTAAGCTTCTTGGAATCTCGAGAACTGAATGAGAAAAATCAAAGAAATACAGGTATAATTTTACCTCTGAACCATGAAAGTAGACAATGCTCCACAACTTTCATCCAAAACACTAGGCATGTACTTGGGTGAAGGTGCCACTCAGTGAATGGTAATGCTTAGTCTAAGTTTTTAAAATCTAAATAAAATGGCTTTCTGTAAACATGATTTATGGATTCAAGGAGAATATAGGCTAATACCCCAGTTAACAGTAATGTCTTATAAAACTATGTATTAAAATAAATACAAATATTAACTGGCATTGTATATAGAATATATCTGTATTGTATATATCACATATCATATATTATCTAATATTATATATACATTATATATATTACATACATAGAGAGTACCTAGAGAGTACTCTCTAGTATATACATACATAGAGAGTTGAGAGCAAAGGTTCCAAAACTTTATTCATGGCATCCTTAGTGTTTCAGGAGCATTTTCATGGCATCTCGAGGCCAAAAGAAATGGCTAATAGTTCCATGTTTTATCTAATCAGGAATCACTAGAAGCCTATCTTCATGAAGGTATGACATCAGCAAGTGGAAGTAGCATGGTCCAAAGTTGACACTGTAAACTACCTCAAGATTCATGTGGTGATCAACTCTTTCCTTTGAAAATTTAAAATATCCCAAAGGCATTCCTCTGAGTTTGATCCAACTCTGGAATGCCTGAGCACGTAGTTTAGAAAACACTGGTTTAGAGCAAATCTAGGAATGATTTTTGTACCTAATCTCTCATCTAATTTAGTAACACAACGCTAGAGGCTAGCAATTTCACTGTCTCACTCTGCTCCATCTTAAATTGACCATCCCTTCAGGTTTAAAATATTAAATAAACTTGAAATTGACTTTGCTTTGAGGCTCCAAGGAGAACCTGTGGATTCTCTTAGACACTACCTCTTTCTTCTTCAATGAGTGAGTCTCAACTGACCACACACAATTTATCTAGGAAAAAAGCTTTCAACAGTGAAAGTCACAATAGTTCTCATTTTTGTCCAGAAACAAAACTGATGAAACAGACGCAGAATTACTTTCTCCATTCTGAATACATTCCTTCACTGAAAAATCTCAATGATCAGCCTTAATTGATCAAGATACTTCCAAATTAATAATCCCTCACCATACAAGTAGCTTGTCATTCGCATGTGGTTTCTTTGTATGTTCTAACGCATGTTGTAAGATTTCAACAACCCTGACTGACATAAAGACATTATAGTTTCCTCTAGCTGTTATGTTCCTCATCAAGTTAGACTCTTGAAAGTTAAATATTTTTAAAGGATAATGATTCTTCATAAAATGTAAGGAAAGGCATCAAATAATAAAATTTAACTAAAGAAGAATCCTGGATGCCTATGAAGAAGATGCCTAAGACTGGGCATTTGTGTGTGTGTGTGTGTGTGTGTGTGTGTGCATGCGCACACACCTGCATGAATGCATGTGCAAGAGAGAATTGACAGAGAACAGAGAAAGATATTTATATTCCTTACAGGTATGTGAACAGGAACTCATGGCAATGTGAAGATGACAGAATGAGTGTAGGCATGCAGCGAGGATGTAGGAGTCTACACACAACAGTATGGGCCAAACAATCACAGTAGGCGAAAGATTCTCTCCAAATACAGGCAGTTTTCAGATGGATCTACAGCAATTCAATCAAAATATGTTATGTAACAATGATAAGCAGGGGCAAATTGCAACATTCTGAAAGCAATCTGAATTAAACTACATTCTTCCCTCCACACATTCCTGGGAGGCTTTTCATAACAGCAACCACGTGCATTATAAACAGTATCACCTCTCCAATGGACAATTGGCTTCTTCCCATGCAGTAGTGTGATTTGAGACTACCATCTGCTTCAACAGTTGGTAAAATGTTTTGCATTACCTTTTGCATGGATATCCTCTGAAGACAAAAACAGAATCCTATTGCATTCACAATTAGCAAGAGTGTCAAAGGCAACAGGTTTAACAAGGTATTGATAGTTTCTCTTCAATTCAGTTATAACTATACTGCCAGCGTCTATGAAACATAACCGGATCAACAAATTATGTAAAAATCATGAAAGCAACTGGCAGAACTGTCAAATAAGGTATTCATTACATGTAGAAAGATGTTTGAAATTGATGTAAAAAGATGACTACATTGCATTTTACACATAAATCTCCATAAATATCCATATTTTACAGCCCATAGTAATTACTGATGTGTAACCTTAAATGAGACCAATACTGTATTCATACATTGAGTAAATGCTAATATAATACTATACATTTAGCAAACACTAGTTGTCAAAAACAGTTTTTCTTAACCTTTTCACGGTGCAGGAAGATATGTGTAAAGCATATTGCATACAGTGACTGAGGGTGAGGTCTGGAAGATGCAACAAGCAAAAATAAAGCCAGATGTCAGTGAAATGATCCCAGTGTGAGCTGTCTATCTCTTCCTTTGTTATTTCTCTATTACTATATTAGGAAATTCCACATGGCAGACAGCCATTGTACTTTAGTAGTAGGAACCACCCAAAAGAACAGATTTCTAAACTTTTTTCTAATCTCTTTGGAACATCCTAGAAATAGTAGCAGTAATATAAATCCCAGAAGATTTAACATGTAAGTGTTCATGGTAGTCCCCTTTTCCTCTAGTAAATCTAAAAAGTGTCATGAAGACGGATAATACTTAAAAAATTTTTTGTCAAAAAATTCATAACCAGACAGTTGCAGACTTTGAAACAGACACTATTGGTAAATATTCTTTTATTGATCTCTTTTTTTCAGTGTCTTTCTCTATAAAATGGAGATAGTAGTGCCAACTTCATAAAGTTATTGTGAAGACTATATGAATTAGTACATGACTATAAATTCTTACAGATAAATATGTCTCAGAATTTAGAGTTATAACCTTCCTTTTGGAGAGAGAACACAGTATATATGCCATGTGTTATGTAACACTGTAATCAATCACAAGGTTTCTGCAGAGTGTATAGTATTTACCTTCATGGGATGGAGACTGTAAATTAAGAAATTGTCCATTCGTGACAGTTCTTGCCACCAGATGAGTTCAGATCATGTCTGGTCTTGCTGCCAATTGAGCTTAAAACAAACTTTTTGAATTTTACATTCACAGACAAAAAAAATTGCAGTCCTGAATATGCAGAACATTTAGACACTTAGCACAAAATTTCATATATAGTGAGCACTAAGCATATGTTTTTCAATTTTTATTATTTTTATTATAATAATAATAGTATTATTATTATCCAATTTGGAGCTCAAAATGTTACCTCCTTTCTTTTCTTCCTCCTTTACTTTTTCTTCTCTCTCTCTTTCAACAAATAAATATCCAGGGCATTTTCTTATACAGCACAAATCTACATGATGAAATAATCTGCCAAGGGTAGCACTTAGATACAATGCAATTTATTTCCCAGGACCAAGGACCAGTAAGATTCCCAAAATACTACTTTTTATTGCTGCATAAGTTATCACCAAAAACAAAATTTACACTTTCTATAGCCATACTCAGCAGCTATCACCCACACATTTATAAAGTCAATAATGGAGTTAAATTAGCAACTAAATGGCAGCCATGTTAAAGTTTATTTGTTTATTTTAAGGGGGGAGGGGCAAGGTGGGCAGAGAGAGAGGGAGAGAGAGAGAATCCTAAGCAGGATCTGTGCTATCAGCACAGAATGCCATGTGGGGCTTGATCTCAGACACCTTGAGGTCATGACCTAAGCCAAAATCAAGAGTCAAGTGCTTAATTAACTGAGCCACCCAGGATCCCCTAAATGGTAGCCATTCTAATGTTATTACTATAATTATGGACATACTTTGATTACCAAGATTTTCTCTGATCACCACTTATAACAGAAAAAATGAAAAACCCTGGAAGATTCTTCATAATTAGAGTTATTAAAATGAATAACTAAATAACACATATTTAAGGCTTACTTTGGTATTTTCCAAAAAATTTCCCCTCTTCCCACAAATGAGATTCCCAAACAAATTTCTAATTCAGTAATGGGGCTAGTTTTTTAAAAAAAGGGACTTTAGGGCAATATTCCATACTTATCTACAGAGTATTGATCAAAACCAAATCCTTATTGAATAACATTTTAGGAACTAAAAAGTACAAACTCCTGTATAAAATAAATATCATGGGGACATAATGTACAGGTATATTTGAACATTGCTAAGAGAATAGATCTTAAAAGTTTTCATTAGGAGAAAAAAATCTGTTCCTATGTGTGGTGATGGATGCAAATTAGATTTATTGTGGTGATCATTTCACAATATGTACAAATATCAAATCATTATGTTGTACACCTGAAATTAATATAATGTTATATGTCAATTATATCTAAATTTAAAAAAAAAACAAATCCTTATGAAATAACATTTTATACTCAGGAGATGAAAATCTTCAAAGCATTCCCCATTAATTCCATAAGAGAGTTACTTATGTTTGGTCCAAATCTGTATAGAAAAAACTCTTGGGGCAAAATGCTAAGTATGTCTTTTCACATAATAACAACCAATCATAGCTCATATTCTCTCTAAATCCAGTTCTAACTTCTAAACAGGAGAGACCCTTCTACTGAAAATGTTTTCACCATTTTCCCCAGTTATTCAACTGCTGTACTAACACAGCAGAGACCTAATTAAATGACTAATTTGGGGCTTTTTGCATTTATAACTAATTTTGCCTATTTTGAATACAATACTGTATGAATGAGGGTAATAAATCTTACCTCCTAGAGTTACTATGTGGGTCCAATCCAATTTCAACACACATTTAATTTCAACTAACTATTACTTGCCCAAAGATATGTCAAAGGTTGTGTAACATGTTAAACATCACAAAATGGTAACATGTTTTATTCTTAATCTATTGCAAACAGTGAAAAAAAACTGATGTAAAAAATCACATTTATACATTTCCATTAGGTAGGGCCCTGTGGAAGATTCATCTCAAAATTCTTTAATTTGTGAGCCATTTGTGATTTCCTAAACAGCTAGATATAGGCTGTTTTGCATGCATTATCTTATTTTATTCCCCTTAGAAACACTTAAGAAGAAAGTTCCTAAAGAAGTCTAAATATCATCCTTGGACTCCAGAGTTATTGATAGGCCAAATATTCTCTCATTAATGGGGTCTTAGGTCCAGATATGAGGGTATTATGTGACTTCCCAAGGTTGTTCATAGTGGAAGCAATGCGTCTTCCTAGAGAAGAGACCCAAATTCCCTTAAGGGCCCAAGTTATCTCTAGAGCAAGCAACTGAGCCTGTCACTGAAGCTGAATCAGATTTTATTCTCAGGTAAGCTTAGATTCACCCAGTCCACCCAGTTTTATGATTGAACTATTACTGCATTACACTTTTATACAATGACACAGCGTGAATAGAAATGCAATAGAAATAAACAGGACAAAGCAACATGATATGGCACATGTGATAAACTCAACACAAAAACATTGAACAAAATGACAAGTTGTAGGATATAGACAGTATATTATGTATATGTCATTTAAAATATGCAGAACAATATTTTATATTACATATATACATATATAATAAAAGTATAAAAATATAGATAAGAATGATCAAAAGCAAATTCAGTATGGTTTATTTCTGGAAAAGGAAAGGGATGAAAGACATAACAGAAGGGACACAGATGGCTTTAGCCAAATCTACAATACTTAATTTCTTTACCAAAAAAAGACCTGATGTAATTATAGCAAAATGCTAATATTTGTTCAAATTAAAGTATGGAGGATCATATGCATATATTTGTTTCATAATCATTATACTTTTATATTAAAATATTTCATGATTTTAATTTTTAAAAAAATGAATGAATATGTGCATTCATTTTCTAAGGGGAGTAAAATGTGCACGATGGGGGGAGGGGAGAAAGAAAGCATGTTACCCCTAATACATATTCTCTTGGAAACTGACAACTTACAGACATCACTCTGATTTTCTAGTAATCTCTTTATCAGCAAACAATGCCAGACTTTTCTGAAAACTGAAAAAAATACTATAAGATTGAACAGTTAGTATGAGTCCAATGCTATACTGCATGATCTCATTCAATCATTCAAAAAATGTTATGATGTAGTCATTATCATCCCCAGTTTTCAGGGAAGGAAATTCAGAAGCAAAGCAATCTGTTCAAGGTCACACAGCTGTGGCAGAACTGAGCATCAACCACCCACAGATGTAAACCCAAGGCCCATTCTCTTTTGTCGATACTACATTCGGAAACCATAAAAATCAGACAAGAAGAAGGAAGCCACTCAGACAGGTAGATTAAAATGGGAAGAACTGGAGATATCACTGGACTTGAGTCAGTTAGAAGTCAGCTTAGGTAGAGAAATGCTTTTAAAAGATGAGATCTGAATCATGCTTTAAATAAGACAACGTCTTTACTGACTTAGAAGAATAAATCACAACACAGGCAGTGAAGTTAAAAAAGGGAGTGTGAACTCATGGGAGGGAAGGTTCCTTTTCTCAGAACGAGAATGGGGAGTGCAATTTACACAAAAAAAGCTAACAGACAAAAGAGAGAATAGGCTTAATGGAAATTTTAAAGAGAAGGGATCCAAATCAAAAAAGAAATTAAGTGATAGAAAACATATGAAGACTATTAAGACAGAAAAATATGGGAGATTGAAGAGTCAAATGTTAGCTTCTGAAATTTGAATCAAACCAAACTTTTAAGGCAGAAAGGAGAGCTGAATCATCTAATTTCAAAGGTAGGAAAATTGGAACAAATGATTAAATTGAGGAAAAAATGGGGAGCAGAATTGTGGTTTGTTTATTTTTAGAGGTTAAATGAAATACTCTTTTGAAACATGTATTAAAAGCATCTGATTCCACATAAGGACCTTTAAAAAGTGGAACAGGGAAAAGAATTCTGCTTCTGTTTCCTGAGCCTTCTGAAAGTACTTAGGTGGGTGTGTTTGGGTGGAAACATGAGCTTTTTTTTTTTTGAACACCCTCTGATTCTCCCCCACCTCAACCTGAAACCCTAAAGCTGTGTTCATGACAACACAATCATTTCTACAGTAACTAAAGAGCTGTCAGCAAAAGAGGATTATTACTTAAGTTGAGAAATAAGCAACTAAAAAAAAAAAAAAAACCCTGTAAACCACAAAGAACAGGTTCCCATGCCAATATTGAAAGTGACAAAGCCAAAGCAATGCAAATATGGAAAATGCTGTGTGCTGGGCAGCCCCAACTGACCTTCTAGTGATTGGTTTCCAAACTTTGGGGAAAGATTTCTACAATTTAACCCAATATACTCAGACTTTGATATATCTTGCTGACTCTTCAGACAAAAATTTATTAATGGGTATTCAAATTCAATAGAAGGCATTTGGTTTGTATCCTACTTCCCACCTACCTATGATATATTGAATTCAAACTGAGTCATTTGGTTGGTCTATGATAAGAATTATGAATTCTTTGTGAAGGTTTGAGATGGTCCAAACTCCATCAGCATAAATAAATAAATTATACTGTTTAATGAATGTTGCCTAGGAGTTCTAGGGAAAATAGTGATGTATTACTATTCCAGGAAAGTGATCAGACCAACACGGTAGTAGAAAAGCTACCACATGGTTTTCTGCAGTGAGCTCACTTTCCTTCTCTTTGTTAATTCAATTTAGAGTGTCTCACTCCTCTTTTTCCAAATTTTTGCTACAAATAGAGAATAGTTTTAATGTTATTTGCAACAAATTATTTACATGCTCAAGAGATTTTGGATTAAGAAAAAAAATCCAGGTATACTATCTCATGTCAAAGAAGACAATAACTGGAAAAGAAATGATTATCTACATAATCAAAGTACTTATTCTAAATTAAAGAAGCTACCAGGTGCCCACTTTACATTTTTTAGTCTTGAAAACATGTCTAAAACCCTGTTTCAATCTACCACAGACCAAGGGATAAATTGATACAAGACATACTGAAATCATGAAAGCAATCTACTTTCGTCAAGAGTAACTATGCTACTGGAGAAGTACAGTCTTCAAGGAATTTTTTCAAGACTTTCTATAGCATGATTTATACAATTATAAAATAAATGTAAAATTTAGGATTTTTCTGATGCTGAATAGATGAAAATATAATGTGAACCACAAAATGTTGGAATTTTCCATTCCTCAGATTTTGGCAATTTAGGGGGCTGGATTAACTCTGTGAAACCGTAGGGTCCATTTTACAACAGAGAAGCATGCTAGTCATCTGAAAAAGTTAGGAGCTTCATTGGATGGTTCCTTGGAAAAAAGTGGCAGAAAAAGGTAGAATCATCATTTCAAAAATTTGCAACAATGTGGATGGAACTGGAGGGTATGATATTAAGTGAAATAAGTCAGTCAGAGAAATGTATCATATGATATCACATAATTTCACTCATATGTGGAATTTGAGAAACTTGACAGAAGACCATAGGGGAAGGGAATGAAAAATAAGTTACAGAGGAAGAGGCAAACCATAAGAGACTCTTAAATACAGAGAACAAACTGAGGGCTAATGAGAGTAGGGGGTTTGGAGGGATGAGGGAGGTGAGAGAGGGGCATTGAGGAAGAAACTTGGGATGAGCATTAAGTGTTGTATGTAAGCAATGAATCACAGGAATCTCTTCTGAAGCCAAGACTACACTGTATGTTAGCTAACTTGACAACGAATTTTTTTAAAAAGTGACCCAAAAATAAATATGGAATTGAAGTCAGAAGATCTAGAACCTATTCTAACCCTGGCTACTTTTACCAACCAGGTGACCTTGGTTAAATAAGCCAGTACTCAGTTCCCTTATCAACAAATCAGGGACAATACCAACCACACTTTTCTCACAGAATTGTGAGAATCAAGTAAAAAACACTATGTTTTAGACATATCAATGTGCATATGCATGTACTCCCTCCCTTGAATGGATTTCTGTGTATATGTGTGGGCAACAAAATGTAGAAATTCAAACAAAATGTGAGTACCACAGTCAGAAAAAGCCAGCAGATCAGCATGTGAAAATGCACACAAAAAAATATGCAATGTTAGATTCCAAGACATCAAAGTCAAGGCAGGAAAATGAAAGAGACTGCAGGATTTGTGATTTCCATCCATGAAAACAAATCATGGTTTCATGATGACCAAGTGACGTCAAATTTTTTTATGATACTAAAACAGAGAAATGTCACTAGTGGGACCTCAAAAAAGTGTGCACTATATGAATAAAAATCACCAATGTGCTCCCCACTATTTCCTTGGATCCATAAGGGGATGAGTTTCCCAGGGTTATTTGTTGTCATGAACCTTAGCATAGGCCTACATAAGGATTCTAATGTCAAACCATAGTTTAATAAAAACTGTGAGGGATTCCATTAACCCGCATGATCAACTTAGGAACATTTCCATACTAAAATTAAGGAACAGAACCAAAATTAAAACAGATCTTGCTTCCGTTGGAAGACAGGCCAAAACAATGTCTCACAAAATTAGTTGGGATATTATGACCATATGTTCTCCAATGGAAAAAACCATACACATACAATTCTAGTAGTTATTACTAGTCACTCATCATAGCCATAAACAACACATTTAACTAAAGCACTTGGAGAATATTTGACATGAAGCAATGCATCTCCCTAGTAAGTCCTAGATACACAAATTGTCGAATGTCGCCCCAGATAATTGAATGAATGAACCTGATAGACAGAACTACTCAAAATATGCTCAGTAAATGTTCAAAGATTTTTCTTGAAAATCATAATTTTGATTTTAGAATAGTTGAACAAAATTTTTTTGTTCATTTCTTTTTTTTTTTTTTTTTTTTTGCAAATACCAAATTGTCTTTGAGCCACTCTTAAGTGTATAGTGATACAATGATATCATCGGGACCTGAAGGAAACCTTTTAATTCTGTAGAATGGACTGGTCATAGAGCTGGAGGTGTGCCTCATTTGTGATATTGTGTCTTTATAATATAAACCTAACAGTTCTGATTCAGAATATCTTCAAATAACATTTTCTCTTGTTTATAGATCAGCTTTACTAGATAAAGGACCATTTCCAGGATTCAGGGTGGTGGGGAGGGTGAGAAGGGGAAGCAGCAAAGGGATTTCACAGCTGAGCAGTGAAATGCTTGCTTTATATTCAAGTCTTTAATACATTTTGGGTTAACCTTTGAGAGTGGTGTAAGGCAGAGATCCAGTTTCATTCTTCTGCATGTGCCTATCCAGTTTCCCAAACACCAAGTACTAAAGAAACTATCCTATCCCCATTGAGTATTGAGAATACTTGTCAAATATTAGTTGACCATATAAGCATGGGTTTATTTCTGAGCTCTATAGTCTGTTCCATTTTATGATTTTTAAAATTTCCATTAAAAAACTTTAAAATTCTGTTGGAAATTTGATAGAGATTACATTGAATCTGTAGATTACCTTGGGAGTTATGAACATTTTAATAATATTAATGCTTTCAGTTCATGAACATAGGATAGCCTTCCATATATTTGTTTCTTTTTTTTTTTAAATTTTTTAATGTTTATTTATCCTTGAGAGAGTGAGATAGACAGAGAATGAGCAGGGAAGGAGCAGAGCGAGAGAGGGACACAGAATCTGAAACAGGCTCCAGGCTCTGAGCTGTCAGCACAGAGCCCAACGCGGGGCTCGAACCCATGAACCGTGAGATCATGACTTGAGCCGAAGTCGGACGCTCAACCGACTGAGCCACACAGGCGTCCCATATATTTGTTTCTTTGATGTCTTTCTCAAATCATCTCTGAAAGAGGCAGTCTCGCAGGCTATTCCCCTGGCAGGGAGTGCCACTGGTTGAACTTTGCAATGCTGCAGGACTGCCACCAGCTTCTGCAGTTACTCCTGGTTGCGTGGGACATCAGGCTGTTTCCCAACCAGGTGATGTCTGTAGCTGTACTGCATGTTCAGGCAAGGTGCGGGTAGGGTGCAGGCAGAGCTTCGTGGTTGGATGGGACCTCAAACTGTGCACTGGAATCAGACAGGCCACAGGCTATACCCCAAAACTGGGTAGGACTGCAGTCCGGTAGGACTTTGCAATCAGGTAGACTGTAGGATGCACTCCATGATGCTGGTCATCTGTGGCCACACTTCCCAGAGGGCAAGACTAGATTTTATGCTAAGAAGTTGGATGTGGCTTTGAATTTGCTTCTTAGTGTGAGCCATAAAATGGACTCCATGGCCAGTGTGGCCCATTTGCTGGGGACCAAACCATGCAGTATGGCTCGCTGAGCTCTGGCTAGATGGGGCCACCAGTCCAGCTCTGCAGATGGCTTGAGCCACCGGGTGGGATCTCCGCTCAGACATGATTGTAACCAGGAACTGATTCTGCCAAGATCTGAGTGCTGGTTGCTGAAAGTCTGCTCCCCTTCATCTCTATGTGATCCCCAGTGGTAGAACCCTGTAGATTCCCCTTGTGATCCCTGTGAGGTGAGACTCAAGTGGGCATCCCAGGAAGCATGCACCAGTATTGAGGAAGCTGGATGTCCACACTGGGCTCTCTTTTCCTACTGGAGAAACTACAGACCTGGGGCAGCCCTCTCAATGTAATGCTATGCTGGCCCAGGGGAGGGACAATACAGTCAAAGTGAAATTGGTCCCCTTATCCTTCTAATGAGGTCCTTGTCCATCTCTGAGCTCTGGGAGGCCACTTCAGCCTTACTCATGGGTTCTGGGATTTTCACAATGGAGTCTTGTCTATGGAGAGTTGCTAACTGTTCTTCTGGTGAGAGGGACTGAAATTAGAAATGACCTATGTCACCATCTTAGTGGTATCACCTAATTTCTTTATTTCCACAGTGGGACTTTATTCTGTCCCCTCTTCCGGTTCTCTGTGTGTGATGGGTATCATCATATATCTTACTGCTTAGCTCAAATGTATCCTACTCACGTACCCAATCTCCTGACTTGGCGGAAGATGCCTCAAGACTCCTTTACTCTTCTCAACTATTAAATTAGATAAGTACAAGGGTGAAATAATCAACATCTTATAAATTAAATATTTGTTGATTATAAGAAATGAAAAATTTAGAAAACTATGAAAAATAAAAACTGTACCAAGATTTAATCTTTAATATTTTAAAATATGTTCTTTTAAACTGTATAAGTTTATTTATGGAAAGAAATAAATGTATATACATAAAAACTAGGATAAGATGATAGCAGATATATTCACATATATAATTAGCATTAAGCATTAAGCTAATTATATATTATGTTAGCATCATACCTATTATATTTTAGCTGTACTAATTTTTCATTAAAATTCCGTAAGAAGCATTTTTTCTATCAATAAGCATCTTTAGAAATAATTTTAACCAAGAATGATAATTTTAAATATTTTCCTTTATTTTTAGCCATTTGGGTTATTTGAGGCTGCATTGCAACTGTAGATCACTCACAAGTATATAAATAAAAATTAACCCGATTACCATTGTAATAGCCCCAGGAAGATTATAGTACAACTTGAGTGTTATCCTTTGCTCTGAAAAGATGGCTATGTTGTTATACATTGATAAATGAACAAATTAACTTACTGGAAAGAATAATTTATTTGAAAATAAGTGCTTTGACACCTGAACAAGTCAGCTAAGTTTTCCATAGAATAACAGATTGACTGTAGAATAACTACCCATTTTTTTCTTAGTGTTGTTTTCTAATGAATTTTTCTAATTGGTTTGTCTTGTCTAATTTTATCAGTCTAATAAGAATCCATGCTTCAACATTCTCACTGCTTCAGGCAGAAATTCCTGCAAACATGTCAAATGCATGAGTGAATGGACAAATTGGCATAGTGGGAGAGCACACACACAAAAGTGAGATGATGGCTGACCGATTTCCCTAATTACTGGAGTTTTAATGAGACGATAAAGCCCTTACTAAGGATTTCCTAAGTTTTATTAGAAGGCAATACTCTTTTTCTATTTGCAAAACAAGGGCAGCTCAAACCAACTCACAAAAGGACAGTGTCATATTCAGTTTACGGTTGATGGTCATAGTTAGTGCCAAATGAAGGACTAATGCACAGCGTTGCCGAACATGCAAACCAAGCAAAACACAACAAAACAAAATTTAAAAGGGGGAAATGATCTCACATGGTAAGCATGACAAAATAGTGAGGCCAAAATGACTGGATCTCACCTCTTCTTTGAAAGTATAGCCCTGAGTCTTTGCTCATCTGAGCATCTGATCCTACAAAAACAACTGAATGGTGTTAATTCCCTTCTAATTCTGCCAAAGCACATCCCTCCAACCAGTAAGGATCTGAAGAATGTTCCCTTTCCTCATCTAAAGGACTTGTGTTTCACTTAAGTTAATCCAGCTGATGTCCTTTGTTCATTATGTCCACCTTCCTATTATTAGTTACTTAAATATCTACATATCATCTCTAAACTCTAGTTCTTATGATTTCTTCTTAGAGGCTGCTCTTACATAGTTTCACAGACATGAAGCGTTTTCTTTTTTTTTCTTTTTTTTTTTGCCAAATCAATTAAATAAGAAGAGAAAAATCATAAAGTCAGCAACATAGCTCTTTTATTTCTCCATCTTTCAGAATAACTCTTTCTTTAAAACTCAGGATGCTTAACGGCTTTTGATATTAGTTCAAAATTTATATAGCAGAGGGTTGCAGTTCAGTTCCCTGTGGATGAAATGTAGACAAATATGCCTGCTCAAGAAAATTGCATAGCTTCAAACTAGTTGATTTGGTTTTATGATCCTTAGTTTTCTAGTTGACCTAAAAAGAAAGACCATTTGACATGAAGGTGTATTAAGTGATTTACATAGTCATTATCCCCAAGAGAAAACGGCATTCTCAAACTTCTTAATTAATACAAAGACTGGTTATTGATTTTACCAGTTGCATAAATCATTTTTAAACTTTTAAAAGGACTTGGGGGGGAAAGGGCCTTACCTTATACTTTATAAAAGGTTTATTTCAAAATTTGCTAATAATATAGTATTTACTGAATGTCATTTTTAAAAGTTGTGAAATGCACATTTAATTTCTCATAACTAATTACCAAAAGATATTTGATATGCACAAAATACTGGCTTTGGGAGTAGGCTCATTTGTTGAGTGTTCCTCCTCTTAGAAAAATCCTTTGGGGGTTAGAAAAATCCTTTGGGGGTGGCCTTGGTGATCATGTTTGTTCAGGCAACACCAATTGGCTCCCACAGCCCTGGAAGATTATGCCTGGGATAGACATCTGATTTAGACTCTCTTTCATAGGAATGTGGAATTGAGACCAAGAGAAAATAGTTTCCTTAGTTTGTAGATAGAAATGAATGTTTAAACTCCGGTGCTATAGGACAGCCATGTTTGTTGAGAACACCATGAAACCCAGAGTTTTGGAAACATACAGAAGGAAAAAGAGACACAGGCCATTAGATCACAAGGAGACTGGGAGATAGCTGCTGTAGTTTCTGATGCTTTTCTAATTCTTGATTCCAGCCTTCATGGCATGATTAACTCCTAGATACTTATATTTCCTTTTCATTTTTAAATGAAATTTAAAAACACATACAAGAAATCGTGTAATTTTTTATTTGAACTGAAACATATAAAAACACATAAAAGAAATTATGTAATTTTTTATTTAGAATTGAAAGGACACTGAAGTTTACAGTTGTAGAAATGATAATATTTTTCATTTTATATATCACATTTTTCAGTTCAAAAATTCCATTTGATCCTTTTCTATGATTTCCATTTTTCTGTTGAGATTTCTTTTTGTTCTTTTTGTTTTGATTATATCCATCCTTGCTTTTAATTTCTCGAATATGTTTGTAACAGCTATGTTAAAGTTCTTGTCATCTAAGTACATTATTTCTGTAATGCTGCATCTATTTTGGGTTTTTTTGTTAATTTTTTATGGATCATTCACTTTTTTTTGCTTCTTCACATATATAGTAATTTTTTATTGTATGCTGGACATTATGGATGTACATTGTTGCATGTATAAATTTTGTTGTCTTCCTTGAGTTTTAAGGTTTGTTCTGCCAGGCAGTTAATTATTTGTAACTCTCCTCAATTCTTTAAAATGTTTGTAAATTTTGTTATGCTGGTTTAGAGTCATCTCTACACTAGAGATAGTTTCACTCTATTCCTAAATGGTGGCCTGCCTGAGTGCCACTATACTTTATTTGAGTTCCCTCTACTTGCACAGTAGATTAGAGAGCATCTCCAAACAGAAAGCCAGGGCGATAAAACAGCTCACATTGTGAGTTATCCACAACTGAGGAATGATAGCCTTGCACCCTCTATCCAGAGTCTGAAAAAGAATAATTTCATATAATTTGCTACACAATTTATAATTATTCATGGTGGATACCTAGTCTGGGGGTGAATTAGCCTATTATGGAGAGCAGACTTATTGTAAAAATGTTCCTTAAAACTAATTTTATCTAGAATGAATCTATGTACTGACTGTATGTTTCGCTTACTTGCTTAATTAAACAAAAAGATTTTGGTATTTTTTTAATCTAGATTTCTTCTTCTTTTGCTATCTAGATTTCTTCATAGACTTTTAGAATTATGTTGATAAGTTTATTGTGAATCAGAGAATTTCTGTTACTTTGATCTTACTTTGTTCCTTCTATGCTTCTCCTACCCAGCCCCAGAGCTGTCTTTTCAGTATCAGGTCTTATAATGTTATTTTGAATCACCTGTCCTGCAGTGAAATTTCAAATCTAGACACAGAGCATGAGGGTATGTATGTTCATTCATGATTGCAATGATCTTTGTGTGTACCTTAACATTCTCCTGTTTGTCAAGTCCCAACAGTGTGTAAAACCCTCATCACTGTCCCCATGAACACTTTGGTCTCCTTTATAATGCAGGAACAGAACTCAAAGCTACTATTAAGTGCTTGTGGATCTAAAGCCTAATAGGTTATCCTCTTGCATCATTAATCAATAGTAAGATTTATCTAGTTTTTGGTTAACACTCTCACCATTTATCTACGTATCTACGTATCAATATCTACGTATTTGGGAAAAAACATGAAATCACTAAGCCATCTTAACCAGCATATATCTCTAATTATCAAGCAGACTTCTTCTCTGAAGTTCCATAACTCAAACATGAAGCACAGTAAGCAGTTCTGATTTTATAGAGTAAAAGCCCTATATAAAAGAATCAGAAAAAAAAATTATCAGAGAGCTTGCCCTCATCAGAAAGTAATAAAAGGAATATATAAAAGGAATATATATATTCCTTTTATATGTTCCTTATAAAGGAACAGAATCATTATGTGAATTGTAACTAAAAAGTTTTTAAACCCCAAAACACTACTACTTTTGTTTTTTAAAGTTGTCTCCTTCCTAGTACCCGGCTAGCTCAGTTGGTAGAGCATGAGACTCTTAAAGTTATCTCCTTCCTTTGTGTATTCATAATGAACTAGTATCAGTGAAAAAATAAACTATTTGTGGGAATTACTATCCTATGATTTAGGTTTCAACATAAGTAGACATAAATTTTAAAATCCGTCCACTGGTACATATTCCCCAGGTACGAAATGCTGGAGCTGAAAGAAGTAATCTCTATTGTTCTTTCCCCCTCTCCTGTTCTCCATATAAACTTATTGTCTCAACAGGCAATGACTGTGATGTTATGGTAGCCTTGGAGTTTTATGACTAGTAAGCGAACTATTCCAGAAAGAGTCACTGACCAAATTAAGATGCTTGAATCACAGCTTATTGAATCATTTTAAAACATACAGTGAGAATAGTGGAGAAAGAGATGGAGTAGGTTAAAACTCTTAGGACCAGACGTTAACTAGGCTTATTGTGGAGATCATTTCATAATATACACAAATATTGAATTGTTATATTGTACACCTGAAACTACTATGATGTTATATGTCAGTTATTCCTCAATAAACCATACACACACACACACACACACACACACACACACACACACACACTTAGGACAGAGTACAAGTGGAGTATAAGGACCACACTACCTGAGTTCTTTGCTAGGCAATGTACATGTACACTCTTCTTTTTCTCTCCTTCTCCCCTCCCTCACCCATCCTTCCTCAGTAGTCAGTAGGGTTATATAAATACCAGAATTGAGACTGAATAATAGAGTTTAACAGATAAAAGCTGTCTGGAATAAACACACTCTTTTTCTATCAAAAACAAGTACTTGCCACAACTCTGACTCAGCAATAACTAGCTGAGCAGCCACAGCTCTGATCTGTTTATTTCAGTAAAGGATACATAGGATCAGAGTGGGTATTACCAATGGATGTAATAACCTGTAAGATGATATAACCTGTAAGTCATAAATATTCAGTAACTTTATTGGGTTATTTCCTTTTCTTTTTGTATCTATGTCCCATGCATGTATACTCTCTTTACTAACTCCTTGGGTTTACTCTAGGTCTAGTATGCCTCAGAAATTACTTCCTTACTTACTATCAATGTGGAGTTTCACTTATCTTTCTGAATTATTTGTTTCTCTTATTCTCTACAACAGAGTTGAATATTCTTAATACAACAAACATTTGTTAAAAATATTTTTTCTAGGGGATCCTTGGTGGCTCAGGTGGTTGAGTGTCTGACTATTGATTTCAGCTCAGGTCATGATCCCAGAGCTGTGGGATGAGCCCCACATCGGGCTCCACATTGAGCCTGGAACCTGCTTAAGATTTTCTCTCTCTCTCCCTCTGCCCTTCTCCCCTGCTTGTATGCCCTCTCTCTCAAATATATATATGATATATATTTTTTCTAAAATTGTAGTAATATCTAGTAATAATTTCACATTGATTATGCCAGGCACTTCAGTAGAGTGTCAGGAAGTAGAATATCATATAGTAAAGTGTTATATACGGTGTTGGCTCTACTCCAAGCACAGGGGCGATATCATGACTGGTAATAGCCCATTGAGGCAATCTCGTCTGCCTAACCAGGAACTGGCATTTGACACAGTCTGGCCAATAAGATCAAACAGGACCTGCTATGGGGATTCTAGAAAATATTCCTCACTGATAATAAGAACTTAGTAAGAACAATTCCTTTATCTGGACATTATTTTATCTTTATTCAACCCATATCTGTAATTGCCTCTTGGGATTGTGGTGACCATCAGTTTATGAAAATAAGCCAAAAAGATGAGAATGGCAAAACAGAAAGATGAAAAGAGCCGAGAATTTGATGATTCTGTGAAGCCACTGAATTAATCCACCCTGGAATGACCCAATCTCCAATATTCTTGCTATATAAAATTTTCCACAGTTTAAATCCTTTCATCTTCCTTGGTCCCTATAAGTGGATCTCTTGACTGCCTAGACAGTCCATGTTCTCGTCTTCATTTGTGTCTTAGTGTTTTATCACCATCCCCAAAATCTTAACGGGACTAGAGGTCTTGTCTCTCTTTTTTCCCCTTACCAACCTTCCATTCCTTCCATTTTTTTATATTAATGACACCAGATCCAATAGGGTATAAAATATCCATAACTAGTTGTCATTTTCCTCTATTAGTATATTCATTAATATTTTTCTTTTCATTTTGTCTTAGACGAACCACATCACTCATCCTTAATGACCTCAGTAACTAGTAGTTACTGGAACAACTGGCATCTTCTTATTCAACTGGACCTTTTTTCATATGCTAAACATAGCCCAGGGCAAGAAATGCCTCCAGAGGAAGGCACTCCCTTTGGAAAAACCGTCTGTGATATTCTTTGTGTTGGCACTGGAATCTTTGCTAAGTGACCTTGGCTTTCTTTGATCTTTTTTTTTTTTCTCCCCCACATAAAATCAGTTGGTGATTCACTATCAGTCTCTTTTGGGCCTTTCACAAAATTTCTTCAACTTGAAGTGTGGGACTTATGGTTTTCCTCCAGAAGATGGCAAACAGTCCTTGAAAACACTTAGCTGAGTCACTTAGATCCATCACGTGAGCTTCCAGAAGTTCCAGCATATTTCCTGGGGCAGAGACCCCTGCTCTCTGGGAAATGCTCATCTCCAAGATTTGAGTAAGACTGTCAGGATGAATTAGCATTAAATGCAACATTCATTATCCCTCCAACTTGCAAGAGGTGAGAAGGAAGATGCAGCTTCTCTGTCAAAGGAGATTTGTCTTTTTGTGTAGTGAAATCAACAAAGGCATCACATACAAGCCCGAGAGGACACAGTTGGAAAATATTATATAACATAATATTTATATGGAAATCCCAGACACCTAAGGAGTAGCAAATCCTAGGCGAGTAAGAAAACAATTCCCTGAACCTCAGCACTAAGTGTCAGAGTGTTCATTTGCTGTAAGTTACATGCATCACTTTTAGAATAGGTTTTCAAGTTCTTACTCAGAAGCCATTGCTCATGTTCTAGATATTATTATATCAAATTTGGTTAACTTGTTCTTGGTTCATAACAAATGAAAGTCACAACATCAGAAGGATTACATCATTTAGGGAAGACGATAGTTTTAATAACATGCATATTGAAAGCAAGGGGGAAAATAGACAAAAGACAGAGACACCACTTCACAAAACATTCTATTTATTTATTTTTTTAACAGTTACTTATATTTGAGAGACAGAGAGAGATAGAGCATGAGTGGGGGAGGGGCAGGGAGTGGGGGAGAGACAAAATTCTAAGCAGGCTCCAAGCTCCCAGCTGTCATCACAGAGCCCAACAAGGGCTCGAACCCACAAACCATGAGCTCATAACCTGAGCCCAAGTCAGACACTTGACTGAGCCACCCAGACACCCCTGAATTTTATTTTATTTATTTGTTTGTTTGTTTGTTTGTTTATTTTCAACATCACAAAGCATTCTAGCCTATAGCCACTGATTAAGTGCCAACAAATCAACAAGCCCTGAAATTCTCACTGTTTTATGTCCCAAAATTATAATTGATATTCAAAATTACGACTTTCTACTAACAAGAAAAATTAATATTTAAATCACATGACTTTTCAGCTTTGGCAATGATGGTTGAATGAGTAGCAGTGACAAAAGTTTTCTTCCCCTATATCCCATATAATATAATTTTAAAATATTCCTCATTCCAAAAGACTTACAAATTATATTCAAATATATATCATCAGACAAAACTAATCATGGATCTATCTAAATGTTCTTCAGCAATAAGAAACTTAAGAATAAAAGCAATAAAAATAATAAGAATTTCTGGATGAAAATATATTTGATTTATAAAGTATGTGATGGAAATGGGGAAATAGGTGAACACTAACAAAATGGCAACGACTTCGGAGATCCAACCTGCCTCCCACAAACAAGATGAACAATTCGAGAGCTATCCATGAATCAAAACAGCACTGGGGGAGTTCTGGAGCCCACCTAAGAAACCTTAGCCACACATTAAAACAAAAAGTCTAAGAAGAACAGAACAAAAAGAGCAGGAAAACAGCCTCATTTTGCCTGCATCATCCCATCCGCCAGGCCAGCATTGCTCAGAACCAAAATGGAACTTCCCAGTTCAAGAGTCACCCTCACTGGGAAGAGAGTTGGGGGTACAACAGCTTTCCCAGCCACTCAGGGGACTGTGCAAAGGTTCCACTTAAACTTCACTCAAGTCACACTGGCAAAGGGGAGACGTACAGAGACAGCTAGAAACGAGAAAGAAAAACAGGGAGTTCCAGTAACAGCCACTCAGCAGGAGGCATCGGGGTTCCTGGCTCCTGGCGGTGACAGTGCTCTGCAGACAAACCCAGCAGCATTCACCAAGGAGAGGAAACTCTTGGGCAGTGCAGCCACCGCAGCGGACACCTTGCAGATTTCACCAGCTTTCCGCCCCACAGGTATTAGCAGTTGCTGATGTTAGCGATCTGGGTACCTCCCACCCGCTGGCCCCCCAGCCCTGCAGGATCCCGGGAACTGCACTGGCAGACAGCCCCGGCCTCTGAAGCTTCATGAGTGGGACACCACTCCAGATTATTCCAGCTGATCCCCACCTCATGCATGTACTCAGGACCGCCCCCTCCAGCGGTGCACTTCCGTGCCACCGACCCGCCACCTGCCACCACTCTCCACTTCGGTGCACACACCTTCACGGAGAGTGTGCAACCACAGGAAGGAGCACTGACCACACCCACGCCCTTCACAGGTGCCTGTGGGCCCGGATCAAGCCCTGTATCCTGTCACTGGCCTCCGCTGCCATGCACTGTGGCAAGACGCAGAGAACGGAGTCATGCTCACTGACCACCAGGGCTCCCGCAGCTGCGGGTGTTACCCACAGCTGGCCGCAGCTCTTGCTTCGTGGCTTGGGTCTCAGAAGTACATATGTGTCTGCAACCAGCCCCCGCCACTACGCGGGCACCTGCAGCTGGCCCTCTTCAGCAGAGTGCGGGCACACCACTAGCTCTGGCCACCACGGCTGCCTGGCCGGGTCCTTGCCACTGGACTTTAAGGCACTGCTGAGGACCCCAACAGCCCTAGGAACCGACTACATCCTCTTCACGTTGCCAAGAAATAATAAAATAAATCAAAATGAAATGGAACAAAACCAACACACAGAGGAATTATAAGATCACTGAGTAACAAGGGCACTGAAATCAAGCATATTCTAAGAAATGTGGAATTTAAATAGAAAACAAAATTATGTAAATTTCAAGCACAAAATCATATCACGTTCATTGATTAAAAACCAAGAAATCTTCAGAAATAAATGATAACAGAAAACAGGGAGTGACCTCTGGGGATAACATATCACCGGTACCGACTGAATATAGACAAATTACTCATCCGTTTGCACAACAGAAAGGTATTTTCAGGTTGAACAAAGCCTTGGAAAATTTTACGAATTCACTTTTCTATAAAGATGATGAATGTGCATTCAAGAGAACTAATGATTGAATTTAAGAAAGAACACACATGTGAAGACACGATCATGGTACAGATGTATAATGATTGAACTGATATTGAAACTCTGCAGGGTGAGAAGATGGATAGAAGAGGAGAAACACTGTCAACAAGTATAATTATTAAACTTTGTGTTTTAAAATTTTTTAAATTTATTTCTGAGAGAGAGAGAGAGAGTGAGCAGAGGAGGGTCAGAGAGAGAGGGAGACACAGAATCTGAAACAGTCCCCAGGCTCTGAGCTGGCTGTCAGCACAGAGCCCGATGCGGGGCTCGAACTCATGAACTGTGAGATCATGACCTGAGCCAAAGTTGTACAGTTAACCGACTGAGCCACCGAGGCGCCCCTAAACTTTGTGTTTTAAAATGAACTCATAATGGGGCACCTCGGTGGCTCAGTAGGTTGAGCATCGGACTTCAGCTCAGATCATGATCTCACAGTTCATGGGTTCCAGCCCCACTTGTCTGGCTCTGTGCTGACAGCTTAGCTCAGAGTCTGGAGCCTATTTCAGATTCTGTGTCTCCCTCTCTCTCTGACCCTCCCCTGCTCCCTCGCTCTCTCTCTCTCTCAGAAATAAAGAAAACATTTTTAAAAATTTTAATAAATAAATAAATAAAATGAAGTCATAAGAGAACATAGCTGCAGCATGTTAGACTCATAAATGTGAGAAGAGTCAGAGACAGAAAGGAAAGGCAAAATTAAGTTTGTACATGATTTTTTTCCCTTGTTTCCATTTACAGAACCCTTGTTAGTGGCAGAATTGCCTTCAATTTAAAAATTCAATTGGGCCTTTTGCCTCATTGCATAGGAGAGAGCAAGATGGGTCACCAGCAGCTCTACTGGAACCATCCCAGGAAATCTGGCCCGGGTTCCAGTTCTTGAGGCATCTGCTCAAACTGGTGCCTTCTGATCCATAAATACGGCCTCAGTATGTGCCACCAGTGTTTCCGTCAGCCTGCAAAGGATAGAGGCTCTATTAAGTAGGATGAAGTGAACCTCCTTGAGTGGATCATCCAAGACACCGCCTTTAACTGCAGATATTCAAGATACCTAGCTTCATGCTAACTCGCTGCTCATAAAATAAACATACTTCAATTATGTGTGTTTTAATGTGTAAAAAATTAAAATTAAATTGGGATATTCAAAGAATTCAAAATGTTTCACTTTTTTTTTTTTTTTAGAGACAGAGAGAGAGCAGGGGAGGAACAGGGAGAGACAGTGAGAGCATCTCAAGCAGTATCTCAAGCCCAACACTGGGCTTAATCCCACCACCATGAGATCACAACCTGAGCGGGAATCAAGAGTTGGACATTCAACCAACTAACCACCCAGGAGCCCTGACAAATGTGTGGGGTTTTATTTTGTTTTTGTGTGTGTGTGTGTTTTTTTTTTAAGTATCACAAGTTAGGGACGCCTGGGCTGCTCAGCTCATCAAGCAGCCAGCTTCAGCTCAGATCATGATCTTGCAATTCACAGGGTCTAGCCCCATGGCAGGTTCTGTGCTGAAAGCTCAGAGCCTGGAGCCTGTTTTGGATTCTGTGCGTGTATGTGTGTGTGTGTGTGTGTCTGCCCCTCCCCTTCTCACACTTTCTCCTAGAAATTTAACAGTATTAGTTTTCACATTTAAGCCTATGATCTATTTGGGGTTCATTTTTAAGTGTGAGGCATGGGTCTTTTGGGGGTTTTTTGAAGGGGAGTGGTTGTAAGTTGGTTTGTTTTGGTCATGGATGTTTAATTATTTTAGCACCGTTGATTGAAAAGATTCCTTTCTGCATTGAAATGCTTTTGCACCTTTGTTCAAAACCATTTGACCATTGTCATCAGTGTGGGTCTATTTCTGGAGTCTCTGTTGTGGTCTGTTGATCTGTGTGTCTGTGTGTCTACCCTAGTACCACAGTGTGGCTTTATAGTAAGCCTTAAAACTGGCTGAGTTCCCCTAGCATTTTTATTCATATTCAAAGCTGTTTGGGCCTTTCTGGCTATTTGTCCTGTCCACATAAATTTTGGAATCACTTTATTACTATGTGCAATAAAACACTTCCAGATTTTGACCGGAAGTGCATTATCTATAGATCACTTGAATATTTTGACATACTAACAATACTGAATCTTCAGTCCATGAACATAGATTTCTTTCTATGTATTTTCACCTTTTTTTATTTTTTTATTTTTTATTTTTCCCACCAGGCATTTGTGGTTTTCAGCATACAGATTCTGTATATAGTTTGATAAATTTTACCTATTTTATTTTTTTTGTTGTATTTTTGGAGGTTTTTTGGTACCATTTTTATTCAATTTTCAATTGTTATTGCTGATGTATAGCAAGGTTATTTTTTGAGGTGCCAGGGTTCTCAGTCATTAAGCATCTGACTTCAGCTCAGGTCATGATCTCATTGTTTGTGAGTTCGAGCCCTGCGTCAGCACAGAGCCGGGAGCCTGCTTCAGTTTCTGTGTCTCCCTCTCTCTCTCTGCCCCTCCATGATTCATGCTCTGTCTCTTTCTCTCTCTCAAAAATAAATAAACATTTTAAAAACTAATAAAAATAATAACAAAAAGAAAGATTACTTATTTTTTTATATTTACAAGGTATCCTGTGACCTTCCTAAACTCACTTGTTAGTTATAAGAGCCTTTTTATAGACTCCTAAGGATTATGTATATAATTCTGTAGTATATAAAAAGGAATAGTGTCATATCTCCCTTTCTAATTTGTAGGCTACTTATTTATTTTTCTTATATTAATGCACTGCCTATGCCTTTCACTATGTTTTTGCATAGCAGTGTTAAAAGAGAGCATCCTTGCTTTGCTCCCAATTGTAGTAGGAAAGAATTCAACGTTTCACCATTAGGTGTGATGTTAGCTGTTGTTTCTTTGTGGATACCTGTATTCGTTTGCTCAGACTGTCATAACAAAGTACCAGAGACTAGATGAATAAGCCACAAGAATATATTTCTCACAGCTCTGAAGGGTTAAAGTCCAAGGCTAGGGTGTTGAAATGTTTGATTTCATCTGAGCCCTCTTTCCTTGGCATGGACATAGCTGCCTTGTCACTGGGTCCTCTCACAACTTTTCCTCTTGTTTGTCCAAATTTCCTCTTCCTACAACAAGATCCCTCATCAGATGAAGGAAGTTCCTTGCCATTCCTAGTCTGCTGAAAGTTTTTTCATGAAAGGATGTCAAATTTTGCCAAATGCTCTTCTACATTTTTTTAATGATTTATGATTTCTCTTCTTTGTTGATATAAATTGCATTGATTGAGTTCTTTAATGTTTTACTGATCCTGCATTCTCAAGATAAACCCACTGGTCATGTTGTATGTTCATATTTTACACCTTTGAATTTGATTTGCTAGTATTTTGCTAAATATGTTTGCATTTATGGTCACAACAGATAATGGTCTTTAGTTTGTTTTGTTTTTCTTGAAGTGTGTTTGGTTTTAGAATCAGGGTTATGCTGAGCACATAAAACCAGTTGATTCTCTTATATTCTCTAGAAGGGATTATGTATGAATGATATTATTTCTTCTTTAACTGTTTGGTAAAACTTGCCATGAAAGCCAATTAGGCTCGAAGCTTTCTTTGCTGGAGGTGTTTATGAATTCGACTTCATTGATAAACATAGAAGAACTTTTCTGGTATAGCAATGGTTTTTTACTATCATTTCCATAGAAGAGGAAGATAATCCAGTCTTTCTTCCAGTGTGGTCTGTGGATATTTGTTATTTATTAGTGAGAGGATACAGAAAACCTAAGCCTTCACACATCGACATATTCACTATTTGTAGTACAACTATAGGTTTTTGTCCCACAGCACAGGAAGTCTGATATGTTTTACACAATTTTTAAACAATTCTCATCAAAGAAAATAAAAATGTAGAGTGTTTTTATGAATACCAATTTATTTATACTTTATTAAATGTATATACTCTATATACTTATAAAAGAATACTTTATCCATTTATATTATAATACATATACAATATATGTCTTATTTTCGAGTGTACATCAATATATATGATATAACTATTTACTAAGCCACAAATAAATTCAAACTAAATACATGAGTATATTAATTCTTATTTTTAATGCATTGACTACAATGTGCCAATTTATAAATTAAAAGTAAAATACTTGTAAATGTTTAAATGTAAATATTTCCTAATAAAGTAATTGAACTGAAGAAAAATTGAACTGATTCTAAAATGTTTAGAAAAAGATGAAAATACTGAACATAAATACAATAAATGCAGCTAAAACATTTTTATTAGAAAATAATTTTTATTATATTCTCTTATTACTTAATAGACAATGCAGCTAAAGTTATAAAAATGTGGATAAAATTTAAAGAATATTTTAAAAATGTAATAAGTCTAAACATCAAAATGAGAATGATAAGTTTCTAGTAAATTTCAATATGAAGTCTCTAGATTTAAGCTAGAAGCCTTACGGAGAACTATTTCAGTAGCAAATTGAAAAAGTCATCCAAGAACTATTCTCAACCACAGTTGCGGAAGGAGGTCAGTTAAACCTGACAAGCCTTTAGAGAAATCTTTCAAGCTTTCAAATTGATGATTTCCTTGTAATTCACATATAAAAGGCTAAAAAATTCTGAAATTACTAATTTATTTTATAAAACAAATGTGGTCTTTCCCACTCAAATCTGTTTAATGCCAAAACACTCTATCTCACTTATGAATGTAGGTGTGAAAAATCTATTTTTAAAATGATGGACCAACATATAGAATTTAGTTATGCTGTATGAAATAATTCACGACAACTAAGAAAGGCAAGAATTTCCCAGTATGAAGAAGTCGTTTTAAGTAGCATTTTTAGTTCAACAAGAAAAATATATAATAAATTTAGTAGATGCTGAAAAGATTTAGGAATAGACTGAGACTCGCCTGTGCCCCATCGAGAACCCTGGAGAGCAAGAAACTGTTAGGAGGGTTCCCAGGGCCCTGAAGAAGAGGTTGCTGACATGTGTTTGCTTCTTTTTTTTTTTTTTAATGTTTGTTTATTGGTTTGTTTACTTATTTATTTATTTATTGAGTGCATGAACAGGGGAACAGGAGGGGCAAAGAGAGAGGGAGGTGCAGAATCCAAAGCAGGCTCCAGGCTCCAAGCTGTCAGCATAGAGCCCAACGCTGGGCTTGAACCCACAAACCATGAGATCATAACCTGACCTCAGGTCAGACACTTAAATGACTGAGCCACACAGGTGCCCTGACACATGTTTGTTCCTGAGTTCAGGAAACCAAGAAGAAACCATTGCAGAGTCTATGAATAAAGGCGGCTAATTAGAGCTGGGATAAAGGCCAATAGCAGATTGTGCTAAAGGAACTTGGTACCAAGAGGAACCAGAACATGAGAATTACTATTTATGAGATGGATGGAATGGATACAAAGGGTGAACAGACTGACAGTTAGGAACCAGATTTACAAACACAGGCTTAGGTCACTCAGGTTTTTCCTCTCAGGCAGTCTCATGGGCTTTACTTGGCTAGAAGTGACTTCTAAAATTACTGAACCGTGCCTAAAAAGTTATCTGATAAATTCTGAGGCATCATTCCCAATATTCAGTAACATAATAAAGAATACCTTTATTATTCAGTTAAATACTGAAGTAGCATTTTATTATTTTTGTTTTGTTTTGTTTTTGTTTTAATGTTTTATTTATTTATTTATTTATTTATTTATTTATTTATTTTTTAGAGAGTGACAGACAGCATGAGCAGGGGAGGGTCAGAGAAGGAGATACAGAATCTGAAACAGGCTCCAGGCTCTGAGGTAGCTGTCAGCACACAGCCCGATGCAGGGCTTGAACCCACGAACCATGAGATGATGACCTGAGCCGAAGTTGGACGCTTAACCGACTGAGCCACCCAGGTGCCCCTGTGTAACATATTTTCATACGTAGGGCCTGAAAAGAGTACCTTTAACTGTATGTAGTAAAATGATGCATCTCTGGAGGGTTAGGACATGTCATTTGCTGGAATGGTTAAAGAGCTAGAGGCAAACTAACATCCGTTCCTTCCTATTTCCCAATACGTAAGTTTTCAATTCATCTCTGACAGAGATTAGAAGGGCCACAATATGAAGATATGGGCTCTTTTTTTTTTTTTTTTTTTTACAAATAGTTTATTGTCAAATTAGTTTCCACATAACACTCAGTGCTCATCCCCACAAGTGCTCTCCTCCATGCCCATCCCTCCNNCCACCATTTCCGCCCTTCTTCTCCCCCTTGTTCCTCCGTCAAGTTCCTCCTAATCCTCCTATACGTGCAAACATATGATATTTGTCCTTCTCTGCCTGACTTATTTCGCTCAGCATAACACCCTCAAGGTCCATCCATGTTGCTACACATGGCCAGATTTCATTCTTTCTCATTGCCATGTATGAAGTAGCATTTTAAAGACGTTTCTTTTAAATATAAGTATAAGCTCAAATTTTTTAATATTGTGTTTAAAATTCTAGTTTTATAATAAATGGAAAAGTGAAAGTTCTGGTTATAAAATAAAGAAAATGAATAAAAATACTGTATATAGGGACAGAAAAGCAATCATTTTATTATGATTTTATCTATAAAATCCCTAAAATCTTCTAAAACTAATGATACAAATTATTTTAAGAATTTAATAAGATGTCCAGATTAAATATATATATATAGTCATCAAACATGATTAACATGACCTGAAATATTGAGGGATTTTTCATTTTTATTTAGAGAAATAAAGGATGCATGCTATACTTCTGGATATGAATGCTGTATACAATGAAATATCAGCTATCTTAAGCTAATGTATAGGTTTAACATAAGACCAATCAATCCAATGGACATACAGATGGAAATACTGACAGACATTATATAGACCTAGATGTATTCAGATAAGGATATAACTGTACAGATCATTTATTTGATCAAAGAGAAGTCAGAAATATCAGGCTATCATAGAAAAGAAAAATTAAAAGATGTTTTAATAATATTTCAAATAAATCTGACAGAATATAATAATTTATTATGTGATAAAATATCTGCAGATCAATGGAAAGGGTCTTTTTTTTTCACTAATTGAAGTAACTAGATAGAAGTTTGGAAGATTTTTTTTCCATTATATGTGTCAAAACAAAATGCAATTCACTCTGACCACAAAGTCCTAATTTCTCATACTTCCTGCTATTGCTACACACTATGCCCTTTAACCTCATTATGATCCTTAGCTTCCTCATCCCACACACTGGCATGGTTTCAGTACACTCTCTGTGTATTTGGAGGCAACAATTTCAAGGCAGCCCACCCTAATGGTACAGGAAAATTCCCACCTTACCCATTGTCAGTATTAATCAACTCCAACTATCAGTTTTACTGTATGTGAGAGAACATGTATAAATGCATATTATAAACTTCAGATCATTACATTAATGCAACCTATTAATATTATTTCTTGACCTTGGTCCTAGGCTCCTGAGGGCTGCCAGAGACACTGACAACCAGAACTGGAAAGCCATGCTCTAGAATCACATGGGCACATTGCTACCTGGACTTTGTTTCATCTATCTTGGTGTGATGATTTATATTGTCTTTCTACACTGATTTTCACAAATCTTTTTCACTATCCTTAAGTCACCCATTATCTTTTATTCTAGGCAGATGACCTCATTTCCTATTTGACCAAGTAAATTGAGACCTTATGAAATAAGCTTCTTCAATTCTCCTATTTCTCTCTATATCTATAAAACCTCACTGGGTATTTGCAATTCTTTTCTTGTTCTTTTTGCTATTGGAGGGGAAAAAGATACTCTTCTCTTTGCCAAAATTCACTGACTACTCATTTTTTATCTCATTCTCTACAACATCCCATGGGATTTGTTTCCCAGCCCTTCCCCCTTTCTCTGTCATACAACTACTTTGTTACTTATTGATTTCCCTGTGCCTCACACCCTTATCCATTCACATAGAAATAGCCCTTCCCAATCATCAAACCTCTTAAATTGTAGCCTCCTCCTAACCTTGATTCACATCCATACAATCTTAACCGTTTACAACCTGGCTTCTGCTACCACCAATTTTCTGAAATTGTGGATAAATCCTAAGCACCAAATCCAATTATCTTTTCTCACTCTTCATCCTCCTTCACCTTTCAACAACCTATTGAGTTTTCCTTATTTTCTGGAATACAGTATCATTCTCACTGCCATGAAAGATACTTCTGGGTTTACTTCTCTGGCTTATTTTCCTTTTTGTTTCCTGTAAATGCTGATATTTTCACCAAGACCACTTTCTCTCACATTCAGAGAGATTGCACTCACTCACCATATATTAACAATAACTTCAGTTGTTCCTCTTCATCAAAAGCTACTGTCCCCATATTTCCACTTTCTTAACAAATTCTATATATGTCACCCTGAAACCTCAAACCCAAATAGACAAAATTAAAGCCATTTCTCTTTAACCTGTGTCCAATTAATCTCAGAGAAAATTACTATTCTCCTTGAAAATATTTACTAACTGACTTGTATGTGCATAAACTTGATCAAGAAACTCAAGGCCACTTTGCCTCTACTTACACCCTGATTGAGTAACACGAGACTTCTCTGATCAACCAGACATACCTGAGATTCCCTGCTTTTCCTTATTTTCCATGTTCACTCCTGTCAATCTCTCTATATTACCTCCTTTAAAAAGGCTTTTCTATTACTTTGACCTATTAATACTTTTCTTTTATCAAAACTAATATATACCTATTGCATAAAATTTGGAAAATATAAAACCATTTAAATATAATTGAACTTGGGGCACTGAGTGGCTCAGTCAGTGTAACGTCCATCTTGATTTCAACTCAGGTCATGGTCTCGTGGTTCCTGAGATCGAGCCCTACGTTGGAGCTTTGCATTGACAGCAAAGAGCCTGCTTGGGATTCTCCCTCTTCCTCTCTCTCTGCCCTTCCCTAGCTCGTGCTTTCTCTCTCTCTCTCTCTCTCTCTCTCTCAAAATAAATAAATAAACATTTTAAAAAATAATTAAACTTGTTTGAAATCTTAGCATCCAGGACTTTGGATATATATACATATATATGTATACATACATACACACACACACACACAAACACATACATATACACACATATATATACATACATATGTATACATATACCTATATAGATGCATGGATCTATACACATATCGATAAATATAGATATGAAACTCTAATCTGTTTTCTCTATAACAACAAATTCTGCCAATTACTAACTATGTAGTCTCAGGTTACTCAACCTCAGTAGGCTCAATTTCTTTAATTATAAAAAGAGAAAACTGTACCTATATTGTAGATTTCTTGTGTAGATTTTTTTTAAATATTAAAACCAACACAGATCTTCATATAGTAAGCATGGAATATATGTAGTTTTTTTTTTCCCAATTGGACATTTTTATGTCATCAAAGATTTTTCAAAATATGACTTTAAATTGCTCCATAGTTTTCTGTCACATGAATGAGAAGAGGTTTTTTACCCTGTTCCTTACTATGTGATATGTAGTTTGTGTCTAATTTTACACAACTGTAAATGATACTGAAATTAATATCTTTCTGCAGATCTAAAACTCGTAATTGCCAACACTTACTTACTGCTTACTGTGTACCGGTCACTGTGCTAAATACATGCATTATCTCATTTAAAGCTTCATTATCATGAGTCCAAATCTATACATGAGGAGAAGAATGGCCTAGTGAGGCTAAGTAACTTGCCTAATACCAACTGGTAAATGGAGAAGACAGAATTTGGGCTCAGTTCCTCTGACCTACAAAGCGTATGCTCAACCATTTCACCATACTGACTTCTCGGATTACTGACAAACATACATTCTTGATAAGAGAATTTCTACAATGAGAGGTATTGACATTTGATAAGTGTTATTAAACGATACTTTCAAAACTCTATACCAAGTTATGCTCCTACTAGCCAAGCATGATGACACCTACTTGCTCATGTTGGGATATTGTTAAAATAACTGTAGCCTGTTTGATAGTGACAAAATATATCCTATTGTTAAGGTTGCATGTCGGAGGCTTTGATCTTTAGGATGGTATCCTAGATAACATTGAGGAATGCCTGAATCCTTTTCTGCTTGCTGCACCTCCCCTCCTCCCTGTAAGGTTTCTGAGGCAAATGCATTCAAAGAATAATACTGGGTGGGAAAAACAAAGTTTCACTTTATTACTTTATAGGCCGCTGTGCAGTAACCCTCAGTGCTCTGTTCTGATAATTAAGGCTCAGATAACGCAGTTCAAGCCAAAGATCTAAGCAAGAATACTTTCCCCTCTAATTGGATTTCTGATCTTGAGATCTTATGATCTTTTTGGCTCTCCATGTGGAGGGAAAAAAAACTGTACACTTGCTTTCAGTCATTCATTTTTTCATTCATTCTAGAAATCTACGAAGCATCTACCTTCTGCTAAGTTTGCTCTAGGAGCTAAGGATACAGCAGCGAACAGAATACATGAAGTCCCTCCCCTTCCTGAGCTCACATTTCACTGATGAGATAAATGTTGTTCATAATTTCTTTCTTTATAGTTTATTTTATCTGTGAAATAAAAAGCAAAATTATATGTTATGTATTTTGTATGTAATATAAGTTATGTAAAATACTATATGTATAGAATATATATAGTATACATGTAGTGTAGTATATACGTAGTATGTGTATAAACAATTCCGTTTGGTGTTAGGAGGATGAAGGAAGTAATTCAGGGTAAGAGTAAAGAGAGTGCTGTGAGCTCCTATCTTATACAGATGGTCAAGGTAGGCCTTCCAGAGACACAAACCTGACAAGGGAGAGATTAGTTTCAGAACCTAAGACAAATTTTTCCCACTATATTTATATTAATTCATGTTCCTCCAATTATTAATGAGGTTAAAGATGTGTCCATATGTTTATTGGCGATAATTATTTATGTGTGTGAACGTGCAGGGTGGGATGGGTGGATTTTTGTCTATCACAAAGTCCTTTTTGATCCCCAACCAAAATTGATTTAATCTTACTTGGAAGTTAAATGAAATTGTATTTGTGACTCTTTTGTGCTTTTCAGATTCTACCTTGTGTAAAATGAAATAATTTTTGTCTTCACAGCATAAATTCTTTTGAGGTCTGAATTTATTTATTTATTTATTTATTTATTTATTTATTTATTTATGAGAAAGAGAATATAAGGGGGAAAGAATGGCAGAGACGGGGTGGGGAGCTTAAGCAGGCTCCACACTGAGTACAGGGGCTCAATCCCATAACCCTGGGGTCACGACCTGAGCCAAAATCAAGAGCCAACTCTCAACCAACTCAGCCTCCCAGGCACCCCCTCTGCATCGCCCTTTTTATGTAGCTTAATGTGTTGTATGTGGTAGAGGCTCAATAAGTATTTCTTCAATTATGCCAAATCATAAGCGGACGAGGATTTTCTCTCAGAGAACCTTAGATTAGATTGTTTTCTCAAAGTCTTTGCTTTTCTCTGTCATATGAGTTGAGTAATGGTTTGTGTCCTATAACCGTCTACAGATCACAGGGAAAACTGCCACATTATTTGTCGTTTTCTTAATGTTATACACAAGCTTGTTTCAATATAATATAGTCTCTGATTTCTAATTATTTCTACATAAATATCTCGTCCCGCCCTGGGATTGATTTTCTCTCTCTCTGGATTTGCCTTTGCCCTTTGCCCACACAGTGGTGTTATGTACCTTGGCAGTGACTGCTCTATTCACCCACGCGCTTCCCGTGTCATTGCTAGGCCTTGTCTTCAGCAAGTCCACCGCACTCTACCTCTGTACGAAGCTCCAGGGAACCATTTACACACACAACTATGTTAAATACTATTATTATATTATTTTGAGTAACATGATAGCTTTAGCATCCAATACACAAATGAAATCACGTTGCTTATTCTAATACAATTTTCCCCACTATCCAAAAGTAGAGCATTCTTGTGAGGATTTTCAAAAACTGAAATGACAAAGCAAAGAAGCTATTATCATTCACTTATAGGGAACATTTTTTTGAGTGTCGCTGGATTCAAAAAACAATGTCTCTCAAGCTTTTCTGATAGCTTAGGAGACACGTTGCAGAGGATGCACAAAATAAACTGAGATGAAGCACAGACATGGTTCAAAGCTCCCGCAGCTTGACGCTAAGTTGCAGTTCCCCAGGAAGGAACTTGGTGGTGACGCTCTCCTGGTGGCGGGCGCACGCCGCGTCTGTAGTGACTCCCTGGGTAACAAATGCTGGCCGCAATCTTCACTCTTTGCCTTTTTCATAGAAGTGAAAATCTTCTTTAGATTTCTTTCAGTTAGTGAAAACGGGTACCAGTATAGGTCTTTCATAAAAGCCAAGTGACCTAACGTGATCTTTTGAAAAGTGAGGGATACTCGTATATAAAAATAAATGTTGTAATTAATGAAACATGTTACCAAATAAAACCAAGTGACTGTAATATTAGAAGTAGTGAGGGGAGCCTGGGGAGCCAGTTGGTCGAGTGTGGGACTTGTGATTTCCGCTCAGGTCATGATCTCATGGTTCATGAGTTCCAGCCCGCCCCAGGCTCTGTGCTGACAGTGTGGACCTGCTTGGGATCTTGCTCCCTCTCTCTGCACATCCCCCATTCTTCCTCTTTCTCTCTCAAAATAAATAAACTTTTAAAAAATGGTGAGGTTAGAACCTACTTGTCTCTCCGTGGCCTAACATCACGATGTCTAGAGAATTTAGCACTGTTCGATGATCATCACTAGTTATGATCCTCTGATATACTGATAACAAAACAGGAAAGAATAGTGTGCTTGAATGAACACAAACAAGTCTCATACCTCTGTGGGTCTAAAACAGCCGAAACAACAGGCAGCAAGAGAACAACATTAACTGAGCTCTGAGAGTCTAGCAAGTCCGTGCAGAGCTGGTTCCCACAGTGGAGGTGGGAACAACACTAGCAACCAAAGGATTCAGAGACAGAGGACGTCAAACAATGCCAAGTGGTGCAAGAGAGGTGGCTGATACAGATCTCCTTCCGGTGCCAAACTGTCACTGATGATGTAGGCTACATTCTGGTGTCAGAGTAGGCAAGCAAATCTATTTCATAGAGAATGCAGTTTGAATGAGGCTTGCTCTTATTTCTGCTACACAAGAAAGTCTATCATTAAAAAATAGCTATGGGGCACCTAGGTGCCTAAGTCAATTGAGTGTCTGACTCTTGGTTTTAGTCCAGATCAGGATCCCAGGGTTGTGGGATCAAGCCTCGCCAGCACTGGGCTCCACCCTCAGCATGGAGGTTCTCTCCCCATCCCCCATCCATTCCCTGCCCCTCCCCCCCGCTCACATGTGCTCTCTCTCTTTCTCTAAAATAAAAAATAATAAAATAAAGCATAGCTATTCCTTGCCGGGTGACCAATCTAACGCTTGTGAGGCAACAAAGGGCTTATAATATTCTAAATGCAACATGTCAGAAACACATAGTCTCTCTCTTTAGCACCGGGAGAAACTTAATGCTCCAAGATTTGACTTACAGAACAGAAACTTGAGGCTCAGAACATTCACATATGGTTTATTAAAAATCACAGCCACTAACTAGAAGGATGAGGACAGAGATATCATAGGTGTTCAAACTCCCTGCCCAGGGCTTTTAATACCACACTTCACCATAAAACATCGTGTCTTCCCTAAACCTCACTGGTAATGACTGTGAGATAAGTTGCCTGGATTCTGGCCCATTCTATGCCACACCCACACTGACTCCTCTAACCTTTGGACACGCCCTAACAATCAAGGCCCCAACTCCTAAAACACATAGACTGTGCCATTTGGAAAGAACATAGCTGGGACATTTGGTGGCTCGGTTGGTTGAGCATCTATCTGACTCTTGGTTTTGGTTCAGGTCATGATCTCACGGTTGGTGAGATCAAGCCCCATGATAGGCTCCATGCTGACAGCTTGGAGCCTGCTTGGGGGTTCTCCCTCTCTCTCTGCTCCTCCCCTGCTCATGTTTTCTCCAAATAAATAAATAAATAAATAGTACAGCTAGCATCTAAGACTCATCAGAGCTTTCTGCACTGAGTATAAAAGTCTGGCTGCACCAGGGAGGACACAGCCTACCACAGGGACTGTGTGTGTCATGTTGAAGTTCTTAGTGCAAGAGGGCTGCCCCCAAAGGCTCAGTAGCAGGAGACGGCTTCTGGCCTCTGAAGCGGTCTTTCTTCCCAAAGAAAGTATCAAGAGAAAATTCATCCATGACCAGAAATCATCCACTGCAGAGTATTGGTGCTTTCTCTGGGAGTCCAAAATGTTGGCCTCTAGCTGGGTGTACGTGCTGATCATCATAGTCCTAAGCAGGGCTATGAGCAGACTCTTGGCTTTTTCCTTCAGTACTTAAATTTAGGAGATTAAATGAGAGGCTTCCTTTCTCAGAGATTTCAGTCATCATTGTCCATTGATGTCTGTGTTCTTGCACTGTTTAAAACGACGTTTCTGATTTCCATTCATCAACTATTAAAAGAATGCACATTTGTCACTAAACTCTTATGCTCAGCACTACATAGGATACCAGAATATATGAGGTACACAGAGCTCACCATTTCCTTCTGTTCATAGATAAATAACAAGCAGTTTGAAAGTTTAATAGAAATACAAAGATTTATTTTAAGCATAGACCTGAAGAATTCAATATTTAGGAATAATTAATGTATTCAATTCTGATGTCTGAGAAATATTCTGACCATCTGAGAAAAACAGTGTAGATAATGACCCATCCTTATACACATTCTCACACAAACTGTATATTACAGTTCACCAGAGTAAAACTTGTAAATAATTTTCTGTTTTGCTAACTGCACAATTATCAATTTGCTAAGACCATCCATGTGAGTCGGTATGAGTTGAATGGAACCAAGTGAAAGCAACAGGGAAGTGAAGAGATAAAAATGAATAAGAAAGAAAACTCTCGGATCAGACATTCTTGACCTCATAAAGGTCTAGATGACATACACAGACTTTACTGATCAACTATAGGACTGAAATTACCATCACTTCTCTTTGAAAAATATACTCATGGCTGGGGTGCCTGGGTGGCTCAGTTGGTTAAGTGTTGACTTCAGCTCAGGTCAGGATCTCATGGTTCATGGGTTCAAGATCCACATGAGGCTCTGTGCTGACAGCCTGCTTCAGATTCTGTGTCTCCCTCTCTCTCTCTGCTCCTCCCCCACTTGCACTCTGTCTCTCTGTCTCTCTCTCTCTCAAAAATAAACAAACACTAAAAAAAACTCAAAAAAGAAAACACAAGTGTGCTGTTCAAACTGTATTGATGCAAAGAATATAGTACTTAAGAACTGTATAAATAGTCATATCTACTTTGATAATTGTTTTGAAAAACATTCATATAGTTAAACATAGGTATAAGAAGCTCAAACCTGCACTGGGTCATTTTTCTATTTTTTCTACTTAACTACAGAAAAAGACAACTAACATCTGCTCCAAATTCTCCATAAAATCAAAATTAAAAATTCATGGGGCACCCGGGTGGCTCAGTGGGTTAAGCATCTGACTCTTGATGTTGGGTCAGCTCATGATCTCATGGTTTGTGAGATCAAGCCTGGTGATTCTTTCCTCTCTCTCTCTGCCCCTTTCCCACACATCGGTGTATGCTCTGTCTCTCAAGATAAATAACTATTTTTTTAATTAAAAATACATGAAAATCCAACAAAGAGTCAATAGAAAGAAAATATGTATATGTTGATCTCTTATATAATAAGTTCTAGTCTAATTGTAAGAATTTGGGGGCATCTATTACTTTAGAGAATGGTTGTTTCTAATGTTTTTCATACTTGCACTTCAAAATTGACTTTTTTCCTGATCCTGAGAGCCCCTAAGATATGATGGGATAAACATTTATGAAGCAGTGACCTGGAGTCCTGAAAATCTAGAGCACTCCAAAAGGTTCTAATTTACCTTTTAACAAATTTATTTTATAATTATTATGGTGGATTTCATAGTGTCCTCCCGCCCTCCCAAAATTCTTGTCCACCCAGAACCTCACACTGTGACCTTATTTGGAAATAGGATCTCTACAGACGTAATTAGTTAAGGATCAAGATGAAATCACGCTGGATTAGAGTTAACTCTAAACCCAGTGAAAGTGTTCTTGCAAGAACACTCTTGGAAGAGTCAGTAAGGACATAGGCAGAGGGAAAAGGTCATGTGAAGACAGAGGCAGAGATTAGCTATGCTGCCACAAGCTAAGCAATGCCTGGAGCCACCAAGAGCTGGAGAGAGAAGGAAGGATTCTTCCCAAGAGCCTTCAAAGGGAGTGTGGCTCTACCAATACTTTGATTTGAGACTTCTGGGCTCCAGAACTGTGAGAGAATAAATCCCTGTTACATTTGTGACAATTTGTTACAGCAGTCACAAGAAACTAGTACAAAACTAGTACTGGAGTGACATGATCCACTGCAGTTCCTAAATCCACTGATGGAAGTTTACCCTGTAGGCAGATAAACGCATTCCCTTTACTACTCAATTTAACACGTTACTTGAATCAATTGGAAATAATATGTGACATTCGTGCTCAAACATTAAATCTCCTATGATTCTTAATTGGGAAAAAGTTAGTTCAAGAACATGATGCATAACAGACATCTTTGTCCACCTCTATTTTATCATATGTTCTCTCATTTAAATATTTTTGAAGTTAGCATTAAAAGTTATCTTATGTGGTTTAGATATACGATGGAATACTACATGGCAACGAGAAAGAATAAAATCTGGCCATTTGTAGCAACATGGATGGAACTAGATGGTATTATGCTAAGTGAAATAAGTCAGGCAGAGAAAGACAGATACCATATGTTTATACTCATATGTGGATCAGGAGAAACTTAACAGAGGATCATGGGGGGGAGGGGAAAAATAGTTAAGGAGAGGGAGGGAGGCAAACCATAAGAGACTCTTAAATACTGAGGGTTGATGGGGGTGGGGGAGAGGGGGAAATAGGTGATGGGCATGGAGGATGGCACTTGTTGAGATGAGCACTGGGTGTTATATGGAAATCCACTTGACAATAAACTATATTTAAAATAAATAAATAAATAAAGTCATCTTAAAGTTCAAAGTTAAATTGCAAATTTTATATTACTTTTTTCAAAATATTATGTGTTTGTCTCAATTTAGCCTTCACATTTTACAAGGCATGATAATCAATTTTTTATTTACATACATTTTTTTACCATCTCTTAAGAATCATAAAAAAATAAAGTGGGAATCTAACCCTATGTTTGCCATAGATGAGGTGATCTCAACGGTCACTTTACAATTTGGACCCAAGAGTGACTTTATTTATTTTTCCCTAAAATTGTTTGTCATGTATGCGATGGTTCCTTCAGACTTTGCCATTTCTTCATTCTTCTCCTGCCCACAGACCAGTAGAGGTTGGCTCCATCTGGGCTTCCTCAGGGTATCCTGCTCTGTCAGAATGTTAAGGCCAGCAGGGTTCCAACATTACTTATCCTTTATGGGATATTGTTCCTACCAAATATATTGTTTTAGGTTGTCATCTTAAGGGCACGTAAGATTTATGACCAATTCAATGGGCCTAGCCACAGTAGCAAGAACCTTTTAAGAGACAATCATATCCTTTTAAGGAAATTATAGAGCTGGCCATAATTTGCTGCTTACAAAACCTATTAGGCCAGATTATAAGTCAAAAGCAAAATAACACTGCTTAGCATTTGGGATTGATATAACAAAAGAGAGACACATGGCTTAGAACACGGGATGTCAGAGGAATGTCTTTGCTCTTTGAAACAGAAACATGGCAAGGTTTTCAGAAGGTGAGCATATGGTCACTCTCATAGGGGAGCTTGGAAGCAGAGAAGGACAACATTTTGGTAGCAGGGTTTTAGATCATAAAGGAACAGGGAGAGTTGTCATCACCCAGGGAAGCTGGTGTTTTATCAGTGAGCCTCTGGGTGCAGATGGCTGAGTCCATATGAATGTATTGACAGGGACAAGGCCAAGGGAACTCTTAAGGTAAATAGGACCCCCTGCCTTGGAGACCCTGCTCCAGGACCCCTGCAGAGCAGGACAAAATGACCAGACAGAACAAGTACATAGCTCAGCACCACAATCTCCATCTCTCAAGCATCCAAGGATCTGTCTTAAGAGTAGGAACAACAGCTTGTTCCCACCCCATAAAATATCAAACTATAGACCCAGAAAGGTAAAGTGCAGGTGGAACTAAATGGTGCCCCTTGGGTTCCCGATATCTGCTATAAAATATATTTTTAATCACCCGATTTTTTTTTCCTGCTTTGGCTGGTTAGCAATATAAATTACTACTATGCTTTAGGATGCTGATGAGTAGATGTTTGGACCAGAGCCAAACTCCTTTAGTGACTTTTTAAGATCCTTCTTAACTGATCCTTGCAAACAGCTTTCGTTCTTTCCCCTACTCTTCCCCTTGACCCTGAGCTCCAGCAAATCTGAAGACTTCCAGGTTTGGAGGCACCATGCTGGATGTAAGGTTACAGTCATTCCTGTCTTCCAAGAAACCAACAAGAACTATCATAAGTACAGTAAGAGCTACATGTATACAAGCACTTGACCCAGTCCTAGGATCAGAGAAGGCTTTCTAGGAAAAACATCCAGAGCAGCATCTGAAAAGTAACTAAGGGGTGGGCAATTAAGATTGTATGTACAAGCATTCTTTACAGAGGAAAAAGCCTGTGCAAACACTTGGAGGGTAGAAATTCCTTGCAAACATGACAAACATTCTTTAGTTTATCCATAGTTTCAGTTGTCAGTGGTGTCTAAGTGCCTGTTATGTGGGTGAATTTGAGATGAAGTCTCAACGTGAGTTGTCCCCCCAGGTTCTCCTAAATTTCACAAGTTTGCTGGGCCCAAACTAATTACAGGAAACAAGAAACAAGACTACACAAATTAAGAGTGGAATGATATATGTACTATTTTGTGAATTGTCCTCCCCTAAGTACCGTATTCTTCCCTAACCTATAATGCCGGGCCCCACGTGGCTCTGTTAATTGTTTTATTTCACTCACTGTTCAAGTTGTTCTCACTCTTCATTAGATTGAAGGCCTGTGGTCTCCATGAAAGACACGTCCTGAAAGCAAACTTGGTTTTGAGCAGCTGTTTCTCTTCTGTAATCTTTTATATTTCATACAATTCAGGTTCATTGGTCTCCCTGGCAATATCCTCATTTGGAAACACAAAAGCAAAGCAGGAACAATACTATCAACCAAGCATGCTAAAAGCATGACATCTGCCCACCTCCATTTTGGCCTGACCCCTCTCATTTATCATCCTTTGGCCTCATTCCCAAGTTCTTCTAGTCATCCCCCAAGCTACTAGAAAAATATGTTGGATGAGAACTTGGGAAAATATAGTCCTTCTTTAGCTAAATATACATGTGTAATACACATATGTGTTCAGAAAAGAAGTAGGCAGAACTAATTTCACATACACTGCAGTGGCACCCACATCTGTTCTCCATAAATGTCAGTTAAGGGGGAGAATTAGCTTGGAGTTGGCCCAGAGACTAGAAACTCATGTGTTCAATTCCTGGCGCTTTCTTTTGACTGACAATGTGATGCTTCACAAATATTTTACCTTTTTGGCACTCAATTTTCCTCCTCTGTAATGTCTACTGGTCTCTATTCTCCCTCCCACTGTGTGTACTTCCTAATTTCTGTGTATAGTTCTCACTGATTTTGATAGGTGATGGATTCAGAGAGAGAAAGGAGATGTACATGCATGAGAAAAAAATAGAGCTCTTTCTGGTTTGCAAAACTACTTGACTAAAGTCAAGACATGGTGTACAAATATTGTCCAAGTAAGTCTATTTTTAATGCCAAGTTGTGATGCTAACTATGCTTATTTACCTATAGCTTATGGCATTTACTTTCTATTCCAAAAGATAAAATACTATGTTGTAATTCCAGAGGATTCCTAAGAAATTCTTCAACTTAATTTTTAATATGTATTTCCTTTTATAAGCCTCAAACACAAAAACAGATCAGCCCATTTCTTTAATGTTCTAACAGTAAATAAATTCTAATTATCTTTATGTGCTGGCAGGCTTTTAAAAAATTAAAGGTAAAATCTTAACAGAAATAAAAATGAAAACGTGTGGCAATGCTTTCCTTCAGAAGAGCACAAAGAAATTTTTAAATACTACTTCAACCATTTCTGGTTTTCTAATTTAAAACGATGCATCATGCAAGAGTCATAAACAATTGTTTCTTTTAAAATTACTTCCCATACAAAGCTTAGTATCAGCTCTTATAAGTCACTTCCTATGATTTCTAAATCCTTTGACGAGTAGTTATGCATCTCTGCATAACTGAATGACCTAAACTACTTTAACTTCTGATTCATCATGCCCCCATCCTATGTATATTTAGCTGTATTTGCTCCCCAAATATGAATGCAACAAGGACCAAGGTCATGCATCAAGAGTCTCCAAACCTGTAGTTTTACTATTACCTCCTCCGAAGATATTTTTGCATCTTTTCTTCTCCTAATTTTTTTCTTATTTTAAGTTTTAAGCTATATGGTTTTGCCAGGTAAATATACAGAATTTTAAAGCTGGAAAGAAATCTTAAGGTTGATTAGTTTCAATCACTTAATAATGCAGGATATTATCTTAAATTCTCTGGAAGGTAATCCAGACTCTAAACAGTTCTAGGAGGGTGAACTCATGAAATCACAAAGAAGCCAATTTCTTGTGTTTCCAAATGAAGACTACTTGCCCTTCCCAATGCCTGACCAGAAGGACATCCCTGCAGACTTTTGTAGGACTTGCCCCCTAACTACATCCAGGTGTCTGCTTGAATGTCACCTCCTCAGAGAAGCTTGCCTGTCACTCTACTCTCTTATCTTTATCTTTCTTCATAATACTTACTGTCACCCAACATTAAACTATAGGTCTACTTGGTTTTCAGTTGATTATCTGATGCAGCACAGAAAATAAGCCCCAAGAAAGCAGGTACGGTATATATTTTCTATGTATGTATGTATGTATTTATACCACTGTGTCCCCTGCTTCTAGAATAATGCCTGGCCTATAGTAAATGCCCAAAATAGTTGCTGATTGATTACACACTGAGCTTAAATGGGCCTCCCTGTATCTTTCACGCACTGATCCAAGCTCTACTGTTTGAAATAAAATGAGAGCAAACATTCTTCTACCGAACAGCCAATATTTAGGTATTTACAAACACTTTTGAAACTCTTTCCTTACAGAACTATAGTACATGGCAATAGAAAGCATTTTCAAGAGTATGATTTTAAAATGCAATTTTATTATCTCAAGGCAAACAAAGAGCAAAGTAAGTTCACGGATGAAGACTTGAGACTTAAGATATTAGAGGCAAGACTGTGATTTTGGATTAGGATGTGAAACTGGGGAACAAGGAAGAAATCTAGACTATTTCTCTTTTCTCTATTTAAGAGCTGGTACAGAAAATGAATTACTCAGTCAATATAACAGCTTTTTGATGGTATACCACAAATTCTAACAATGGCCACAGTACTAATTCTTTTTTAACAAAAGCATTCCATATGTTTCTTGGGAAATTAACCGATAGTATCTTTATCTGTAAACTGAAGACATAGACAAGATTATCTTCAACCTTTCTGATAGCTTTGACTTTATCCTCACAACCAACTTCCAACCAGTTAATAAGTAACACCTGTAAGGAACACAAGTCGTCTGCTGAGATTGGAGACGCAGAAGCGGGGCTGAGGACCTGAGTGACATGGAGAATTTTTGAATAATCCTTTCTCAGATACTGAGCTAGGGAACTTTAAAGATAATAAAAAAGAGGACATGGTGCACCCATGAAGAATCCATTTAGGGGTGTCGAATTAGAATCAACTAATTGGGGAATTAGAATCAGACAGATTGGGATCTTTTTCTACTAAGGTTCTATGGAGAAGCGAAAGCATATTGTGTGAGTGGTCCAGGTCTGAGGCTGGTCAAAGTGAGGGCCATGAAATTTTAATTAATCACAAAGGTGGTATCTGGTCATGGGGGTATGTCTTGGAAGAGAAGCAAGTACAGCCAGATAAGGACTAACCAGGTGGTCAAGCTGAAAGAAATAAAACAGAGTAAATGAATAAGTTTGTTCAATAGCACAACACACTATGGGAAGTTGAAATATGCCCCATAACTATTTACATTCATGGATATACATAATGTATATTCTTTATTCCTTCCCTTACCTCATTTTTATCAGTGTTGGCTTTCAAAGTACAGTAAAATCTTGGATAGAGAGTAACTTGTTCTATGAGTGTTCCACAAGATGAACAAACATTTCTAATAATGTTTAACTTGATAAACAAGCGACGTCTTGCAATATGAGTAGTACGTGATGCCAAATGTCACATGATCACAACTGAGCCAATGGTTCTTGAAATTTGCTCTGATTTATGAGTGCTTTGGATTATAAGTGTGTTTCCACAACAAAGTATACTCACAAACCAAGGTTTTACTGCTGCCTTATATACTTGCACTGGACTAAAATTGTTTCTAAAATCTCACTCTTCTTTGGGGTTCATAACTTTTTAAAATTTTTTAATGTTTATATTTGAGAGAGAGAGAGAGACAAAGACAGAGAGAGACAGAGTTGGGTAGGGGAGTGGCAGAGAGAGACAGAGACAGAATCTGAAGCAGGTTCCAGGCTCTGAGCTGTCTGCAGAGAGCTGAATGCAGGGCTCGAACTCACGAGCAGTGAGTTCATGACATGAGCCGAAGATGGACGCCCAACCAACTGAGCCACCCAGGCGCCCCTTATAACTTTTTATTCTACTTTTTAATGATTATTTATTTGGAAAACTCTTTATTCCCTAGACAAGAGTCAAGAAAATATTATCAGAATGAGTAAAACTAGGTATTGCATATTATCTTATGTAACTGGTATGTATACACCAGTCTGATCTGAAGTTTGTCTATGTATCTTTCTTACTAAAGGAAGTACAACTAATCCCCAATGATGATTACGATGGAGGATGCTGGTAACATGGATAAATCCTATCCATAAACCTCATTTTTAGACAATCATTTGAATTTCCTCTTCAACAAGCCTTGTATATAAGTTCTATCACTCACAAAATTATTTGGCTTTCAGTCTCATCCGCTCACTAAAAAGGCAAGCAGTCATGAGTAGAGGAAGGCAATGTGTGCAGGGGTGGCCACACAGCCCACCTTCAGCACAGGTGTTCCCCAGGGTTAACCTGTGCCCTGCCTTCTTACCCCCTATAAAAGCTGCACCCACTTTGTCCTTCAACAAGTCAGCTAGCGATATTACGCAACCTTCTACATACTGACCAAATCCTTTTCATTCAGCTTGCTACTTTTCCCCTTAGATTGCTTTCACCTTCTCTTTGGAAAAGAGGTCCAGCACTAAGGTCTCCTACCTGTATTATCACAGCATACTTTTTCCATGTTTCTAGTCCTCTTTGAAAGTCTCCATTTATCATTATCACTTTCCTTTTTCCAAAACAATGAGCATTTCTCTAATGACTAGGCTGTGGCCCAGGCTTCTTCACCTTTCCTTCCTTACAAATATCCACATAAGGACCTTGTCACCAAAATATTTACTGATTGCAGCAATTCCTTCCTCATGTTCCCAGTGAGCCTTCTTCCCCCCTGCCAACACTATCTTCCACCAGATAAAGACATTGTTACCTGGAGGAAACCAGTTTCCTGTCTGAAGTTTGCTGAGTCACATCTTGCCATTACTCTGATATAATCATCCAACTTTTTTTTTCTATTTGCACCATATCCTACAAAGTGTGTGTCTCCTCATTCAGCTCTTTATGGTTTCCTCAGCCAAAATACAAAGTTCAACTTCTGCATCATGGGTGCTTCCTTCAATTTCTCACTGGCCATCAATCAGATCAACTCTTTTCCCACCTACTCTTTACCCATTCCTTCACTGTCTTCTCTAGTATCTCTGCAGCCAACCCAAACAAGCATGATTACCTCACACTTCACAGTTAGGAAAACTGAGGCCTTGACTAGATGGTCAATTATCTAAAATGGTAGGCTAAACAAGCATTCATACACCCTCAGTGGTGGTGACTCACCACACTCATGAAAGAACATTGGTGTGTTCAAAAGAGAAACTGTTGGATAACATCTTCTGAATGTAATTTACCAAGACTTTAGGTGAACACCTGCCTGATTTGCCACTGGTCTTCTCCCCATTTGAACACAGATGTTAATATAGTTTTAACCCCATCCCAAAGAGCCCAGGGCAGAGAATGATAAAAACCTAAGGGCACATTCGCCAAGCCTCCCTCTCCAGAACTCAAGCATCCAGCCTGTCCCCAGGTCCTAGTGAATGAGAATAATCATCTTCCTTTGAGTTCTTGACAGGCACATCTTTCCCATTATTTTGACCTCAACATGAGTAAGTGTTCCTCTTCTTAATCTCCACTTCTCTCTTTTTCCTTAAAAATAACTTGTAACAATGTCAAAGATAAAGTTGTATTTCATTTAGAGGTCTCTTGAATAATGGAAATTTTTGGTGTCCTGCTTTACAAAATGCTGAGCCATGCATTTTGTATTCAGCTTCATATTTCCTTGGATAAAATGATGAATGGCATCCAAAAACAGTTTGCCTAAACAAGATTTAATCTTATATAGTCTTATCTGACAGTGTCCCACAATGTACATATATAACCTGAAACCTTTCAGAATACGTGATAGAATTTGGATTTCTAGATAAGATCCTTTGTACTAATTTTCCATTGCTGCATAACAAATTATCACAAACTGCACAGTTAACAATTGTATTAACTCACAGTTTCCCAGGGCCAAGACTCTGGTACATTTCTGTTGGGTCCCCTGCTTATGGTCTCACAAAGCTGCAGACTGTCAACTAGAGTGGGACTTCATCTGAAGCCTCGGGTGTTTTGGGATTCTTGGTTGTTGGCAAAAGTCAGCACCCTATGGTACTGATATCTCTGAACTGAAATATTTCTGGCTTCTGCCTGAGGCCCATTGTCACCTTCTGAAGACTGCCCCTGGTTTACTGCCATGTGGCCTTCTCTACATTGTGGTTGGCTGCATTTTCAAGGCCATTAAGACAGAGCTTTCTTGCTTTGGATCTGCCCCTCCAGACTGCTAAGACAGAGTCTTACATGACATCCTATAATCGTGGAAGCGATCAGCCCATCATATTTACAGTCCTGTCCACAATCAAGCAGAGGTGAATGTCTAGGATATGTATACCTATTGGAGAAGAGCAGAGAAGATGTGCCTCAGAGCCCACTTTAGAATTCTGCCTACCAAAATGGTTCAGACAGGAATTGCCTCCTAAAGAGACATGAGTCATCCATTTTTTTCCCCTGAGATTATCAGAAAGGACAATTAATTGAGTTAAGCAAGTCACAAATGCAGCACTTGCTGTGGTCAGTGGGCATTTTCCCAACACTGTGAACGTATTAGGATGCTCAATTGGCTGTGAGAGGCCTAAGATACTATTGTTCATGAACCTAACACCGTTCTGGAAGTCTACAAGATACAGAAAATTCAATAACTCATGAATGGGCATTAAGTATTTTCATTTTAAAGCATTTAAGCATGGGGGATTCTTTGTGCTCATAGTTCTAGTAAGCTTCAGGGAGAAATTTCCGAAAGTAAACTTTCAAATAGTCTAGTCCTTTTAAGGCTATTTGGGGCATGAATTATCAACAGCCTACCATAAGCTCTCCTCCATAAAAATTTTAAGCTTAGCCTGAGAAATTATGATATTTGAAAGAAAGCAAAATATCAATAGTCTTCCTTGTTAGTATTCTAATATTTATTTGTTTTTGAGAGAGAGAGTGTGTGTGTGTGAGCTGGGAAGGGGCAGAGAAAGAGGAAGACGCAGGATCCAAAACAGGCTCCAGGCTGTGAGCTGTCAGCACAGAGCCCAACGCGGGGCTCGAACCCATGAACTGGGAGATCATGACCTGAGCTGAAGTTGACTTAACCGACTGAGCCACCCAGGTGCCCCCTTGTTAGTATTCTAAAAATGCAGGCTAGTGAAGCTCACAATTATTCAGTCTATGATTACATACATGAACAAAGATTAATATAAACGTGCCAGGAACACATCCTGTTTGCAATGCTTAGCTTAACTTCACATTACAAAAACTGTAGCATTGCTCTTGTTTAACTTTTTTAAAATTATTAGATAAAAATTTCCACACACCCTACCAGATTAAAAGATCTTTTTCCCACAGTGTTTGTGTTTTGAGCTTTAAATATGTATGGTTTTGATAGTATCAGCTGAGTCAATTAAAACAGCAAGCTAACATTGTCTCCCTAGGATATGAGGTTGTATATTGTCAGTTGTAACCAGCCTTCCCCAGGATAGAGACCCTAATTCTCTATCTGCCAATTGTGAATCCATGCTTACCACTACATCGAGGGGTGACTGGGTGGCTAAATCAGTTGAGTACCCGTCTCTTTACTTTGGCTTGGGTTGTGATCTCAGGGATGTAGGATCAAGGCTGTGTTGGGCTCCACACTGAGCATGGAGTCTGCTTCAGATTCTCTCTCTATCTCTCTCTCTCTTTCTCTCTCTCTATCTTCCTCTGCCCCTCTTCCCTGGTCGGGCTCTCTCTCTTTCTCTAAACTTAAAAAAAATTTTTTTTAAAAAAGCACAAATCCACCATGGACTACCAAGAAATAGCTCAATGCATCTATTCAATAGATATTGGAACCGTTTCTTCATCTTTGAAAATGAAGACACTACATTCATGTTTGAACTTTAAATCAGATACTGAAGATTTCTTTCCATTAGTGTTTTCTAGTGTGTGCAATTTGTGCCAATTCAGTTAGAACTAAGAATTCTGGCAGCTTTTCTCCTCCTCTGCTTGGATTTTGGATGCTCTTTTTGCACCATGGGATCTATCACTGGAAAGCACCTCATTCCAAGCAAGTTCTATGGGGATGCATGAGCTGAGCTGATGCTGGCTCTGAGAAGAGATTGACTTGCTGGCATTGCTCTTGGCTCTTCAGGAACTTCTCAACAGTGTCCAGCATTCTCTAGCGGCATCTAATTACATCCAGGCCTCCTGAAGATCTATGTAGCCAGTCTCACTGCCCTCACTGTGTTCTCAGCATTCCATAATGTCTATGGCTCTGGCTTAGGTCCAAAAAAATGCCTTTAGATTGCTCTTAGCAAGTATTTGGTTCTATGATAATCCTAAGTATATGGCTTTTATTTCACACTTCTGCAAATCACAGGTCTGAATCTTTGTCTTTGACAATGCGCTATCTGTATCCAGTTTCTTGATACTCTTCTAGTGTGTGTGTGGGAGGTGGAGGGAATTAGAGGGGGAAGTTTTCAGTTCATGTTTAGAATTGAAAAGTGATGAGGGAACCTAGGTGGCTCAGTTGGTTGAGCATCCAATGGCTCAGGCCATGATCTCATGGGTTCATGAGTTTGAGCCATGTATCAGGCTCTCTGCTTTCAGTGTGAAGCCATCTTTAAATTTTCTGTCCCCCTATCTATCTCTGTCCCTCCTCTGCTCATACTTTCTCTCTCTCTTTCAAAACTAAATAAATATTTTTAAAAAGTAGAATTGAAGAGGGATAAATCAGAGGACATAGAAAATAATATAAGCATTTTTTCTATATAGAAGAATACTGCCAAAGAATATATAAGAAATTGTCAATGATTGTTACCTTTGGAGAAGACCAGAAAATTGAAGAGATAGTTGATTACACAGTCTTTTGTTCTATTTCAATGTGTTCTATTCATTCATTTCATTAATGTTAGTGCACTTAATTTTTTCAATTAAAAATGAAAACGAAAGTAAAAATTAATGAATACTCAAAGGGAACCCTATGCCTGTTTGATTTAAGAAGAGAATAGACAAGTTCATTCATGTGAACCAACATCAATTAGAGCCAAAGAGACAAACCACCTTCCCTTCTGCAGAAAGGAGTGTTCTTCTTCATTCAAACAAAACCTTGCCAAGCACGCTTCTGGATGCTATAAAAATTCACACAAAATACACCATACCACTTTTGTCCTCCAGGAAGCAGACATGTGACAGACATGTGAACCAAACATTAGAAGTTAAAGCAGTTAATGGTTAAATGCCAGAGAGTTGTTTCTGGCACTAAATGCACCATAGTTGCAATCACACTGTTATGAGTTGCATTGCACTCCCTCCCCGCCTAAAAAACATATTGTAGTTTAACCCCCAGTACCTCAGAATGTGACCTCATTTGGAGGTAGGGTCTTTACAGTGTAATCAAGTTAAAATGAGGTCATTAGGGTGGGCCCTGTCCCATGTGGCTAGCATCCTAAAAGAAAGAGGAAATATGTACACAGAGACAATGGAAATACATACAAAAGAAGACACCAAAGACCCCGGAAGAGTCCATTTCTCTGCATCATGGGTGCCTGAGGCTGCCAGAAGTTGGGAGAGAAGCTTACTACAGACTCTCCATCACAGCCCTCAGAAGAAACCAATGGTACACACACCTTGATCTCAGTCTTCCAGCTTCCAGCAGGGAGACAACAAATTTTTGTTGTGGAAGCCACCCGATTTGCCAAAGTTTGTTACAGCAGCCCCACAAAGCTAATATACACACATTACTTTACTAATAGGTGAAACAAAACCGTCCTTCCTACCCAACCACAAACTAGCCTTGAAGAGAGGAAGCAGAGAAAGCTACATAGACGAAAGTCACTTGTGCTCACTGTAGCCTCCCTTGTCATCAGTGGTTCTCAACGAGAGGAGACATGCCATCCAGGGGACATTTGCCAACATCTGGAGACATTTTTGGTTGTCGCAACAAAGGAAATGGCTGCTGGATCTAATGGGTCTAGAGGCCAAGGATGCTGCTCAACACCCTACAATCCATGGCCCAGCCCCAACGATAAAGATTCATCTGGCCCAGAGAGTCCAAAGCACTGGTTGCTAAAATGTTTCTGATGACATTAAACCAAATTTTTCTTTATGCGTAATATACTGTCTTTATACAGTAGCATATAATATAATATACTGTATTTTCATTCAACAAATAGTTGAAGGCCTACTATATTCCATGGGCACATAAAAGGATGTATGTTGGGAGCGCCTGAGTGGCTCAGTCAGTTGAGCATAGGACTTCAGTTCAAGTCATGGCGTCACGGTTTGTGAGTTCCAGCCCCACATCGGGCTCTCTGTTGTCACCACAGAGCCTGCTTCCGAGTCTCTGTCCCCCTCTCTCTGCCCCTCCCTCACTCTTTCTCTCTCTCTCTGAAAAATAAATAAACTTTAAAAATAGTTTTTAAAAAAGGACATGTGTTAAAATATATATTCATTTAGCATCATGAACCACAAGCGCAATGTGGCACCTCACACATGACAAAAAGTGACTCTTCCCCAAGACACTCCTGTCTGCTTACCCCCACCTGGTTTATTTGATGTGAAGTTCACTGTTGTGTTTCAGTTTTGCGATCTGGTTAAAGTAATAGAGCATCCCCTCCACATTATGACTTCAAAACCATCTCTAACACAACAGTGAAGAAAGCAATTGTTCAGAAGCTACTTTTGGAGGCCCCGTTCTTGTAGAGCCTGTGGGAGGCGACTTGGGCTGAGAGAAGAGAAATGAACAGACAAGCTGTTGCTATGCTCTGATCTGACGGGACTGAGGCCACATATTCTGGGGTTTCTCTCCCGGTTTTCTGTGTAGTCTTCCCAGTATAGCACGTCTATCCTCCTATCCCACAAAGGGACTAAAGCCTTTTTTTTTTCCTGCTTGAAATATGTCTAAATCCTTTCATTCAACTGTCAAAAAAGTAAAATGCTGATTTTTTTCTTTAAAGAATGTGTAATGTGTTAATAGGTTTTTCTTTTCCTTTGATGAGTTTGGATTTAAATCCCAAATTGAGATGGCTAATGAAAAGATGTCTTGTAGTTTCATATAAATGCCTGATGGTCTTTTATCCACATTAACCATTGTCTATTTGAACTTGATGGACAGTTTTTCTTAAAAAGAAAAAAAGAGCAGGTTCAAAATTACCCCAAAGATCAGAATGAAATGCATGGGCAGCTTTACTCCATGCATATTAGCATTTACTCACTTATTCATTTATTCACTCTACCTTCGAACAGTTTCCTGTGGTTTTTGACTAGGAGGAATCTGTCTGAACAGTTCACGCTGTTAATGAAAGGGAGCTATTTTTTTTCTCCACATAAACGTTTGAAAGCCACTGACCTGCTTCACAATAACTCAAAATTGATGGGTTGAAATATAAAACTTCACAGGTGAACGATTTGTTGAGGACAAAAGACTGTGTGCATTTAAAACCATAATTAGGGACAAGCATTACCTACATCATGCACAACGAAACTGCATATAAATGTAAGATATTACAGCCTTATGCCACATTTTTACTTGAATATTACACCATTAGAAGAATTCTTTTATAAGCCATGAGAAGAGCTTGAAGGGAACTTTGCAAGCCCCAGAAGGAGGAGGCCCACATGTTTTGTTTTTTTTTGTTTTTTTTTTTTTGTATATGTTGACAATGGTTTTGTTGCAACCCTGGAGTGCTGTAAATAAAGGGAAAGAAGAAACTTGAAATGCCACTGAGGAAAAAGTTGGTCTGTGTCTGTCTGTTTGCTTGTTTGCATGTCTCGTGGGAGCACGAGCCCTAGGAGGTCTTCTGTCAAAACCAGTCTTGCTTCCAAAACACAGGGTTTCCTCGCGGGAGAAAAAAGGAAGTAAATCTTCTCACTAGCAGAGTGGTGAGCAAACGGAAGGATGACAGAGATGTGTGGAGTGCATAGCTTCTAGATGCATGCTGTCGGCATAAATTAAGTGTGGCTCCTAGTAGACAAACAGCAGTAGCACCAGGAAGACAGAGTTATTTGCAGGTTTAGAACTGAAAAGCGATTGAGAAAATAAAAAGACAAAGCAGTGTGTAGGGCAAAGCTCGGAGAGGGCAGCCTGCAGGGAAAAGAAAGGTGGAGAGGTTTTACTGTGGTGCAGGACGCAGAGCATGAAGGGGCTGGAAGAAAGGGAGCGTTCCAAAGAAAAAAAAATGTCAACCAGAAATGAAAAGTACAGGACAAAGGGACCGTGAATGTATGAGGAATCACAGCAAAGACAGCAAAAGCTGTGTTAAAGAACTGAGGTTGAAAAGAGATTGAAGGAACCTCAAAAGGAGCTTGAAAGCACCCTCCAACACAGAGAAGGCAACAACAATAGATAAAGATACACAAGTCACAAAAGCAACTTTGAAATATTGGCATAGCCCATGGGGTTTATTCTATTAATAACAGGAGCTAGATGACTGCTATAAATTCCCTGATGAGATGGATCGATGATTTAAAACTGAACTGACATTTCTATAAAAAGCTTCTGATTTATTCTTATATTTAAATGAAATTCTGAGTCAGTTTGATTATTGTCAAACTATCCCCTTTAATGAAAGTATTGTTTACAATCTCTATTTGATTTAGCATCCAAAGTAGAAGTCCTCGGCTAGACCTGTTGATAGAAATGATGCCAGTAGGTAACATGCTCCTTTGATTAATTCTGTTTATACACTTACCCAGTTATTAGAGATAAAAGGACAGATGGTTAAATAACCAGCACGTCAAAATGGACGGTTACCCCAGCAGTATATATTTTGCACTTCATAACCTCCCTTCTGTGGAAGGTAATGAATTCTCAAGCATTCAGAGGTGGAGTTCGTCTGCTTATTTCTGCTTCACCCTGTTCCAGATTTCCCTTATCTTGTCTGTTGGAGTCAATCAAGAATTGCTCACTGGTAGCTGACAGGTTGTATATTATTTCTGGCATGGCACTGAGAGCCACATGGAAAAGTTCCATGCTGGGCTCTGCAGAGCCAATGGAAGCATTCTTGGGCAAATATCCTGTCTCCCTGCAGGGCTGGTTTTACCACAGTTATGTGTTCATTCACTCATCTCCTACTTATTGAGTTAAAATCTATGATCTGGCAGATAACTGAGCAGTTTTCCCTGCCCACCTGGGATCTGGGTTAAATTCTAAGCACAGCTCCTCTGGGTTCCTAAAACTAAAGGGCAACGTAATCTAAATCCTATTGACATTTAGAGGGCGGAGTAAATACTTCTGAGCCGGGAGGTCCAGGAAGGCATCATGGAGGACCCAGATTTGGAATTGGTTGAAAGCACCTCAAAAGGCAGGCGCGTGAATGAAACTAATACCTGTATATTACAGGTAGGATGACCGTAATGACCAGAAGTGCCATGTTTGGAAAGCAAGTGTTTAGGCAAGAGGCGTTTAAGGCTGCCTAGAAGGCTGGACACTTTGGGAAAGCGGAAGAGATTACACTGTCCGAGTGGGTGGAGCCTAACCAAAGAGACCACGCCCTCCCCAGCGGACTCCAATAGTTCCTGGAAAGGAAGAGCCAGTGAAGGCCTTGAGTGCAGGAGTGACTTCAGTAGGATAAAATTTTAACAGTGTTTTGAATGAACTAGCACACATCCGCAGCTACAAAATTCAGTTAGCAGAATATTCTAGCCATCTAGGTATGAATATTATTGGAAATGAGAAGGGAACTCCTAGTTTAAAAGCTGCTGATGGCAAGAGCAGTACTCTTTCTACCTCTGGTACCTAGCACATTATATAAGGACACCAAACGCTTTTCTAGTGAGTAATGATTTAGCAAATGAATCAGGAAGAGCAACAGAGCAATGAGAGCCAAAGGGCAACCAATGCCAGGCGCTGTGGCATGGTAAAGAAGGACCAAAGCTGGAAAATGGCCTATGGATTTTACAAGAAGGTGACTGGTAACAATAAAGGGAAAAGTAAGTGTTTAATCACTGGGTGGCAGGGAGGGGGGGAGGCAGAAAAGCCTTTACTCCTATTTCAAGAAGCTTGAAAGAAAAAAGAAAAAGACATACTCTTTGGTAAGAGGTAAATAATGAATTTTTTTTCTTAAAAGGCTTTGTCTTTCAAAAAGGACACCTGAGAAGGATTTACTTGATGGGAGAAAATCTAGTGTTCAGGGACAATGAAGGCTCCAGAAAGAGAGCAATTAACCAGGTAAAATTAAATAGATATAATCCAGTAATGAATATTTGTCAGGCACTATTATGAACTAAAAGCTATATGCTAAGCAATGAAGATATGAAAGAAGAAAATAAATAGTTCTGCCCCCACAGAATTTATAATCACAGGGAGAATCAGGTAGGACTAACACACAATTACAATGCAATAATGACTTTAATTAAGGCATGTGCCAATTATAGTAAGAGCAGAGAAGGAAACAAAGAGTGCCTGGGGGAGTTATAGAAGGTGCCATGGGTCCACTGTCTCTTTTTTGTGTTAATTGAACTCTTATAATGCTTTTGCAGAAATCACCCCACTCCACCACGTCCACATGGCTTGATAAGATTGATCAACATCTCCAGCTCCAAGACAGGCATAGGAACCTGGGCCAGCCAAACAGAATAATACATCCCCAGTTGTTCATATGTGGATGGGCATGTGACTCAGTCCAAGCCAGTCGAACTCCTTCCCAGAATATTGTTTAACTATGAGCAGAAAGAAGAGACACTATCTCTTTTCAAAATGACATATGCCAGTCGGCGGGAGGCCAGGGTGGCTCAGTCAGTTGAGCTTCCAGCTCTTGGTTTCAGCACAGGTCATGATCTCACAACTTGGGATTTTGAGCCCTGCTTCTGGCTCTGAACTGGCAGTGCGAGGCCTGCTTGGGATTCTCTGTCTCCCTCTCTCTGCCCCTCCCTCCCCCACCATCTCTCTCAAAAATAAATAAACCTAAAAAGAAAATGACATATACCAGTACCAAACAAGCAAGCCTTGGCTGCAGGGGTTCTCTTTACTAGCACAAGAGAAGAGACTGCCTGATAATGGGGTCAAACGGAAAAGTAAAATAAATAAAAAGCCAAGAGAAAAATAAAAAGAAAGATAATAAAAAGGAAAGATTTCTGATAATATTCTAAGACCCTTAAGACTTTGTGCAGGCAGCATAATTAAAAGCATTCATACAATAGTTCCTTTTTAATACTATTTTTGCAAAAGACAGAGAGACAGAGTGTGAGCTGGGGAGGGTAGAGAGAGAGGCAGACACAGAATCCAAAGCAGGCTCCAGGCTCTGAGCTGTCAGCACAGAGCCTGACATGGGGCTCGGATCACAAACTGCGAGATCATGACCTGAGCCAAAGTCCGACGCTCAACTGACCAAGCCACCCAGGCGCTCCAGAGCAAACATAGAATCTTATCATACTCATTAGTTTGACACAAGTGTTCTAAAGTATTGTTATGGATTGAATGTTTGTGTCCTCCTAAAAATCCATATGTTGAACCCCTAACCCTAATGTAGTGGTGTTTGGAGATGGGGGCTCTGGGAAGTAATTAGGGTTAGTTGAGGTCATGAGGGCAGGACTTTGGTCTGATGGGATTAGCGCTCTTATCGGAAAAAACACCAGCAAGCTTGCTGTCTCTCTCTCCCTACATGCACCAAGGAAAGGCCATGTGAGGACATGGCAAAAAGACAGTCATCTGCAACCTGAGGACAGACCTTGTGCTAGACACCAGACCTGCTGGCAGTTTGATCTTGGGACTTCAATCTCCAGAACTGTGAGTCATAAATTTCTGTTGTTTAAGCCACCTGCCTATGATATTTTGCTATAGAAACCCTACCTGACTAAAAGATAAGTTTCAAATACACAGAACTTTATCTATTTTAAGTATGTGAATAACAGTGTCCAATGGTGATTTTGGCATCTCTCTATTGCCAGATCATGCCATGGACTATCAGTGCTCTCTTTACTCCTGGAAATAGAGTCATTAATGCCTTTAATTCTAATGAAATTAGTGAACCAATTCCAGAAACTTAAGAACCAATTCAGAAAATACATCCTTAAGACTCTGCTTCTCTAGAACCATTCTCAGTACAGAGAAAGAGAGAGAGAGAGATTTTAAGGAATTGTCTTATAGAGTTGTGGGAGCTAGCAAGTCAGAAATCTGTATGGCAGGCTGTAAATTCAGTTGATGTTGCAGTCTTGAGGCTGAATTCCATAAGGCAAAGGGCTGGAAACTCAAGTAAGGATTTCTATGTTGTAGTTTTTTGTTTGTTTGTTTTTAATTTCAATCCAAGTTAGTTAACATATAGTGTACTGGTGATTTCAGGAGTAGAATTCAGTGATCCAACACTTACATACAACACCCAGTGCTCATCCCAAGTACCTTCCCTAATGCCCATCACTCATTTAGCCCATCCCCCCACCCACCTAATATTCTCCAACAACCCTCAATTTGTTCTCTGTCTTTAAGAGACTCTTATGGTTTGCCTCCCTCTCTATTTTCATCTTATTTTTGCTTCCCTTCTCCCATGTTCATCCATTTTCTTTTTTAATTCCACGTCTGAGTGAAATCATGATATGTGCCTTTCTTATGTCACAGTTTTGAGACAAAGAGCTTCATCTTCAGAGACCTGTCTTTGCTCTTAAGTCCTTCAACTGATTAGATGAGGCTCACGCACATTATGGAATGTAATCTGCTTTGCCTAAAGTCTACTGTTTAAATGTTAATCACATCTAAAAAGCACCTTCTCAGACATCTAGAACTGCTGTTTGACCAAACCTCTGGGCATCGTAGCCTAGCCAAGGGAACACACAAAATTAACCAACACCTCCACACAAAAACTTGTACACAAGTGTTCATATCAGCTTTATTCATGATAATTCCAAACCTGGAAAAAAAAAACCCAAATGTCCATCAGCAGGTAAATGGACAGGTTGTAGCATACTCATACAATGAAATCCTGCTTAGTAATAACAAGGACAAACTGATACAAGCAACATGGACGAGTCTCAAAATCACCATGCTCAATGAAAACCCAAACAAAAAAAGCATATACACTCTATAATTCCATTTAACAGAAATTCAAGAAACTTTCAAACAAATCTATAGTGACAGAAAAAAGTAGAATAGGACTTCCCAGAGACTGGAGGTAGAATGAAGAATGAATTATAAAGGGAGATAAGAAAAATGTGGGGGAGGTGATGGAACTGGCAGTTATCTTGATTGTGGTGATGGCTTCATGGTGTATGCAAATATCATAAGTTTGTGGTGGGCAGCCTCTGAGATGGCCCCAATTATCCCCACCTCCCAGCGTTCATAGCCTTATGGAACACCCTCTGCTTAAATGTGGGCTGCATTTAGTGACTCATTTTCTTTCTTTTTTTTTTTAATGTTTTATTTATTTCTAGGAGAGAGAGAGAGAGACAGCGTGAACAGGAGAGGGTCAGAGAGAGAAGGAGTCACAGACTCCGAAATAGGCTCCAGGCTCTGAGCTGGCAGTCAGCACAGAGCCTGACGCGGGGCTCGAACCCACAAACCGCGAGATCATGACCTAAGCAAAAGTCGGACGCTTAACCGACTAAGCCACCCAGGCGTCCCTCATTTTCTTTTTTAATTGACCTTTGTCTTCATGGTTCTAAATGGTTGGTCAAAATATTAAACATACCAATATGGAAAAAAAAGTCAGTTGATTCATCAAATACCAGAATATGTTGAGAGCATTCAGTAACTGTCCTATTGCCAAAACTATTGTTATGGGGGAGGGCAATAGCTTCTTTCGTGATTCTGATAATGGTCTGACTTGGTCACAGCGGGTATTATACAGAAGACTGGAGGAACTTATGGAGGAAGAGAGGTAGTTTTTTCAAGCTGCCCAACATCCCAGAAGGTGATTTTGTTTTCTCTTCCCAAGGGAATTAAAGATGAGATTGTTTTTTAATAAGTCAAATCTACTGCTTATTAACCTTGCTTTTTATTTGTTTAAAGATATTTATTCTTTATACTCATCCTGTGCTCACTGATGAACACACAGTACTTTTTTTCTCTTTCTAGATTCATTCCCTGAGTGAGCTCATGCACATACGCTAATTTAAATACCATCTTCTCTTTTACCTCCAGACTCCAGCCCTGACCTCTCTCTTGAGCTTTAGAATTATAAGCACACTAACTATCTGATATTTCTTGGGTATCTAATAAGCCTCTCAAATTGAGTATCATCAAAAGAGAGCTCTCGCTTCCCTCCTAAAGGAAATGCTTCTCTTTCAACTCCAGTATTACAGTACCAACGGTCACCCAGTGGCTTGACCAAAAGTTTAAAAATAATATCCAATTCTCACTTTTTGCTCACCTCTGCACCCAATTTATTAGCAAGTTCTGTTAACTTCATTCTATTAGGTATCTCTCCAGTTCTTATCACCTCATACTGTAGCTCATGTTTTTCAGCTACAACTGTGACCCATTCTACACTGAGCAGCTAGAGTGAGAAGAAAAGAAAAAAAGGAAAGGAAGGAAAGGAAAGGAAAGGAAAGGAAAGGAAAGGAAAGGAAAGGAAAGGAAAGGAAAGGAAAGGAAAGGAAAGGAGAAGAAAAAAGTAGATCCTGCCATTCCTCTGCTTCCCATTTAATGATGAAATCTGAAATCCTTATCCTGATCTCCACAGCAAGCATTAAGTCACCACTACCACTCTCTCTATCTAGCCAACTCCCTCTAGTTCCCAGCTTTGCTAATCTTTGACCCACCATGGTCTATGATCCATAGACCCTACCATCTTTCACAGTCCTTCCCCTCCATCATCTCCTCATTCACTTGTTTGGACAGTTTGAAATCTATGATCAATAATTACAGTCTTTTGTATATACTTTCAAATCTCTTCTTCTTCCCTTCCTACATGATATTTACTTGGCGAACTCTACTCTTGGTTACAACTGACTCAACTCTATACCATGCAGAGTCTATATGTGGACTCTGCATCCACATAAACAAATGGGACCAGAGAAAAGCACATGCCCAAAAGGATGATTGCTCTAGCATCAAGAAGACTGTTAGCGCTGCCTGACAAGCCTGTTTTCTCTGGGCCATTCCCTTTCTCACTCCGGTATCTCAAATAAGACCAGGTGTCCTATTTCTCTGAGAAAATAGAAGCAATCTGGATGGATAGCCTTCCATCATTATATCTACTAAGCTACCTTTCGTCTGTGCCCATACATTCTGCCTTTTCTTATAACTTTGCATGAACTGTCCATTATTTCAGCAAAGCAAATTAACACCCTATTTATACATTAGATTCCATTTCCTCTCATCTATTCGAACACATTGCTTCATGACTCTCCCACTTCTTTCCAGCACCATCAGATTCTCCTTCTGCACTGGATCTTTTCCAAAGGCACAGAAACATGTAATTATTCCCCCATCTTAAACAAAAAATTTTTTTGATCTCACATGCCCCTCTAGTTACTGCTCTACTTGTTGTCTTCTTTTTTTATGACAGAATACCTCAAAAGAGTTCACTGTCTTCAGATTGAGCCCACTCTGATCACCCTTTGTAACTACTGTGTAGGGAAAACACACTCACTCTGTGTGCCTCTCTCACTCTCACATGACCAGCACATGCACATTTCTGACATCAAATGTGTGGGGTTTTATTCCCAAGAAATATCCCAACACCAACTGAGGGTCTTACAATTTAAGTCAATTCTGACGCTGTCTACCTGGAAATAACATTAGAGCCCACAGGTTAAGGACTCAATCCCACAAGACTGCCCTCCCCCTCTTCAGGTACCAGTCACAAGTTCCCAGGCTGTCACCTGTATTTCTGACAACCACCTATAAGTTGGGGTTCCCATAACCCTTTCCTCAGGTTCCATTACTTGCTAGAATAGCCCACAGAACTCAAGGAAATGCTTCCTTATATTAACCAGTTTATTTAAGGATATGATAGGGCGCCTGGGGTGGCTCAGTCGGTTAACGTCCGACTTCGGCTCAGGTCATGATGATCTCACGGTCGTGGGTTCGAGCCCCACATCGGGCTCTGTGCTGACAGCTAGCTCAGAGCCTGGAGTCTGCTTCAGATTCTGTATCTGCCTCTCTCTCTGACCCACCCCTGCTCACGCTGTCTCTCTCTCTCTCTCTTTCTCTCTCTCAGGAATAAATAAATAAAATAAATAAATAAATAAAACATGAAAAAATTAAAGGCTATGATAAAGGATATAGATGATTAACCAAATGAAGAGATACATAGAGAAAGTTCTGGAAGGGTCCCAGGTATAGGAGCTTCTATTCTCATGGAGTTGGGGTATGCTATCCTCCCAGCATTTAAATGTTTTCACCAACCCAGAAGTGCTCTGAAGCTCATGTTTTAGGGATTTTTATGGAGGTTTCCTCACATAGGCATGATTGATCATTAACTCCACTTCGAGCCCCTCTCCCCTTCTCGAAAGAAATGGGGCAGGCGTGGGGGATGGCTGAAAGTCCCAAACTTCTAACCATGACCTGGTCTTTCTGGTGACCAGCCAGAGCTACCCAGGAGGCCACCCAATGTCTCCTCATTAGGACAAAAGCCACTCCTATCACCCACAAAATTCCAAGGGTTTTAGGGGCTATGTGTCAGGAACCAGGGTTGAAGACAAAAGATAAAAACAAACAATGCCCTTCATGCTCTTATATCTTAGGAAATTATAAAGGGTTAGGAGCTCTATGCCAAAAACCAAAGGCAGAGACCATGTATATTTTTTCTATTATTTCACAACTACCATCATCACAAAACTGCTCTTAGCTCATTTACAAGTTACTTCCAAGTTGTGAAAACCCACTGCTCAGTTCTCAGCTGTCTTTCACCTGGCTTCGGCAGTATTTGAGACAGTTCTTTACCCCATCCCTTCAACTGTCCTGCAAACCATATGCACCTGCTTCTCTTATCTCTCTTGCCCTCTCTCTCGGTCTCCTTCAGAGGGTCCTCCTCTTCTCTCCAATCTATTAATATTGATGTATGCTGGGGTTGAGTCCTCAGACCATTTCTCTTCTTTTACAGTCTCTTCTTTGATGATCTCATCTGGCTTTATAGCTTTACATATCATCTATATGCTGATAATTCTCAGATTTATAACCTTAGGTAGGGATATTTTCTCTGATCTCCAGATTCACATGCCCAAACACACCTACTGGATACCTTCACTTAGATGTCTGATACGCATTTAAAACTTAATGTGTCCAAACCTGAGCTCTTGATCTTCCCTCTCAAACCTTCTCTTCCTAAAGACTTCTGAATTTCAGAACATATCAACTCCATCCTTGCAGGAGCCTAGGCTGAAATCTTCTTTCTCTTATACCACACATTCAATCTCAGCATGTCATGATGCTACTACCTGAATACAAACTGCTCAGCCTCCTCTTTCTCTACAACCTACTGCCATCTCCTGTACAGGTTATTGCAAGAGCATCTTAATGGGTTTTTGTTTTGTTTTGTTTTGTTTTGTTTTGGTCCTTATCTCTGCCCCTTTACAATCTTTTCTCAATGCAACAGCCCACATGATCCTGTTAAAACATAAGTGGTCATATCAAATTCTCTAATAGTATGCCATTTCAGTAGTAGGGAATACCAAAATTTAAAAAATGGCCTGCAAATCTTAAGTGATGTGACCCTTTTAGTGCTCTGATCTCATATCTTGCTATGTCCAAAGTCTGTCTTGTTCACTCCATTCCAACACATGGGTCTCCTTGTTGTTTCTAGAACAAGCCAAGAACCACAGGACCTTTATACTGGCAATTCCTCCTCCTACTTCACGCTTTCCCCAGCAGTTCACATGACTCAATCTTTTATCTTTCTCAGGATTTTTTTTCAAATGCTATTTAAAATTATAACCTCTTCCCCCTCATCCCTCAATACTCCTTACTCCTCTTTTCTGAACTATTTTTCTCCATAGCACTTACCAACTCTAATCATTCCTGAATTCAGTTCTCTGGAATTTCTTCGACTCTTTCATATCTGTGCATGTGCATATACATGTGTGCATGGGTGAGAAGGGACAGACCACACACTGGATCTAGTCCTCTAATCTGAATGCAAGTGGAATAGAGTGAGAGATTTGCTTCTGGACCTCTCATGATTTCCTAGTCAATGACATAAATTAAAATCTGAAAGTGTAGGAAATCATTTATAATAATAATTCTTACCACTAGTCTTGAAGATGAGATCGTCTCATAGAAACTTTAAGTGACTCGCCTAAGGTCATTCAGCCAGTAAAGGAGGTTGAGCCACAATTTAAACACATCAATTTGGGATCCCAAACCTCACAGACAAAATCACTTTTCTAGGCCATACTGTCCTAAAACTGTGTTAATTATGTAACATATAACATCCATAGAAAGGCAATGTACTACTTGGGTAAGAGTTATTTTGCCTATAACTGCTTTCATATATGCTCTGTAATGCAACCTCTTTGTCATTTTTCCATAATATGCGGTCCTTTGTATTTATAACCTGAAAATCCCAACCATTCTAGACAGAACAACTGTTTATGCCTTCAGCCCAACAAACTAATTTACCTTAGCAACCTGCTTTACTCTCTATACTCTGCTTATGATGCTCATAATTGCCATTCTAATAATTGAGGCTTGGATTTATCTTTCACAGTCAGCCAAGGCCAATAACAGATACAGACTTGCACGTTGTGACAGTGAATTGTGATTCACACCATCATAAATTTCTCCAGACTTTATCTGGGAAATAGCTAAAGATAACTAAAGATAGGTCCCCAGAATATTCCAACCCCCTCACCTCCCTTCACCCACCCCAGATTGATGACATTAATTTTTGCTTCTCAGCAGGGAGGCAACAATAGACAATGTTGCTGACACCTCATATGAGATGCACCACAAACTCCGGTGGTGAAGGCCAGGGTCAGCCCTGTCTCTTCTGATCAGGTCTCTCCTTCCCTGCTTTGCAGTTGGCACCTGCTCCTAGGCAGTTGGCTAACACCGAGCTACTCCTGAGTATAATTGCCTAAATAAACACCTTCCATTTTATAGAGAAAGAAAACTTTTGCAATAGTAGGGATTCCTGTGGTCTTGAATAGATAACAGTCATTTCGTAGGTACTTGATTCCCCATCTCAGCATATGCATATGTGTTGAGCTTTGAGAGAAAAAACATTGCCTAATTTCTTTGCCCAGTTGAGCCAAGGAGCCCAAAAGTTTGCTATTCCCTCCTTTTCTTTGATTTTAGCTTTGGACTTTTCCTGGACTTATTTTAAATGTAAATATTTCTGAAGGAAGTGAAATTTTGTTCATCTCACTTTACTGCTGACTAGTTTACCATGTGTTCATATGACAGAAGGTATGAAGGTAGCATTAGGACACCTTAAGAGAGAGGTTTATATCTAAAAGAAAGTGGAAGTGCTAGCCCAGAAAAGGGAAATCAGGAATGTAAAAAACAAATCTGATCATTCTGCGAAGTTCCCACCACTTGTTAATTGGAAGAAGGAAGGAACGAATGAATGAATGAAGGAAGTCCAATATAGTTTAAACTTAGTGCAACCTAGCAATTTTTTAATGTTATTTTGAGAGAGAGAGAGAGAACACGTGGGCACTCATGACCTGGGAGGGGCAGAGAGAGAGAAAGAGAGAATCCCAAGCAGGCTGTGAGGCTTCAGTGCAGAGCCCAGGATGGGGCTTGAACTCTTGAACTGTGAGATCATGATCTGAGCTGAAATCAAGAGTCTGACACTCGACCAATCAAACCACCCAGGCTCCCCAACCCACTAATTTTAATAGACCCCTTGGTAGTCCTCACTATCTCTTGAGAAAACCCATGAACACACACACACACACACACACACACACACACACACACAGACTCCCAAGTAGCCAGTGTCTAAGTGTGTTTACAGGAAGGGTATAGCTCACATGACTTCATGGTGGGATGGAGAGAATTGGAGTCTTTAGGCATTAGTATCTTCTTGCTTCTGTGGTCTCTACAGCAATGGTGCCAGATACCACGCTGGCCTCCAGTCACGGGATCACATGATCCACTCTTTTTGTTCATGAAATGCTCCTGAAGAGCTCCTGGACTAAGACACATCTTTGCTCCCATTGATTCATTAGGCCACTCTAAAGGCTAAGCCAGACCAGGCCAAGGCAATCTGTTCTGCAGCCCTACTTTCCAGCTACTTCACCCAGAAAGAACAATGTCCCTGGAAAGCTCCCCATGCCCCTGTCAGCTACTTCTAAGACCCATTATGTCACCCAAGAACCAAGTTGTAGGTGGATATCCCACAAGAAGCAGCCTCTTTTCCACAGTCCTAAGGTAAGATGACCACAACAGCTCCATCCTCGTAATATGCTGAACTTGGGTAGAAAAATCAGGACACCCTAAAACCTATACATTCTTCCCTCTTGTCCCCATTTTCACATACCCAGGCCTAGAAGGAATGGACTTTCCCCTCTGTTATAGTCTTCTCTTATTGAATCCAGTCTCATGGCGTATGGGGGCATTTTCTCTATGCAGTTGGAGAACTCTGAGATAATTCTTCAAGGACTAGTTGTTGATATTCTAAAGAGAAAAATAAAGAAGCTCAAAATAATTCAAGAAAATGATCTGATTGGAAAGGATATTATCTCACAGCATGATGTCACTTTGCATGTCAAAAGCTTAATGATCTCACATTCATTCTATTTACATTTCTACCATCACAAATCCTCTTACATGGATATCTGAAGACAATTAGGGCCAAATCAGTACTCAAGATAGAAAAAAGCCAAGCTCAGTACTAATTTTCAGAATTATTTCAAATGTAAACAGAATTTCAGAGAAGGCAGAAAAATTACCTAATAAATATACTTTAATAAATATATCCTCTTGGCTAATTAAGTTGAAGTTTTAAGAGACAAAAGACAATTATCCAATATTTTCATGGAAATACAACGAACGCAAAGATTTTTTTCCTGCGTCTTCTAAAAGTTAAGTTTCAACAAGAAACTCTTATGTTACTTTTATTATCCTAAACTCAACGTTTCTTTTCTCTAATCATAGCTTGATTATTTAAATTTTAAACCTTACTGAAAGTTTCTTGTCACATTTTACTTGACCCTTTCCTTACCCACCATGGACTCTGAAAAATTATTGTCCCATCTCCAAGAACTGGCCTGTCTCCCCATTTCAGATAACATAGGGTCTGAAAAGTAGGTATCAGTTGTCAGTTTCCATTGCACCTCAACCTTTCCCAGGACGACACTACTCTACAGAACTCACTGGATTCTTGCCTAAAGACCTGGGAGGTAATCTCCATGCTTTATACTTTTCCTCTGTGCTAAGGGCATAGTAATGCCTTGAATTCTGGAAATATACTCACTGGCATCAAGGGAATTACCTCAAACAGCCATGTGGAGGTCACGCAAGCCCGATCACTCCCTATGGAACATTAGAAAAGACTTCAACCATCTTAACCTCTATTTGTCCCACCCCTATCAGCAGTTTACTTTGCTCTCATTGAAATTGTCTAAGGATTCACAAGCAGTTGGCTGTAAGGAGAAAAGATCTTATATAAATACCCACGTTGTTTTTTCTATTTCCTTCTCACAAGTACATTGGAAAGGACAGGATTTCACATAGGAAACACTTAATGATAATATTTGGGGAAAACCTGCTGACTTTGTAAGACACAATTGGCCAAAATTCAGGTCAGAAATACCCAGGGAAGTAAAAGGCTCCTAGAATTACGGGGATGAGGTTTCTGCAGGCAATGAAGCCCTCTGTAAAGGACATGGGATATTTATGCTTACAAAGGAAAAAATGGAAACATTAGCAAGACTGCAAGCAGCCCAGGAGTGTGGTGCACAGGTGTGCCAAAAAGTAACTACAGTGTGAATTTACAATGAGTAAAGGGAATAAGGGCCCTCAGACTTAACGATAATAGGAGAAGAAGAAGGGAAAAGAGAAGGGGAAGGGAAAGGAAAAGAAGGAGAAGATGAAGGCAAGAAGAGATCATAACTATACAGGAGGAAATTCAGCAAAATAAAATCCACACTCTATGGTTGAAAGAATAATTTTCTGAGATGCCAGTTAAGAGAATCCTGAAAAAAATCCTTTACTAAAAGACTTTGGATACTGTTCTTACTGTAATCATTAACATTATTGATAATTATAAACTGCTGAGCTCATGGAGTATAAAATCATTACTTCTTTTGTTTCCTAAATATTACAGAGGATGTTCATTTATTTCCTTCTCAAGGAATATGAAGAGAAATGTGTCTTTACCCTATTAAAATCACCGGAGAACAAGTTCTAATTGGCCAATATTGGAATATATGGAAGGACATGTTATATGTTTAGATTATTGGCCTTCTAAGCCAGGAGGTACCTTAAACTTTCTTATGAGTTAAGAAACAAAGACTAAATGACAACCCGAGGTCATATCTAGTCAGTTAGATGAAATTTTAATATCCAATTTTTATGAGTGATGATACAGACTATTTCCAAGAGTGTTATGGAGGGTAAATGAAGGAAAATCCCATTATTTTCTCAGCCCTATCTGCACATGGTGCCAGACTCTGTGCTAAGGACTGGGGATATTAAGTTGATTCCTCATGAAGTTCATGACCCAAAGGAGAAGACAAGCATGAGGCAAGCACTTACAATAAATAACCATGAGCTTTGAAGACACACACATGATGATATGACAGCACCCAACTGGGTCACCTATTCTGAGGTTTCTAGAGGGTAATTGTAAACAAATGGGTGACTCAAAATCAAATAAGTATGTTAGCAGTAGAAATGCCATCTATAAAGATCGCGTCCTAGCCTACAACCAAAAATAGCTTTTGCCTCTTCAGCTCTTCAGAGAAGTTGAGCAGAAGAAGAAGGAGTGGCCTTTGGATTTGGAATGTCCCTGTCTGGACCCAGTGGATCCGTGATCCATCATTGAAACTGGCACAGAGCCCAGGCTTACAGCTGACAGGTGTGTGTCCAGGAGGGCAAAAGGAAGGCCTGTTCTGTGTGATATTTTACATGCTTCACTCCTAAAACTCTTTCCTTAATGTAGATTTCAGATGTAAAATCACCACTTCCACTAACTCTTTGCCAGAAAAATTAATTATACCAGTTAGTGCTGATCACATAGCCAGGATATGATCTCAGAAGCTTCTGAAAAAGACGTTCTCTAAAGCCCTCCCTGAATTAAAGAGCTTCAACTTCAATAATTTTACTACTGAGTATTTGGGTCTTGCTAAGTGGCCTGGTCTTGGACCTACTCTGTTTAGTCCAACTGGGCCCTGGAGATGGGTCTAAATAAAGAATGTTCCATTATCCTTCTGAAGGTGTGTCAAGTGTCTTGGATTCATGATATGGTTGAGAGAGAGAAGCCAGAAATTACCACTAGGCTTGAGGTACTGAACTTCTTTTAGTTTAGTATGTAGGTAGGACAAGGAAGTCTTTTCTCCCTGGGGCTGCTTAGTTCTGAGACAAATATATATCATATTATCAAGGCTTCTTGATAGGAGCTTAAGTGGGGATTAGACCAAGAAGGAAGTAATGATGCAATGATGTGATCTAGGAGGTAATAGATTTTTTTTTTTTTTTAGTTTTTATTTATTTTTGAGACAGAGAGAGACAGCGTGAGCAGGGGAGGGGCAGAGAGAGAGGGAGACACAGAATCTGAAACAGTCTCCAGGCTCTGTGCTGACAGCTCAGAGCCTGACATGAGGCTCAAACCCGTGAACCGTGAGATCATGACCTGAGCTGAAGCTGGACGGGTAACCAACTGAACCACCGTAATAGATTTAACACCTTCTGTGTAGGGAGTGAGAGGGAGGGAATGTTTTTCACATAGCCCTATCAGGCATACACTGTGAAATAGCATGTGAGGATTTCATACTTAGGAACTTTTACTAATGAAGAATCTTCCACTCAATAGGACCTAGGTATCCATCACTTAGGAGAAGGCAGAGCCCAGAACTAAAGGAAAAATGTTCCTCTTTTGGATTTATGAAACAAGCTCTCAAAGTCCAATTTAGAGACAAGGTTTTCACTTGGGAAAGCGAAGCTTTGCACCAAAAAGAACGAATTTCTGTAACCCAAGGATCCAAGATGAAAGGCTAGAACATAGAGGTTTAAAAAGTTAACCAGATCACACAGGAGGATGCTAGCTTCTACAAAATAGCATTTTGACACTCCACTGGGAGGAGAAAAAGCCCTTTCTTGTATTAGGGAAAGGTGCTGGAAAGGAGCTAGGGAGGGTTGAGACATTAGTACAGGGCCTGTTCCCTTCCTCCAGTTTTGGTTTGAAGTTTCCAAAAGACAATAGAACCACCAAGATTGGTTTACGAGTCTCAGGCCAGAAACTATGAGAGGAGACTCCTCCCCTCACCACCAACTGCTCCAAATTAGAGGGAGGCTCAGAAAGGAGCGGACAAAGGAACTGAAGGAAAATCTTAATCGTTCCTCACTTTAGACAAGCTACCCACAAAGCACATCATCATCATATTACTGTTCTTTTTTCTTTCTCTGCCTTGCTCCTAAACATTGGTCATTGGAGGGTGCACTTAATTAGTCTTCAAGATTCCATGTGAAGGGGGGCGCCTGGGTGGCTTAGTCGGTTAAACGTCCGACTTTCGCTTAGGTCATGATCTCGCGGTTCGTGGGTTCGAGCCCCGCATCGGGCTCTGTGCTGACTGCCAGCTCAGAGCCTGAGCCTGTTTCAGTCTGTCACTCCCTCTCTCTGACCCTCCCCTGCTCACGCTCTCTCTCTCCTAGAAATAAATAAAACATTAAAAAAAAAAAAAAGATTCCATGTGAAGGAACTTCACTTAGAGCAATACTTTCAGTGTCCCTCCAGCCCCTCCTCACTCTTCCCCAGGGGAAGATGCATGGACTATTTTGTTGCTGAGCTTGGGAGACATACAAAGCTCTGTGACCTCCAGATTTTCTATTCAGAAAGTCTACCTCTTGGCCAACTTGGACAACTATGGTGGTACACTGCATGGGAGTGTGAGGAGAGGGACATACACGCACATAGAAATATCCTCCAGGACTTGGGAGTCAGGAGCAGGCTCCTCATTATCACCATGATAGTTCGCATTTTTCTGACATTGGCTCATTTTATATTTGATATTGTTCCTTTTTAAGGGGTCTTCATATTCAGAAACAACCTGTTTTGTAAACATACATGTGGTTGAGCACTATTCCTGTGCAGGCCTCTTGCATTAGGATTTTGTTGACTAGTGAACGAATGCTTAATGGTACTATATATTTCGTGACAAACCAAATGCTCTCTGATCAAAGCCAAGTGCTCTGTTGTGTTTACCTGGGAGCACAGTGGTACAGAGCACATAAAATGGATGAGTAAGCAGTTTTTCACTCTGATTTCATTACCACAGCCTTCAGTACTTTTTCAGGCATACTCTTGAAAACCTAGATGGTAAATTGTTGCTAATTTTCTATAAAGTCAGAAGCACCTATTGTCTGTGAGTAAAAAACTGACAAGTAAATGGCACCTGGGTGGCTCAGTAGGTTAAGCGTCTGACTCATGATTTCGGCTTAGGTCATGACCTCACAGTGTCTTTCTCTCTCTCTCTCTCTCTCTCTACCTCACCCCCACCCACCTCTCTCAAAATAAATAAATAAAACTTTTTTTAAAAAAATCTTACAGGTAAAAGAAATTACAGATTTCAAAATTTATAGATGTTGGTATCAAAGATCTTCAAAGGTACAGGATGCTATAAATTACAAATGCCTACAAGACCATTTTTGCTTGTTCTGGGAAGCCAGAGCCTGCTGTGGTAGCCTTAACTTGTCTGTCAAGAAACAATTAAGGAGATATACACCATCTTGAAATCTCCAAGTTAGACTAGAAGAAACTGCAGACAGATGGCCCAGGTGCAGCGCCCAAAAGAGCTGCACATGCTGCCTTGCAATAGAGGAAACTATTACCTCACTGAGTATAATTTAGAATTGTGTTTTTAATAAGTCAAAAGATTTCAACATGTTTGCCTTACCACACAGTTCAGTGTGTAGGTGTCTAGATCTTACACTGAAGCCCTTTAATTTAAGCAGCGGGGTTTTTCAAAAACAGATAATTCACAAAAGTAATGGAGATGACGGACTGATCTCCCAATTTTTCACAGCAGAAAGATCCAAGACATCTAGTTCACGAGATGGTGTTTTTACTGGCATCCCCAACTGACAATGAGAGCAACGATGAAACTTAGAGTGCTTCCAAACCTAGTTCAAAGGTTCATGATTCATGGCATCCTTCTAATAGCACTGCGGGGTACCATGTGAGGTGTATACATTAATTGCCCCATTATAGAAAAACTAGTGTTAGAAAAGCTATTTAATTCTTTAAGGCAAAGGCAGGAGCTAAACCCTGATGTCTTGATATCTAAGTACCAACTCACATTCTCACATTGGTTGTACAAAGTGCAATGGAAAACAGGATTAAACAATTCATTTGCTCATTGTAGGCCAAATTAGATTTCTTTTCTACTTGAACATCCATTTAATACCATCCAGATCAAATTGCATGTTAAAGGCTATCTACACCAAAGAAACCACTGTACTTAGACTTAAATAATAAAAAACAAACCTAAAATATAAGACATTGATTGATTCAAGATCTTACGATGTTTGTTTACCTTAATGCTCCTAGTAACTGTTTCTCCATATTGAAATCTTGGCACAAACAACGGTTTTTGTTTTGTTTTGCTTTGTTTCTTTATGCTTTGAAGTTCATCGTGTCAAAAATACGCAAGTCACAGCATGGAGCTGAAGCTCTGTAGTTATGCTGACCACGTGACCCCCTCCAGTCTTGGCCCCTGCCACCCCACTCTTCTATATGTTATTCTCCTCCTCCACCTTCTCTGAATATTCTTTCTCAAGAGACCAATTTCTGAACCATGCTTCCTGGATTCCAATCCTGGATCTGTCACATACTTGTATTTCCTCTTCCTTACCTGTATCTCATGCTTCTCATAAGCATTAAGAAGTCAGTAGTTATAGAACTTGGAATCGTGCCTGGCACATGTAAATACCCAATATATATTATCAATTTTCATATAACCATCATCATCTTCATTATCATCATCACCATCATCATCCCGCCATGCCTTCCTCTCAAATGTAGGCCATTAATCCTGACCTCAAGTGTCCATGTGCAGGAACTTCACCTAGAGCAACATTTCCAGTTCCTTCCAGCCCTTCTCCATTCTTCCCCATGGGGGGAAAAAGGAGTGGCTTATTTGATGGTGGACTTGGGAGAGAGGGACACTCCTCTTATCTAACCTACCTGCATGCATGATTGCCTGTGTTCTGATTTGCTCTCCTCTCCAAAGCCAGGGGTAAGTAAGTCTGTCTACTTACTGGGTGAAATTCCTACAAATGCTTTTGGCCTCAGAAAGAGAACCATGTTCTCTAATCAACTCTATCAGAAATCAAGGTAATGCTTCTATCTCTAACTGTCTGACTGTTACTTCCATATTGGTATCAAACTCTGCAGGGGAAGAGCAAAGCTACATGCTGATCTGCTGAAGCCTCAGCACAAGCATGCACCCAAATTCTGCCCTTTCCCCTGTGTGCTCAATCCGCTACGTCAAATTCCATCTCTCTTCTAATGACACAGCTGCATGTCTACTTCTGGGACAGATCTGCCCTAGCACTTCAAACACTGTCTGAAACAGATTTCACATCTTTGCCCTGACTATGACCTCCTATTCTGGACCTTAACATCTCTGTCATTCACGTTGTCTCGCAAGCCAAAATCCCTGGTGTTTTCACTCTCTTTTGCTCACCTCACATGTTCAATTCTATCTCCCGTATATATCACATTTTCTTCCTTCCACTCTTCATTTGACCTTCCATGTCCTTAATTTGGACTCTCCTCATTTTGCATATATAATAATCTCCTACTCTTTTGCACCACCACCAGCCTTTTACCCTCCTCTCCATTTATCAACTGCTATACGAGTGATCTTACTTTAAGAACAAACAAACAAACAAACAAAACACCAAAAAACAAACAAAAAAATCAATGTTACATCTTTCCTAGGTGGGTAAAGTCTGAAATCCTTGGGGTAACAGCTTCCATTATTTGAACCCTGTCTGACTCTCCAGCCCGACTCCTCATGACTAATCTCCTCTAGGAGAATAATCTCCTAATCTTAGCCATTCTGCACCTTTGTAAGAATACTGAGATTTATTCACACATCTTATTTGGAGGTTTAAGTAGAAAATAATATATCTGATCAAGATAAAATTAATTTTATCATCACTAAAATTTCACCCCACCTAAAGATCTTTGAGTCCCTCAAATATGCATTGAAATTATGGTATCTTCCATACGATTTCACTCATATGTGGGATTTATGAAACAAAACAGATGAACATATGGGAAGGAGGGAAAAAAGAGAAACAAACCACAAGAGACTCTTAGCAATAGAGAACAAACTGAGGGTTGAGGGAGAGAGGTGGGTGGGAGATGGGCTTAGATGGTTGATGGGTATTAAAGAGGGCGCTTGTTATGATGAGCACTGGGTGTTGTATGTAAATGATGAATCACTGAATTCTAGCCCTGAAACCAATATTGCCCTGTATGTTAACTAAAATTTTTTAAAAAGTATCTTAAGTGTTGAAAGATGCTTTCCTTTATGTCGCACCAATTTTAACTTCTCTGCTGCAAGTGAAAATAAATCCAACAAATTACTTTCGGGTCCCATGTCACACTGTCCTCAACATGGAGCTCCCCAGGCTCAAAATATGGTCTCCCAGACCTCTAGGCATTGCATGGTTGCCCTGTTTCCCTGATATCTTCACTTTCATTGTCCTTTTAATCTTCTGACCTCAAGTTAGATATCACTCCCTTCAAAGAGTCTTTCCTCATCTCTACAATTCTCCAATCATAATCTTCACAGCACCCATTACTGGCTCGATTAGGACCCTAAATGTGTGCTGTTGAAATTCCCTCTCTACTTTGCCTGTATGCTCCCTCTAAACTCATTTAAGTCAATATCTTGTTGACCAGGTAGTCACCAGCACTGTTCATCATGTTTGCACATAGCAGATGTTCAATAACAGCTTATTAAATAGATTAATGAATAAAGTACTTATATATACCACACATTATGGTAAATAAAGGAGATAGAAGAATGAAGTAGAAGAACACACAACAAAGTAAAAGGTACCAATACAGACTTTAAGAAGCTTGCAATATACTTTGGAGAACAAAATTAAGTGAAACAAACCAGTTCTTTCTATGGTTTTTCCTTATGATTCAAATAATAAATATGAATAATAATTCTTCAACGCATTTTGATGCAGCAAAAAACATCTGAAGAATTACATTTACTGATAATGGAATTCAAAGGAAAGTCAATACTTGTGTTTTTGACAGTTTATTTTGGAATTGTTTATGGCCTTTAGTGGCGCCTGATGGGGAAAAACTGACAGTTCTCTTCCGCAGCCGTAACTATCATTGTCTTTATTTTATGTGAGCCTTATATGTGTGCCAAAGCTAGTTTTATGTGCAATGCGTTTACATTTTGTTAACTTGGACAAGAGCTGTTGATCATTTTTCCTGTGCTCTTAAAATTCCACTGTTAGAAATACCTATAAATAACGTCACCCCATGTTGGAACACGGCCTCTGAAATACGTCATCTCGAAGCTAATCACAGTTCCCACTGCTGTCCCTGATTGCAGGCTTCAACTCTTAACAGCTTGATAAAGCTATGGCTGTGAGTCTACTGCTGGTTTAGTACATTACTAGAGCAATGTCACTGATTTGCTCCACACTAAAAAGTCATCTTTGAGTCATTTCACTTTTTGAACAGAACATCGTGAGCATTTTCCACCAAAACTTAATTAATCATATTTTAATCAGGGCCCTGTTACAACTCGCATACCAGACTGTTCTAGGAAAAACAGTAGGTTAGTCAGCCAGCTAATAAAGCTCAACTGGTAAATTGCTGAGTTGACTTCTTGCTGCACTGACGATACAATCAGACGTTTCTGGGTCCTCAGACATGACTCAGAGGCTGCAAATGTCCTGCAGGCACATTCATAGACAACTTACCGAGGACCACTGAGACACTGAGACTCTTTTTTTTTTTTTTTTTTTTAACCGATGTCTCTAAACAAGTTGTAAGAATTGGGGGAAATCGGTTGCAAGGCCATTTAACCTGCTGACAGCATGATTGCATTGTGCTGGTTGGGAGCCAGGAAAGAGGAGAGTGGCCATGGTCAACCAGACATGTGTTCCCTAAAGGTTTGTGCCTGGACTGGCATCCAACCCATTATGTTAATTCAGCATGTCCAGCATTACTGTTTAGCTTTTAAGAGTACTAAGCATAACTGACTCGGAGACTAGAAATCCAAACAACTTCTAAAGGTTGCTGACAAATAACTTTTTCTTATTAAGCAGGTCTCCAACTTGTGAGGATTGCTGATTGATTGTCTATCTTCTCAAAACTTTGAGTCAAGGCAACAATGTATCTCCTACACAGATATGACTAACACACCACAAATTCAATGTCTCCTCTGTGCTATGTGTACTGTGCTATGTGTAAGGAGATAATAAAGAAAGAAGAAAATGGAAAGATTCTGAATATTTATCAAGCTAACAAACTCCGTAAATTTCAAATGCATATATAAAGCTTAAGAATTGTTATAGAGCCTATTAGGGGAATCATAGTATGAAAGACCAGTCCTTCATTATTTAGATAAAGTTTCTTAAACGTATCAAAATGCCTCAACAAGACATGGCACCTGAGTAGATGTGTCTGGAGGGAACATACAGGCTAAGTCAAGAGGCAATTTAAAAGCGCAACTAGATAAAACATGGAAAGAGCCTAAGTGTCCATCAACGGATGAATGGATCAAGAAGATGTGGTTTATCTATACCATGGAATACTACATGGCAATGAGAAACAATGAAATCTGGCCATGTGTAGCAACATGGATGGACCTTGAGGGTGTTATGCTGAGTGAAATAAGTCAGTCAGAGAAGGACAAATATCATATGTTTGCACGTATAGGAGGATTAGGAGGAACTTAACTGAGGAATAAGGGGGGAAATGGTGGGGGAAAGGGAGAGAGGCAAACCATGAGAGACTCTTGAATGCTGACAAAAACTGAGGATTGATGGATGTGGGGGGGAGGAGGGATGGGCATGGAGGAAGGCACTCGTGGGGATGAGCACTGGGTGTTATGTGGAAACTGATTTGACAATAAACTATTTGTAAACAAATAAAAAATAAATTAATTAATTAATTAAAACTTGAAAAAATAAAAAAATAAAAAGAGCAACTAGGGGCGCCTGGGTGGTTCAGTTGGTGAAGTGTCAGACTTCGGCTCAGGTCATGATTTCATGGTTCGTGGGTTCCAGCCCTGCATGCGGCTCTGTGCTGACAGCTCAGAGCCTGGAACCTGCTTCAGATTCTGTGATTCTCTCCCTCTGCCCCTCCCCCTCCCTCTCTCTCTCAAAAATAAATAAACATTAAAAATTTAAAAAAAAAAAAGAGCAACTAAAATGTCCTAATAGAGCCAAGTAACTATGGCCACAAGGGTTATGGTTTGGGTAGGGACAAGGTCAGTAAAGGCTTTTTAAAAGAAGTGATGTCTAACTCAAGACCAGAAGAGCAAGAAGACCAAGAAGGTGAAAATTTCACAGAAAAGAGACCATCCGTGCAATTGCTAGGAGCCAGAAAGATTGTGTTTTGAGCACGGTGAGCTCCAAGTTCCTCAAACAGGGTCCAAAAAAAGTCCACTAACTATACTGACCAAATATATTTCTCTGTTGGAGAAATGTGTCTTTTTGAGTCTCGATTGCTTACATTGCATTGGACAACACAGGAGACCGTGGCTAAACTGAATTCCAGTCTCCGCAGCAATGCATTGGCAGCAGGCTTCAGTGTAACACCTTCCCTTACCCAAACCTCCACCTCCCCTCTCACACATAAGATTTCCAGATTTCTAGAAAATTTTTAACCTCGAACCAAAATCCAGCCATTGCAAAGTTAAGAAAAATACCAAACTTTTTTTTAATCGTCCATCTTAAGATATGACTTCCTACACTGAGTGCTTTTTCCTCTGACGTAACTAAAACTCTGCATTACGAAGTGGAATGACTGTCTCATTACCAACTACTTTCTCATCTAGAAATTAAGCATATTACTTCTAGTGGCATATCTATAATTGCTTTTAATTTGATACATTTGTTTTTCGTCTCTTCGACCATCAACTCAGTGAGACTTAAGCACTTCTCTTAAACTTCTTTGTATTCCTCATGGGCATAATAAAATTTCTTAAAAATAACAAGTAACGAATGAATATTGTTGATTGAAAAGACGTATGATATAACTATAATGGGTTTTATTCAGAGCCCAAGGTTGGAAATAAGCTTTCCAACCAGAAAGGACAGGAAAGCCTTGAGAATAACAGATACCTTCACACCTTCGTTTTGTATCTCAGCCGAAAGATTAAATAGTTTTTAAACCAAACTGATAACCAGAACTATTTCAAATATTTCAACACTAGATCTCAAAGCAAAACTAAGAGGATTTGTAATGAAGCATAAAGAATGTTGCTTGCATTACAAACACTGTTAAAATCAGATCGTAAAAGTGAAAACTTTGGACATTCATATTACGTAAGCAAAGACGTACTTATGCCAAAAAATACTACATTATGATCTTAATAGATACATCCCAGGGCCTGTGTGCATGTGTGCAATTAGTATTCCTACTTTAAAAGTATACCTATGTTTCATGAAGATACAGAAATCGCTGTTAAGTTTGATTTAAAAATAGCCTGAGAGTAACAATCAAAATTAGCATTTATAGAGTGTGCACTCCCTGCCAGGTACTATTCTAAAACTTTACATATATTAACTCAATGTATTACAACAACCCTATAAGTTAGATGCCATTCAAATCTTCACTTTATAGATGAAGACCCAGAAGCACAGGAGATCAGGTAACTTTCCCAAGTCACACAGCTAATATGTGGCATGGAGAGAGTCTAATCTCCACCTCCCACTTACCAGCTACACTAAAATATTCTAAAGAAGAAAGATTGGGGTTTTTGAAAAAGGAAACTAACCTCTTTATCCAAATTATTATGCAGCTCAGCATTCTAACAGATGGCCAGATGGAGGACAGGATGTTTGACAAAAGAAGGGATAGTGGAAGAAAATATTTTAAATGGGTCCAAAAGTTTCAATTTAATGAAATAAAATGTTTATTAGACAGAAACCAATTTAGAAAGAAATCTCTCATGTTGTTCTTTTTTATAGCTTAATATTTAGCACAGGAACGCATATCTATAGTTTGACCGATGGTAGAACAAGACAGTTCTCAGCTGCCTTCTCTTCTTCCTATCTCTGAATCCACTGTCTCAGACAGCCGCTGACAAATCTACTTTCACACTGTTGACTTCTATGTTTCGAATGCTATATGATTATTATTACTATTTTTCATTCTTGGTCTTATTGACTGATTTCTCCTGTGTGATATATGTCTTCATGATTGGTGAGTACCCGGTATTGCTGTTGAGAAGTCCAGTATCATTCTGACTCCTGGTCCTTCATAGTTGAACTTTCTCTCTGTGTCTGTCTTCCTCTCTCTCTCTCTCTCTCAGTCTCTCTGTCTCTCTCGAAGCTTTTAGAACATTCTCTTTTTTCCCCAGGTTTCTAAAATTTTATAACATTCTCACTTTATGCAGGTTTTCTTTGAAATGGGACTCCACGCACCATTTCAAAGTGGAAAAACATGTTATTCAGTCCTAGGAAATTTTCTTACGTTATTTCTTTGATGATTTTCTCCTTTCCATTTTCGCCCTTTCATATTGGCTCCATTTTAAATGTTTAACCTCATGGACTGATTCTCAAATATTCTTAGCTTTTCCCTCCTGTTTTTCAATTCTTTACCTATATCATAGAAGATTTTCTTAAGTTCTGCTTCTAAACTTTCTATTTATTGTTCTGTTCTCATTCATGAATGCTACATTCTTTTCTCCTTCTGAAAATGGCTTTTTTGTTTTGTGTTCTTTTTCTCAGTTTTAGTTCCCTTCTGCTACTTGCACTATCTCACTTTTCTGTAAGGCCTGGGTTTTGTTGGGGTTTTTTTGTTTTGTTTTGTTTTTATTTTTTTCTGATTGTTTTGGTTCCTATCTTTCTATGAGAGCCTTGCTCAGATTTCTGGCACCACTGACCACCTAGTCACACAGAAGTAAACAAGTAAGATGCTAAAACTCAAATAGGAGCTTCTGACTGGTCATATATAGATGTCACTAAAGGGTTTTCAGACTAAAATCCCTCTCTTAATCGGGGCTCCCAAGTATCAGTTCACCAAGACTTTTCCATAAGGCCAATTGAATTCTCCAGGGAAATTATCTAATCTCCTCCCTGAGGGGTTCAGGTGGGTTCAAGGGTTAGCTTGTGTCTCTGTACTGTTTATCAAAATCTTTGCTTAAGAAAAGGATGTAAGTAACTAAGTACATACAGCCCACTATATTTAACTGGAAGATTCACATGTGCAACTTTATTCCTCATTTGAGGAGAGTAAAATAATTTATAGGAAAAAGAAAACTTACCCTGTTTTTCTTGGGCAAAGATTATTTATAACTGAGTCATCATGTGAGCTATTCAGACCAATGCTTTGTAAGATACACATAGTTATCTTTGTGTAACTATGTGTAAGATACACATGGTTACCAACTATTAGGAGTGATGGTTAGGTTCAGCAACTCAAAGAACATAAGGATTACAAAGATTTATCTGTAGCCCCTTTTAATTGCTACTCTCCCAAAATATGAAAGCAAATGTTTGTTGTTTTTACAAAATGAATAAAGACATAAGGGTTTGTTTTTCTCAGGTTTGTGCGGCACTGCCTTCTTTAATTTAGATTCCATGTTGTGGCACCATTTGCATACTCCTTCCAAATGTTTTAATAATTTATATATTCTTTTATAATTAACCAAAATTCCTTTCTTACATCTCTATTAATGTCACTCTTTGGCTCCATGGTTGTCTGTTCTCTGAAGCAGAGGAATAAATCTTAGGGTTAGAGCCACAGTGTTCAAATAATGAGTAACTAAATGCTCCAGAGATAGTTCTGTCTTCAGAAGAATCCTGATCCAGTGGCTCAAGTCATGTCAGTGAGGACACAATTTCCCTGATCTCTCCACTCTTTTCTATCATATTAGCATTATCCGAGGTTTTATGCAAGGCTTCTCTCTACATTCACACCTGGACTGGCTCTTGTGACACACAATGACTTCCCATTCCAGAGCTCAGGGTCTGAAATCAGACCTTCGAAGAGAGTATTGATCTTTTCAGCGAACATCTCCTTGCCTCTCTTGAGCTCTGACTGGGTTACACGCCCATCCCTGAACCAATCAAATACTGTGGTCAAGGACTGTGGGAAATGATGATTGACTAAAGCTGGTAACAACCTGCTTGAGCTGAAAACCACACAGCTGACAGCGGGGAAGGCGGTTCTCCCAAAGGGAATTCAAAATACTAGGAGGAAGGGGAATATTGAACAGCGACAAAGCAACAAATGTCTATTGAAGTCTGAGTTTAAAAGTATTCTTTTCAGGGGCGCCTGGGTGGCTTAGTCGGTTAAGCGTCCGACTTTCGCTTAGGTCATGATCTCGCGGTTCGTGGGTTCGAGCCCCGCGTCGGGCTCTGTGCTGACTGCCAGCTCAGAGCCTGGAGCCTGTTTCAGTCTGTGACTCCCTCTCTCTCTGACCCTCCCCTGCTCACGCTGTCTCTCTCTCTCTCTCTCTCCTAGAAATAAATAAAACATTAAAAAAATTACATTTAAAAAAAAAAAGTATTCTTTTCACTTAGATAATTGATATATCAAAATGATAGGCCTTCCTAGAGTGTTTTTGCTTTTTTTTTTTTAATGTTTTATTTACTTCTGAGAGAGGGAGAGAGAGAGAGTCAGCATGAGCAGGGGAGGGTCAGAGAGAGAGGGAGACACAGAATGTGAAGCAGGCTCCAGGCTCTGAGCTATCAGCACAGAGCCCGACACGGAGCTTGAACCCACCAACCATGAGATCATGACCTGAGCTGAAGTCTGACATTCAACTGACTGAGCCACCTAGGTGCCCCCTCAGAGTGTGTTTTTAAAATTATCTTCCAGAAATCTGAATATCAATGGAACCCTTGAAAGCAAGGGCAATGGGAAATCTAAACTCACAAAACTAATTTAGAGCACTGTTTGATTACTTGTTTTTTGAGTATCCAGGCCAATTTTACAAAACCGTTTAAAAATAAGTATGTATCTATTAAGTATGATGTTTTCTAGATTCAAAGGGAAAAAATAACTTTTCTTTATACATAACAATCTTCTCCATTCTTTCTTGCCCATATTTCCAAACAGCATTCATCAACTTCTTTCACACATTCCCAAGATGTAGGTCAGTGGTAAAGTCTGTTTCAAATAGTTGCCTTGATTCTGGGTGTCTTTCTATATAATTTAGGTCAGTTCTCCTTTCCAGTCTAGGAGTTTACTACAAAGATTCATTATTAAAAGAACGTGTAATAACCAACCAAAAAGTAAGGAAATCCTGTCACATGCTACAACATGGATGAAACTTGAGGACATTATGCTAAGTACAATAAGCCTATCCCAAAAAGACAAATACTGCATGATTCCACTTAAATGAGATATCTAGAGTGATCAGAAACAAAAAGTTAAATTATGGTTGCTGGGAACTGCAGAGAGGGGGAAATGAGGAATTGTTTAATGGGTAGAGTTTCAATTTGCAAGGACAAAACAACTTCCAGAGACTGATTACATAACAGTGTGAATGCACTTAACCCTACTGAACCACACACATAAAAACGGTTAAGTTGGTAAGTTTTGTTATGTGTATTTTACCACACTTTTTTAAAGAGAGATTGTTTCATGAAGCACTGAGAAATTAAGCATCCAAGATTGGAAAATAAGTAAAAGATGTTTATGAGAAAGTGCAATAGTGATCATCTCTTCTTTGAGCTCCTAGACCAATGGAAAGATGACCAAAAAAATTAATAAGATAGGGAAAAAACTTAAGGTAAAAGATCTGTCAAAATTGCAAATACCAATTTTAAGACTCCAAAACTAGTGTCAAGTTAGATTCAGACTAGAATCGTATGTATTTCATTTATCATTCACTCAGACTGTAGGCCTGTTGGGAGAAAACAAGGAAGGCAGGAGAGGGAATTTTGTAGTTTAGAATGCCCAGCCCAGTGCCATACTTGGATTAAGAACAAAACTAGTGCCTTTTGCAAACCATGAGAGACTCTTGAATGCTGAGAACAAACTGAGGACTGATGGATGTCGGGGGGAGGGGGAGATGGGCATGGAGGAGGGCACTTTGGGGATGAGCACTGTGTGTTATATGGAAACCAACTTGACAATAAACTATTTGTAAAAAAAAAAAAAAAATTAGTGCCGTTTGAAAAGTGAAGGAAAAGACATTGAGCTGGGATCCAACCACTTCTCACCACTACTATCATGACCCATGGTCCAGTCTGTTTCACCTAGACTATTCCAGTATCTAACTGGTCTCCTTGCTTCTGCCCTTGTCTCCCTGAAGAAAGAAAAGCCATAAAGATCCCCGTAAAAGTGAGTCAGATCACCTCACTCTTCTGCTCAAAACCCTTCATGGCCTCCCACTCAATCAGAGTGAAAACCAAAATCTTACCATGACCTGCAAATTCCTGTAGAGTTTAAAGCCACATCACCTCTCTGATGTTGTCTCCTTCTACTCTCCTCTTTGCTCACTCCATCCAACCACACTGGCTTCTTCACTGTCTCTTGAATAGAATACATAAGCTCATTTGATAGCTTTTACTGTATAAATTATGGTGCCTCAGTTTGCAGTTGATTCTAAGACTGGTGTACAATCCTATGGGAATAACATTAATGCATGAGAATAAGCATATATAGAGATAACCATGACTTTGTTTTTTTTTTTAAGCAAACTCGAAGTCCAGTGTGGAACTCGAACTCACAACCCCAAGATCAAGAGTTGCATGCTCCACCAACTGAGCCAGCCAGAGGCCCCAACCATTATTTTATGAAAATTGAGTGCTTTATTTACTTTTAAAATCTTTACCTTTTTTTCACAAACTAAACATAGAATCGGATTTAAAGGTGTAAAAATGTACATAGATTTTCTTTAAGAGTTTCGTTTTTATTCAAGTTTTAAACTCCACATGCGTTGAAAACTGCTAGATGTTGGGAGTGAGAAGGAGGCCTTAACATCTTAGCTGTATACCTCTATACTGGGTGAGGTTAAAAAATGAAAGAAAAACTTTGGTGCTATGGTATTTAATTTGATAAGCTGTACTTACACATGCACTGGTACACACAGCCACACACAAACAAATTAAAGTGCCTTATGGACTAAACAGTGCAGTGTAGAACAATTAAGGAAAAACACCTATTTGAAAGAATCAGAAAGAAAAGAATATTTTTAAGCACTCTGCATAGCTATAGAATCCATGGCAAATGATTTTTTGGTAAAGATAATTTTTGTAATTTTCAGACTTGCAGTGTCTTATTTAGGCCACAAGGCTTATTATCAAGGATTGCTTGATTCTCATCCGGCTTAGTTCACCAGTATGAGAACAGGACCATGTCTTACTTCTATTCTTAAGGTCAGAAAGGACTGTGATCAATCTGGTTTTGGGACAGCTGCATTTTAGCTTGGTGGCAAAAATTTATTGCACCAGCAGGCTTTTCTGCTTCGGCTTGTTAGAAACCCAAGCAATATCAAGAGCAACTCTATTTATTTGACTGAACTAAAAATAGACATTTGCTCTTGCTCTTGGCTCTAATTTTTAATTCAGTTTTCACCAGATGGATTAAGACTTGCTCTGTCACCTCCCACTGTGTGGTTTGAATTATCAATATAGAGCCTAACATGCCCTTCTTTCCAGAAAATTCCACTAGTCAAAGTCAGCAGTATGTTCTTTTCCTACATGATCTTCTGTCCCAAATCATGGGCATTGGTTCTGTTAGGAACTCTGTCACCAGCTATCTTACTCCTCCTCTGGGAAACTGGGTGTTAAATTATTTTCACAAAGATACACATGGCATTTGTGTTAGCCATGGAAATCCTCTGCTCTGACCTCCCTTTGAGAGAATCTGCCTGGATGGAGGTAGCTGGGCAGACAACCTCCAGACGCCACATCTTCCAATCAGCTGGAATTTTCACCTGAAGCCACCTCCCCCTCAGGCTGCTACCAGCCAATGATTGAGCATAGCTGTGGCAGAAGAGTGGGGTTTTTACTACTCAACTCAGGATGCCCCTGCAGACAGTCTTTGCTCTGGGGGCCGCCCATCAGCCCAGCTAAGACTCTGAGAGCCACACTGCAGCCCGAGACTCCACCTACCCAAACTTTCTTATTTCCTCTTGTCACAGGTATCACATCAGCATCAAGGTCCCAAAGCTTCCTTTCCTACTTCTTTCTCCTTCTTCTTTATCCTATAACACCAATGAGCTCAGAAGCATTTGGTAAATTGGTCAATGATGTTAGTGTAACTTGGACATTGTGATGATTCATATGCAATTTTTCCTGAGAGATTGGATAAACTTCAATTGGAAAAGAAGGAGCCATCACTCTGCTAGTGTTTAAACTCTGAAATTCCAGTTTCACTTTAGGAAAACTTACAAGCTGGGGTTGGCTCATTCATTTGGGTGTCTGACTTTGGCGCAGGTCATGATCTCACGATTTGTGTGGGTTCAAGTCCTGCGTCAGGCTCTGTGCTGACAGCTCAGAGCCTGGAGCCTGCTTCTGATTCTGTGATTCCCCTCTCTCTCTGCCCCTCCCCTGCTCATGCTCTGGCTCTCAAAAATTAAAAAACAAATTAAAAACAGAAATTTAAAATCTGCAATTGCACCCCAAAGTGCCTTCCCAGGGAGCCTCACCCCATCTTTGCACCCCACACTAGTGGCAGATTTACCAATCCTGCTGGGCACACCTTCACAGCGGCACTGCTCCCGTGGAACTCCACTTCTATCTCTAGTATCTTGGCACCACAAGCAAGGGGTTTACATTTCACTAGGTTTTACCTTCTGAGTACCCCTAAAGCAGCCTCCGGTCACACTGAACCAGCCAGCTCTGTCCAGGTTATCATCTGAGATACCAATTTTTTGTGGTTGTTAGCTCTTTGAACTAACCTGCAAGAGTTGTTCAGGCTGTTACGCTATTGCCTTTCAGAGCCAGGTCCATCTGCCTTTGTTTCCTAAGCCAGTGTAACAAACAACCACAAGCTCAGTGCCTTAAATATCACCCAATTCTCAAGTCACACTTTCCACGTGTCAGGTGTCTGGGCAGAACCAGACCTTCTGCTCAGGGCCTCACAAGGCTATTCTCAAGGTGTCAGCAGCGCTGTGCTTCTCATTGGGAATTCAGTCTTCTAAGCTCATTCAGGGGTGTGACATGTCATCATTGAAGGACTAAGGACCCTGTTCTCTTCTAGCTGTTGGCCAGGAATGCTCTCAGCTCCTGCAGGTTGTCCCCAAGCCTTTGCTCTATGGCCTTTATGCTCTTTATGCTCTTCACAGCATGGAGGCTTACTTTCTTCAAGGCCTGCAGGGGAGCAACCTCCCTGACTTCTAGTCCATCTCCAGTTGGCTATGACAGAGTCTTATATAGTTGTAATGCACCCAGAGGAATGACTATCCCATCCCTATTTGCAGCATAACATAATATAATCAGAGGAGCCACTATCCCATCATACTCGTAGATTCTGCCCACACTCTAAGGTAGTTTCTGGTCACGTACAAGAGAGAATCTCAAAGTCCATCTTGGAATTCTGCCGACCACATAGTCCTTCTCTACTCTGTTTTGTGATGGAGAAGCTGAAACTCTGCAAACCACATTTCTGCCTTGCTATCTGGCTCCGTTAGTTTCTGCCAGTGATGGGCATGAAGGAAGATAGAAAGGCTGACAAAGAGAAAGTTCTTATCCATCTTTGTTTGCTCACTGTTCCTGTCAGCATTTGCCTCAGCAACGGCCTTCTTCTCTGGGGCAGCAGTTGGGATCAGTCCTCAGTTTTTCAGCAACAACAACCTCACCATACCTCCTCAGAGATTTGAAAGCTTGTTCTAAGGGACACCTCCTCTAAGCTCCATCACAAGGGATGGACTCCCCACCCAAACTCCAAGGTTTTAGTGTCAGCCTCACTTGGTCCCTTCTAGTGTCTACTGATCCCATTTTTGTTTCTTTTTCCCCCAAACTTAGGGTCAAAGCAGTGTCCTTTTGCTACATTTTTTTTGTATCACCTCAATTTCCCTTTACTTTTTTAGATCTGCAATACTTGTTCAAGTCATTGCTCATGACAATTTTTTTTATTATTATTTCTTTTTTTTAAGATCTTTTTTTTATTTTTATTTTTTTATTTTTTTTACAAATAGTTTATTGTCAAATTATTTTCCACATAACACTCAGTGCTCATCCCCAAAGTGCCCTCCTCCATGCCCATCCCCCCTCCCTCCCACATCCATCAGTCCTCAGTTTTTGTCAGCATTCAAGAGTCTCTCATGGTTTGCCTCTCTCCCTTTCCCCCACCATTTCCGCCCTTCTTCTCCCCCTTGTTCCTCCGTCAAGTTCCTCCTAATCCTCCTATACGTGCAAACATATGGTATTTGTCCTTCTCTGTCTGACTTATTTCGCTCAGCATAACACCCTCAAGGTCCATCCATGTTGCTACACATGGCCAGATTTCATTGTTTCTCATACAATTTTTTTTTTTATAAAATAGCTGGTGTGGTTTCTGTATTCCTGATTTGACCTCAACTGATACAATAGGGTTTGAATAGGTCTGCCCTTTTGCTACTTTTTAAAACCCTCTTATTTTGTGGGAGATAGTGTAATATACAGATTTTTCAGAGATGTAGATATTGGGTTATAGTAAAATTCTTTGTAATCTTCTACATTTTTAATGGCTGGCGTTCTTCTATTATACGTATGTGTAATAATTTATTCATCCAGTTCTCTATCCTAATGCGGTTATTCCACACATTTTGCTATTACATATAATCCCATAATAAACACCCATAGATGCAAATGTTTGCCCACATGTGACCTTATTCCTTAGTATGAATTCTTTGAAGTGAAACTATGAGACTAAGGGGTAAAAGCATTTTTAAAGCTTTTGATACCAAATCCTCTTTCTGCAAGGTTATAATAATTTAAACTCTATCAGCCTTGAATGAGAATGTGTGTTCCTCCATGCTCATACCAACCCATTACTTTCTTCATCTAGTAAATTAGTTGGCATTTTCATAGATGGAAAATGGCATCTCATCTTAACCCATTGATAATCAAAATTTTTTCCATATGTGTGTTTGGCATGTTCACTCCTTTTGTGAATTAACAGTCATTTTTGCCTTTTATAACCCTTCAACCAGAATGTATATGGTCCTTTCAGCCTCAACAATACTTTATTAGTATTTTCCATCATTTACCATTCTTGGCTCCTAGTCCACCATTGGTTATGGGAACATTTCTCTGTTTCTTTTAGTCATTATCATGGTCTCTTATTTTTCACCAATGGCTTACCCTTGATACTCCTTACCCTTTCCTATGTTTTCTCTGGATTTAAATCTGCATGGCAGAATTTATGCTATACAAGTAACCTCTTCTTTTGTTAAGACAAATTTAGAAATTGATTAATGGCTGTTAGACTAGAAGACCTCTTAGACTTCTTCCAGCACCTATATTTTATGTTTCTCTGATCATGCTTCAGGGTGTGCTCTGGTAAGCTGCTTTCCCAAATAATTTAACAGCTTCTAAATACATAGTATCCATAACTTTTAGAGATCAGATCATTCTGATAAATTCTGGTGAAGTTAAGGGACAGTCTTATAAATGAATCATATAATACTTGATTACTTCCATGAGATTACAATAAAAGTCAAATATTTATTCATAGCACTCCCATGTAAGATATACTTATAATCAAATAGAGTTTTTATTGCTTGCTAGCCTCATGGTTGTAGAGAAATTATTAAACATCTTTAATCCTTAATTTTCCCATCTGAGAAATGGGTATAGCAATTGAATAAACAAAACATTATTCAGAAAATTAAATGATAAAATGTATGTCAAATCTTTAGCACAATTCTGACATAAGTCAACATTTACTGAGTACCTGTTAAACTTCAGGTACGCTTCTAGACTACGGGCATATAAAACTTAATAAAGCCTAGGAAGTATTTATTTCATTGGGCTTAAGTTCTAATGAATAGAGATGGACAATTAAATAAATAATAAAATATATAGTGTACACAATGGAATAAATAAAATGAAGAAAAACAAAGCAGCATTATAAAACTGTAGTAATTGAGATACCCAAAGTGACCAAATCAGAAGGTTATAGAATGTAGAAACAGTCTCACAACTAGAAGTAAATTAAATTTATGAAAGAGCATACAATGAAGATTAGTGCAAAAAGGATAGACATTTCAGCAAAGATTCTAGATTAATTGGTTATAACATGGAAAAGAATGAAATTTGATCTCTACTTCCCAAAATATACAAAAATTTATTTGAGGTCAAGTAAAATCTTTTGTTTAAAAGGAAAAGCTACAAAATTTTAGAAGGCAATATCGGCAGGTCCTTGAGAGACAAATGATTTCTTAGAACAAAATAAAGGCTAACCGCATTAGTCAGTGCTCTCCAAAGAAACAAAACCAATAGGATATATACATAGAGTGAGAGAGAGAAGGAGATTTAATATTAGGAATTGGCTCACCCAATTATGGAGACCAACAAATCCCAAGCTCTGCAACAGCAAACTGGAGGCCCGGGAGAGCTGATCATGTAAGCTCCAGTCTGAATGTGAGTAGGCCTGAGACCAAAAAAGAGCTAATGTTTCAGTTCAGGCTGATAGACAGGAAAGAACCAATGTGCCACCACAAAGCAATCAGTCAGGCAGCAGTTCCTTGTTACTTACGAGACTGTCAACCTTTTTGTTCCATTCAAGCCTTCAACTAATTAGATGAGGCCCACTACCATTAGGGAGGGAAATCTACTTTCTCAGTCTACTGATTCAAATGCTCATGCCATCCAAAAACATCCCCATACCCACACCCAGAATAATGCTTGGCTAAATGTCTGGGCACCTGGTTGCCAGTCAAGTTGATACATAAACTTAACCATTGCAAGTGCACCCTTTGTCGACCTGGCACTCATACACATCTCCTTGAATCATACTTAATCTCCAAATAAAGACAATAATAAGGTCATAGTTTAACTTAACATAATACAACTGTTCTGCCTACAACTAAAAATACACTAACTCCTTCCTCAGAAGCAGAGGGACAGTGGTTGGGTGATGTTTACTCTTCTTGCTATTCTGTGACATAATTACTATGCTATAAAACTAACAGTGTCTAAATACTATGAGACAGAGTCAATACGTCTTATGTTACATGATGAGGGAATAAGAGAGGGAACAAAACAAAGAAATTACAGGTGTATTTATATATTAATGTATCATATTAGTACACACCATACAAACATATTCATAAGAAAATAAGGGGGGAAATATTCTTATAGTCCTTGTTTCTGTAAATGGACATATGGTTGTAGCTGGTATTTATAACAACTTTCTTCCACTGCCCACCTCATATTCCCTTTGACCTCTTGCAAGCATCTCAGCTGTTTATGGTTCTTTACCTGGTGGGTGACTCAAACTTTCATTCCTGAAGGGTCTGAGCCATAGCAGTGCTACATAGATTGGGTGGTTGTGCTTTACCATTGACCTTAATCACAGGCAAGGTAATACAAAGAGATACTCTAAGGGGTCTTCGTATTCCAGACATCCTCTTCTTATAGGCCAGCCAAGCAGAGGGTCATGGGAACAGGTCACTAGGGGTAATAATAAGTGGTGCCGCTCTGATGTTCACTATTCTGGACATGTGAATCCTGGCTATAAAAGAAAAATCTCACATGTTGGGTGCTGATTCAGAGCATATATGGAGAACCTTGCCCCCACTTTAACAGTAAATCCTCTACAGAGCTGGAATTTCATCCTGTGCTGTGTTTATGCCAGCTGCAAGATGAGATTGTAAGCTTGATTTTCAGCAGTCTCATTCTTGTGGATATAGAAAATAAGGACCTCTTTCAAGACACACATAGAAGTCTTCAAGTCATTTATGTGGTTCTTAAGCTGAGACTTCAAATCTCTGGGCTCATCTCATTTTCTTTCACTACTTTACTGAGTGACATTAAGAACAATGACCCAATCTCATTATATTCATTAGTTTGACAAAAATATTTGAAAGCATTATATACACAGTCACTCAGTCCCATGCTTTTTATAAGTGTCTGATTAGGAGCATCCAATGATTATACATTGAGTATCTATATTTCCAGAGTATATTGTGCACTATCAGTACCCTTTTTACTGCTAACAATAGAGTCATTAGCATCTTTAAATCTAAAGAGATCAGGAAGCCAATTCCAGAAACCAATTCAAGAAAATCTGAATTTTTACCAGAACCAATTCAGGAAATTCATCCTTAAAATTCCATTCCTCTAGAACCATTCTTTGTACCAAAGTCTGAATTAGTCAGGATACCCATGGCCCAGTCAAGTTGACATATAAAATTAACCATCCCATAGCCATAAAGCAAAAGTTTGGTAAATTCAACCACATTGAAATTAAGAACTTCTGCTCATGATAAGATACCATAAACAATTTGAAAAACAAACCACAAATTGAGGAAGGACGATTGCAACAAAAGTGACACATCAGGATAACTGTCCAGAATATGTAAACAATTCCTATGAATCAGTCTCACTTATAATTAAAGAAATGAAATGAAAACCAAAAACAGATAGCATTTCACATGAGGGATGGGTAAAACCATACCAAGTATCAGTAAAATATGAAGCAACTCTTATATACTCTCATGGGCGGGTCAATTCCTATAATCACTTTAGAAAATTATCTCACATTATCTAGTAAAGCTGAATGTGCATGTATCCTCTGACCTAGCAATTCTCTTAGGAATACATCCTAAAATTTTAGAGCAACTCTTGCTCTTGTGCAATAAGATGTATACAGAAATATTCCTACCAATAATATTCATAAGGGCTAGAATCTGGAAACAGCCCAAATGTCCATGAGAATTAAAATGAACACATCAGTTATGCTGTGTATATGTACCGAAATACTATATATCAGCGACAATAGACTATAGCTATAGGCATCACCATTATATGGGGCATTGAGTCACTGAAGAATATAATAACAACAATAATGATAACAGCTAATGTGTAAGTTCTTTATTATTACCAAATTTCTCTAACTGCCATAAAATCAGGCATACCTCAGAGATATTATGGGCTTCTTTCCAGGCCACTGCAATAAAGCAAATATTGCAAGAAAGTGAGTCAAATTAATTTTTTTGTTTTCCAGTGTGGATAAAAGTTGTTTACAGCCTACAGCAGTCTATTAAGTATGCAATAATCTTGTGTCTGAAAAACAATGTGCATACCTTCATGAGGGGTGCGTGGGTGGCTCAGTCAGTTAAGCATCCAACTCTTGGTTTCCACTTTGGTCATAATCTCATGGTTTGTGGGAGTGAGCCCCTCACTGAGCTCTGCCCTGACAGCATGAGCCTGCTTGGAATTTTCTCTCTCTTTCTCTGCCCCTCCCCAACTCGAGCATGTATGTGCCCTCTCTTTCTCTCTCTCAAAATAAATAAATAAACTTAAAAAAAATGCTTTACTGCAGGGCACCTGAGTGGCTCAGTTGGTTAGGTATCTGACTCTTGATTTTGACTCAGGTCATGACCATAAGGTCATGGCTTGTAAGATCAAGTCCCAAGTTAGAGTCTATGCTGGGCATGGATTCTGCTTAAGACTCTCTCTCTCTCTTTCCTTTTGCCCCTTCTTCACTCATACTCTCTCTCTCACAAAAAATTGTTTAGTAAATTTTAAGAAATACTTTACTAAAAAATGCTAACAAGCATCTGAAGTTTCAGTGAGTTGTAATGTTTTTACTGATGGAGGGTCTTGCCTCCATGTTGGTAATGACTGACTGATCAGAGTGGTGGTTGCTGAAGGCTGAGGTGCCTATGGCAACTTATTAAAATTAGATGACAGTAAAGTTTGCCACATTGATTGACTTTTCTGTTCACAGATGATTTCTCTGTAGTATGCAATGCTGTTTGATAGTAGTTTACACACAGTAGAATTTCTTTCCAATTTGGAGTTAATCCTCTCTATCTCTGTTGTGCTTTATCAACTAAATTTATGTAGTTTTCTACATCCTTTGCTGTCATTTCAACAATCTTCATCAGGAGTAGATTCCATTTCAAAAAAAACCCACTTCCTTTGCCCGTCCATAAGAAGCAACTCCTCATCCAATCAGGCTTGATCATGAGATCGCAGCAATCCAGTCCCATCTTCAGGCTCCGCTTCTAATTCTAGTTCTCTTGCTCTTTCTACCACATCTACGGTTACTTCCTCCACTGAAGTTTGCAATCACTCTAAGTCACCTGTGAGGGTTGAAATCGACTTCTCCCAAATTCCTGCTCACGTTGATACTTTTACCTCTTTCATGAATCATGAATGTTCTTAATGAAATCCAGAATCATGCATCCTTTCCAGAAAGATTTCAATTTACTTCTTTCATGAATCATGAATGTTCTTAATGAAATCCAGAATCATGCATCCTTTCCAGAAAGATTTCAATTTACTTTGTCCAGATCCATCAGAGGAATCAACTATCTCTGGCAGCCACAGACTTGTGAAATGTATATCTGAAATAAGATTTGAAAATAAAAGTAGCTCCTCAATCCATAGGCTGCAGAATGGATATTGTCTTAGCAGGCATGAAAACATCTTGGGTTTACCTGGTGCATTCTCAATGACCGGTAATATTGTGAAAGGAATCTTTTATTTTCCTGAGCAGTAGATCTCAACAGTGGGCTTAAAATATTCAGTAAACATGCTGTGAACAGATGTGCTTATCATCCAAGTTTTGCAATTCCACTGATAGAGCACAAGCAGAGGATAGAGCCTAATTCTTAAGGACCCTGGGATTTGGGGAATGGTAAATGAATGTTGGCTTCAACTTAAAGTTACTACCTGCATTAGTGACTGCCATTACCTCTGAGAAGAGAGTCAACTTGTCTTTTAAAGCTTTGAAGCCAGGGATTGACTTTCTCTCCAGCCATGAAAATCCTAGACGGCATCTTCTTCTAATAAAAGGTTGTTTTGTCTATATTGAAAATCTGTTATTTAGGGTAGCCCCCTTCATTAAAGATCTGAGCTAGATCTTCTGGATGACTTGCTGCAGCTCCTACATCAGCACCTGCTGCTTCACCTTCTACTTTTGTGTTTTGGAGACATCTTCTTTCCTTAAGCCTCATGAATCAACCTCTGCTGTCGTCCAGCATTTCTTCTTCAGCTTCTCACCTCTCTTCATAGAATTGAAGAGAGTTAGGGCCTTGATCTGGATTAGACTTTGGCTTTAGAGAATGTTGTGGCTGGTTTGATCTTCTGTCCAGACCACTAATGCTTTCTCCACATCAACAGTAAGAATGTTTCACTTTTCTACCAACTGAGTATTCACCAGAGTAGCAGTTTTAATTTTCCTTCAAGAACTTTTCCTTTTCATTCATGGCTTAGCTAACTGATCCAAGAGGCCTAGATTCCAGCCTGTCTCAACTTTCAACACGCCTTTCTCACTAAGCTTAATCATTTCTGGCTTTTGATTTAAAGTGAGAGACGTGTGACTCTTCCTTTCACTTGAACACTTAGAGGCCATTATAAGGTACCTAACTGGCCTAATTTCAATATTGTTGTGTCTCAGGCCATATGGAGGCCTGAGGAAAAAGACAGAGACTAGGGAACAGCCAGTCAGTGTAGCAGTCAGAATGCATAACAGCAATTATCAATTAAGTTTGCCATCTTATATGGGCACAGTTCCTGACACTCCAAAATTATTATGATAGTAACCAGAAAGATCATTGATCACGGATTACCAAACCAAATATAATAATAATGACAAAATTGGAAATATTGCCAGAATTACCAAAATGTGACACAGGAGACACAAAGTGAGCAAATGATGTTGAAAAATGGTGACAAAAGAGCTGCTCAATACAAGGTTGCCACACAAGCTTCAACTTGTAAAAAATGCAGTATCTGCGAAGCACAGTAAGGTGAAGCACATTAAAACAAGACATATCTGTGTAATCTAACCCCCCAAAATGCTGTGAGCTACTTACAATTTTTGTTCTCATTTTATAGTTGAGAAATTGCAATCAGAGGGATGAAATAATTTGCCCAAGCTGACCCGGCTACCCAGTGAGGAGGTGAAGCAGGATTTCAAGCTTAGAGAATATGAATACAGTCCATTGAATGTAGTTAAGTATGCTCAAAAATTGACATTACTAAACATTGGGGATACACATAGATATGTCTATTACTCGAGGAAATACATGGGCATGATTCACAAAAGTGCAGCAGAAGGAGGGATATTTTGATCATTTCAAGATCACTAGAATTCTTTCATTTCTTAAGCACAGTGATGGGTATGTGGTTGTTCATATTATTAGAATTCTTTAATCTATACTGATACATTGTGTGTATACATACATATATGTGTGTGTGGGTGTGGAGGGGGGAGTGTATGCCCATGGTCACCTTGCATGCTATAGTTGAGTATGCTTCCTTGTTACTCATCTACTTTTATCTCAGACTTATGCAAAGTTTTTCCTTAGCACGTGTCTGAAACTCAAAGCCAGAAAGAAAATAGTTTCTTATCACATCCCTTCCTTACTAAAGTGAATCAGAATAACCTTGTCCATAAATGGAGATGGAGAAGAAACAAAAAGAAAAAAATATGGGTGGATGATTAATGTTTTTGAACAATTATATTATCACAGAAAAAGGAAATTGAAGAGAAGAGAAAAAATAGATAACATAGACAGGAAAGAGTAGAAGTGAAAGAGATGGAAATAAAATGTTATAGAAGAAAGGAAAAGGGAAGAAAGAACAAGAAGAGGAAGATCAGCCAGTGTTTCTGTGAGTGAACTACATGGTTTACATATGAAAAGCTGAAAGAACCCACTTTTTGCCACTAAGCCCTTGTAAAAGATCGATTAATAGTGCCTACTAGGAGTGGTCTGGCATAATCCAATAATCCAGTGGTCTATAATAAATGCTAAATGATCAATTTCTACATTAACTGTCATCAGCCATCATGGTTTCCATTCATTTATACTTAAAGAATATATTTATTTAGTATATATGCAAAAAGAAAATTCAAAGGAATCAAGGAATGGGCTTAAGTAGATGTTTATATTGATATCAACTTCAGCAAATCAATCAGTCTCACACTGGGAGGGAGACAGAAATTAATGTGTTCCTCGCAAGCACATATTTGAACATCTTATTTCCTTAAAACTCTAGACACTGGAAAGAGGTATTCCTCGGACACCAACAAGCAAATTCATAAACTATGATATTTCGGGCCCTGGTTTATTATTGTATTGGGTATTTTTTAAGATAATAGAAACCAACAACCTATGAAAATTTTCAATCTTATAATAATCAAAAAATACAAACATAAACAACAATGAGATTTCATTTTAATACATCTGATTCAAGCACAGATTTTTTTTTTATAACACCTGGTTATAAAACCGGGTTTTTTTTTTATAACACTAGTTTTATAAGAGTAAGAGAAAATGTGCCTTCTTGCATAGTAATACTGGACAACAAGTATAGGAAGCCTTACTGACATGTCTACTTCTTGTATAATTTTATATTCAAGAATATGCCTTAAAGAAATTATCATGAATATGTCGAAAGTTCTAACCACAAAAATATTTATTTCAATTCTATTATAATAGTGGACAATGGGACAATGTAGTAGAAGTATCCTACTACATGAGATTAAGTGGTGGCATATATATTGAGTGGAATGATACTCTTCTAACTTTTTTAAGTTTATTTACTTATTTCGAGAAATAGAGAAAACGAGCAGGGGACAGGTAGAGAAAGAGGGAAAGAGAGAGAATCCCAGGCAGGCTCTGCACTGTCAATGCAGAGTCCAACACGGGGCCCAAACCCACCAATCGCAAGATCATGACCTGAGCCGAAATCAAGAGTCAGACAGATGCTTAACTAACTGAGCCTCTTTAAATTTAAATGGTCGTAAAAAATAGAAAGTAACACCAAACATTAAAATATGCGAAATGGAAAAATAAATAATTTTTTCAATTCATACATACAAGTCTATTGTCAGAAAGTTGGCTTAAAATAAAGATTTGAAGAAATGAAGCAAGCAGGAAATGAGATGTGAAATATGGTTGACAAAGAAAACTGAAAGCCTGACCAACTGCCTAAATCCAGTTATAGTTGAATGGCTGAAAATAAAGTCTAACTTCTCTTTCCAAAACAATCTCTTAATGAAAGATAAATCATTTTCTCATAAAGGGAATACAAGTGAGTAATAAATGGTTAATAATATTCAAATAACCTTGGGTCATTGATAATTGAAAGAGAAATTTAATGGGAATGCAGTTTGCATACTATCCCATTGAGACCCTCTGAGCATGGCTGATGTAAGAAACTGAAATGATCAAGTGATCAATGATGCTGAATCCCAAGGGGTGAGCAAAGGACTGGGATGGCCATAGCTCTGTAGTCACAGATGATCATTCATGAGAATGCCACTAGCTAATCTCCGTAAGTGATGCATTAGTCCTGAGTGATTGATCTAGAAATTTGCTTAGGGTAATTCTAAATATTTATGCATTTTATTCCAAGGAAAGAAAAGTTTACCTCACTTGCTCCCTAATGGAAGTTTGCACATTCTTCTCCATAGGAAACAGAGTTGGGGATGGAAAGCCAACAGTATTCAGGATTGTCAACCCCTCTCACACAAGTGTAAAGAGAAAATTATCATGGACTAAGAAGGAAAAGATTTTCACATCTGAAAGGCAGAATGTTTGAAGAGGTGATGTGTGTTACAAAAGACATTAAAGTCATGAAGGGCATGCATTTGTTGACCATAAACACAAACCACCAAATCCCAAAATACTAAGAATGAGCCAGAAAGGAGGTCATTCTGGAACAACTTTACTAAACATATGGAAATCATTTCCCCCCCAATAAATAGTGTGAAACAAAAATTAAATAGTCTAGGAAGAGATTTGTTAGAGTTCTTTTGTCCATGGGTTTAATATATTATAAAAAGAGGGTGGTAATGTCAGTCCATGAAGACCATCAGAGCAGGAAACGGCCAAGCTCCTTCCAACACACCTTCCTGTGTCACTGACAGTCACAAAGGAGACTCCGTGTGGAGCCATCTCTTGTGTTTTTACCTGCACTGGCTCAGTACATGGTACCTGGTGGATACTCAATGGATATATTTGCTCAATGACATTAAACAGAATCTGTATATTCCAGCACCCTCTGAACCACCATTACTCTCCAGTCTGCTGTGTCATTCATTGCTCTTCAAGAGAAAAAACCTGAAAGTCAAAGACCTTTATCAAAACTACAATTGCCGAAATACTTCCTAAACTCAGTAATAATATAAAAGTCAGATATTTCTCCCTTTAAAGAAATATTTAAAAGGTCAATATAGAGTCATTAAAGTACTCTTGAGTTTCTGAAGAAAAGGTAGTAAAGTAATGCCAAATTCTAGTATTAAAAGGAAGCACATAGCAGGTATTCAGTTAATTTGTACCTACTATTCTAATATAAAAACCTCATTTAGCAAAGACTCCCATCATGTTACATCTCTTTATTCATCTAGTAATTATATGATGAAAGTCTATAACTTACCAGTCAGGTTTTCAAAAAAGATCTGACAACTGTAAAGCTGTAACTTGAGTTCCATCTTATCTTTGGAGAAATAAAATTTTGAGAAAGTAATGCCCCCTCTTTCTTCTTCTGTCTACCATTTTATAAGAAAGGCACCCAAGAACATCCCTTGCAAGTTCATCCCAAGCAAGTTCAAAATCCATGACTACCTCTGCAAGGCTGCCAAAATCTGTCGATGAGAGGAGACACACAAACTGCTGTAAAAGACACTAACATGATGGTTTTAGCAGACGTGCATGTAAAAAGTCTCAAGGTATTTCTCTTACCCGTTCCAGAGATCTTTCGAGTCTTCCCCTGAACCATAAGGAATGTGCCATGTATTTTATCGCGTTTCTTCACTGGCCTTTTGGAACCCACTCTTGCAGCTGCAGAGAAAAACAAGAACCAAGGCCTTCTCAAGGTCCCTTGCTGTCATTTCATATATTAATCAAAGAAAAGCCCCTAAAGAAAGTGTATCCTAGAAATCTAAACTCGCTCTCTCTGTAACAGCCTCATCACTGCTGGGAACTAGGGGTGAGTCTAAGTCCTCAGAGCTAAATTCCACACAGGGGACAAAGTTAACAAATCAAAGCAGAACTTTTACTTCTTGAAATGATGCCTAAACGTAGGAGGACAAGAGGGTTGAAAAGTGGATGGGAGAAAAGAGGGAGAAAAGTCATTTTCTCCCAATGACTCCCATATATAATATTGTTTTTACTGTGGAAACTAAAAATCCAAGTCCACACAAGAATTAAAGAACAGCACAATGAACATTGGTATATTCCTTACTGGTATAAGTCTTTCCATACAGGTATGTGCAATCATTTCTTTCTCCCAAGCCATCCAAGAGTAGGCTGTAAACAAGACATTTTACCCCTAAATACTTTAGTGCATATCTCCCACAAGCAAGATATCCTCCCACACAACCCGATATCGTTACCTGGCCTTCAAAACACTGAATTTAATAAGATCATCCAACGTCTAAGCCAGACTCCAATTGTCTCTAAAAGTCTTTCATGGCCTTTTTAAAAAAATTCAGCGCCCTCTGTTGCTCATGGTCCTTTAGTGAGTCCAGGCCAGTGGTTTCACAGAACATCCCACCTTCTGTTTGTCTTTGTGTTGTGTTGTTTCCGTTTGTGTTTGACAGTTTCCTCGTGATTAGATTTAGACAAAACATGTTTGGCAAGAACCCCTTGTAAGTGATGCTGGATGTCTCTCACTGTATCACATTTGGAGACAACTAATGTCAGGCTGGCCATTGGTGCGACACCGAGCTCGACCATCTGATACCGTGGTCGCTGCCAGACTTCCCCTTTCTAAAGACGCATTTTCCCCACTATAATTAGCGAGCAATGTGCGTGTGGTATTTGCACCATGTGAATACTCTGTCCCTCAATAACCAGGCACCCGATGATTTTGGTATTCAGTGATGTTCCTCTCTGAAATCAAAACTAACCCTGGGAAGACAGAGATTGTCTGTCATTCTTTCTGCATTTTTTTAGCTGGCATTCTGCTTTAAAGAAGAGACTTAGGGATGCCTTAGGGGTGCCTCAGTCAGTTAAGCATTTGACTCCTGATTTTGGCTCAGGTCATGATCTCGTGGTTCATGATATTAAGTACCATGTTGAGCCCCACGTTGGGCTCTGTGCTGTCAGGATGGAGCCTGCTTGGGATTCTCTCTCTCTCTCTCTCTCCCTCTCAAAAGTAAATAAACATTTAAAAACAGAAAGGAAGATATTTTATTTTCTCTCTTTCTCTCTTTCTAACATTATGGAATCAAGGAATTTTGATATTTGTTATGCTTCATTGTCACTATTGTTGTTTTTGAAGTTCATATTATTCCAAATTTGGTTACTAGATTCCTTTCCAGTCAGCTCATGGATTTGTTGACATGTCTCCATCATTTTGTGAGCATTTTCATGCTTTCTAGCCAATGAGATATTCAGGTTAAACTCAGACTTTTCCAACCCCAGGTCTAGAACCGGCCACTTCTCCAAGGAGCCATCATTCATTTCTCCAGATAATGGGCACGAGATGTGCTCATGCTGAGAAGGCATCCGGTCTGAACTGAGAGCACAAGAGATAGAATTCTGCTAGGATGTCAAGCAATTTCAAAATTTGGAAGAAGGTAATAATTCTGGCCCAAATTTCTGAAGAAATAAAATTAACAATGCATTCTTGTTATTTTCACTCTTAATATGTATAATGTGCCCAGTGTTTAGGGCTAGAGGTGGCCAATAACCGAAAATTACTCTTGTTAATAAAAATAAATGTCAATAATAGGAGCCCATGAAGTTATATCGGATACTGATACCAATTGCATAGATAGTATCTTGACAGTAACCTTATCATCCAAGTTATATTTTGCTCAAGCCCATTATAAAATTAACTTAACTTCTTGGAGTTCACACTGACCATTATGAGGCCAAATGTTCCAGAACCTTATCAAAATAAAAAGGACAACTAACCTCAAGTTGAATATCTTTTTCTTTTTTTAATTTTTAAATGTTTACTTTTATTTTTGAGAAAGAGAGAAAGCCACAGTGTGAGCAGGGGAGGAGCAGAGAGAGAGGGAAACACAGAATCTGAAGCAGGCTCCAGGCTCTGAGCTGTCAGCACAGAACCTGATGTGGGGCTTGAACTCACAAACTGTGAGATCATGGCCTGAGCTGAAGTCAGACACTTAACCAACTGAGCCACTCAGGCGCCCCTCAAGTAGAATATCTTCTGAAGGTAATTTTCACATGAGTAATCCACAACTCCTTTACTTCACCTGTAAATTCATTGCTACTACCCTAACTTAGCTGCTCACTACCTCTCACTTGGACTTTAACATACCCTCCCTAATTGATTTAACTTTTTCATGCTCTGAGTCTTTGCAAGGTAATCAGCATGGTCTTCCTTATTTTTTTTTATTGGAGTATAGCTGACACACAATGTTACATTAGTTTCAGATGTACAACATTTTGATGCAACTTCTCTATACTTCTGCTGTGTTGCCCACAAGTGCAGCTACCATCTGTCACCCTACAACCCTCCTACAATATCATCGACCATATTCCTTTTGGTGTCTTCTTTGAACCTAATTTGAGCCTGTCAGTCCCCTGCTCAAAATTCTTAAGAGCTCCCATTCACCTCGCTGCACCTCACTGCTGTGCTTACACTAATTAAAAACAGACTTGCATTTAAACCACTGGGGTTCAAGTCCTGGAGTTACTACTTACTAGCTTGTAACGTATTTCTTAATTTCCTTGTGCCTCAATTTCCAGATGTATGAAACGAGGACAATAATTGTGCTTATGTCATAAACTGTTATAAAGATGAAATGAGCAATTATCTGCAATACACAGAAACCAGTGCCTAGCATATGCTATGCTGTATCAGGGTCAGCTCTGTAAAACCAGGGCACTTCTTTCCATATTCTTTTTTTTAAGGGATTCTCAGGGCACCTGGATGGCCCCGTCTTTTAAACATCTTGACTCTCGATCTCAGCTCAGGTCATGATCTCAAGGTTTGTGAGTTGGAGCCCTGCTTAGGGCTCAGCACTGACAATGCAGAGCCTGCTTGAGATTCTGTCTCTTTCTCCTTGTCTCTCTGCCCCTCCCCTGTGCATTCTCTCTCTCTCTCTCTCTCTCTCTCCTTGCTCTCCCTGCATATTTTGTTTAAAATTTTATCGTGTTTGCTTCGGCAGCACATATACTAAAATTTTATGAAAATAGGGGCCCCTGGGTGGCTCAGTCGGTTAAGCGTCCGACCTTAGCTCAGGTCTGATCTTACTATTTGTGAGTCTGAGCCCCGTGCCTGGCTCTGTGCTGACAGCTCAGAGCCTGGAGCCTGCTTCAGATTCTGTGTCTCCCTCTCTCTCCATCTCCCACTCGCACTTTGTGTGTCTCTCTCTCAAAAATAAATAACATTCAAAAATAATAATAATAATAAAAAATAAAATCCTATGAAAATACATGGCATTCTGCCTTATGTCATGGGGATTTTTGCTTCTTTTCTGAAATAATTTCTTTGCATTATTTGTAACTACATAAGAAAAAAAAGCGCACTCAAGTTGTGGAATCACTGCTTCCCTAAAAGCATTGTTTCATTCCTTGAGACACAGACCAGTAGTATTACGTTATGCTGTGAACATATTGCCTTTGTACAAAAGCATAAATTCCTAGATAGTATAATTACATCTTGTCCATTTTTCTATCTCTCCCGATAGCTAACAAAGTTCAACAAACGTACTACGTGCTAAAAAAAAAATATGTAGGAAGTTACTCGCTGTGCATGAATCTGTCTCATGACACAGATTCAGAATTTGATTTGATTTAATTCAGAATACGGGGGAAAAGAGAAGGATGAGGTAGGTTCAGAAGTAATAACTATTGAAGACTTAATTGTGTTCTCTCTAGTTGAAGATCCTTCATCTTGAACAATTTCAATTCAGAGAGCTTCTTCTGCTTCTTTTCAATACCACAAACTAAATAAGGACACGAATTTGGTAAACTGAACATTGTTATTTCATTTTAGTAATTGGCAATAGGCAAGACGCAGGAGTCAGAACTTACCAGGGAGAGAGTCGATGTCATTTGGGCAGGAGCTCAGCCCCTGGTTGGCACAAGTTCCAGTGGGAAATGGTAATGAGGTATGTTCAGATTTCGACCATCTGGAACTATAGGAAGCTTCTAAATTTGATTTGTGTTGGAGGGACAGCGGTCAAGAAAGGAACATGCGCACAGTGCTTTGGACCTACTCCAAAATATGACCTTTTTGGACCCCCAAAAGATGGATGTCTAGAAGAAAAGTGTGAGCAATGTTCCCCTTGCCCTAGAACTGTTGCCTAGAAACCCGTCTGGAGAACGCACAGTGTTACCCAATAAGTATCTACCCAGAATTCCTAATCTCACAAGCAATAAACCGTTTGACATTTTATCTTTACATTAGAACCAAGAAGCTCTACCAAAAGAAGCAGTGCCTCTGTAAGTTCTGTAAGCTTTCAGCAGTGGGAGTGCAGCCGAAACAAAGGAAACAGCTAAATAGCGTACAGACATTTCACTCCCATGTAGTAGGAACGTCAGCAGAGCCTTCTCGAAGCCAGTTTCCAGCAATGCCTGGGAGGGCTCAAAGATGTGGCTTTTGGCTAGTTTCAGAAAGGCACTAATAGCATTTGTACAAAATAATAATATGGAAGTCCAATGGAGCTAATACACTGCATCCCAAGCCAGTCTTTCTGAAACACAGTAATAAGAAAAGAGGTCCTCTTACCCTTATTCAATACCACGGTAATGCAAAGAACCGGACAGGCCGTAGGAGGGACATAGAGAAGGAAAGATCTGGCTTAACTTCTCCAGCCATGGCTGAGCTCATCTCAATTGTTCTGGCCAAACAGTGTCTCGTCAGCCAAGTTCTCAGATCTTAGAGATCTGAGGGGTTTGACTGTGTTTAGAAACTGGTGGATAGGACATAATGGCCCAGGTTTCAAAATCCGTATGGGAACAAATAGGAAGCATAATTACCTTGTTTTCTGCAGCAACAAAAAAAAAATGCAAAGAAAAAAAGAAAATTTAAAGAAAAAGCAGTGCCTCTGTCTACAACAGCATTTGAAATAACAGGCCCGTTATTCATGTGGTTTTCTCCTTCCTACTTCTCAAGGGTGAATTGCTGTGTTAAAAGCCTTGAATGCCGAGCAATAGACGTCAGTTGCAATGTGCCCAAAGCAATACCCTCTGTACGGGGAGAGCAGTTTGGAGAACTTGAAAGATGACAACTTCCTTCACATCCTGAATCCTCTGCTCACTAGTTTTGTACCCTTAGTTGAGACTCCAAGCCTCAGTTTCCTGATCTGTAAAAAGGGCAAATTCTGCTCCTGTCTGAGATGGTGAAGATAAATAAGATAATACATGTACTGCACTGTAGTGATAAGTGTCAAAGAAATGTCTGCCATTATTTTTCAGTCTTTCTATTTGAGAGTCTAGGTGAAACCATGATAAATAGCAATTTTATTATCCGATATGGTTTATTTTTCTCAACGAGAAATATATGTGGCTGCTTCTGTAGTTTCCACCTTAAAAATTAATTCCATGGTGATTCACAGGATTAAGACGTGTAATTCCCTACTATTATTGAAGCCTTGCTATGTCCCAAGCGCTTTGAATAACTTGTCATATTCTCATTTGATCCTCATGGCAAAGCTAGGTTTATGTTTGTTTTACTAAGGCACAAACTAAAGCACAAAAGGTTTAAACAATCTGCTTAATGTTGCAGATTGTCAAGTGGCAGCCCTGGTTCTCAACCCCAAGTGGTCCGGCACCAGGGCCCACGCTCTCAGCAACCCTTGCCTCGCTGGCTACCTGCCATGATAGCCATACACTAAGTTCCCAGAATGCTTTTGTTCCCAGTGAGAGAGACAATGTATGCCGTCACCACTCGGGTAACAACCACTGTCAGAACTCTACTACTTCAACAACAGACATCACAAGTCATTTTCAATGAGAAAGACCACACCTCATTTTTAGACGAGATGTTTTAGAAACTGTCAGAAAATATTCTAGGCTTTCACCTACTTTAATACAGCATTTGAAAGTTCATGAGGGGCACCTGGGTGACTCCGTCAGTGTGGCCTCCAGCTTCGGCACAGGTCATGATCTCCCAGTCTGTGGGTTCTACGGCTGTGCTGACAGCTCAGAGCCTGGCGCCTGCTTCAGATTCTGTGTCTCCCTCTCTCTCTGCCCCTCCCCCACTCATTTTCTGTCTGTCTCCATCTCTCAAAAATGAATAAACGTTAAAAATTTTTTGTAGAAAGTTCATAGGACTATTAAAAGAAAGCTATCTTCTTAGCCAGAGAATCTTGTCCGGCATTGAATAAAGAATCTCCACGATTAGACTGTTCCTCCATTTTTCACCGCATTAGCAGATTAGCGGGTCAGTGGCACCGCTGAGGCGAGTGAGTTCTTCCTCCCCTCTCCACCCAGCTAACTTGCTCATGCTTCAGATCCCTGCTGGAAAGGCACTTCTTCAGAGAAGACTTCACACACCCCTGCCTAAGCCACTCATTCACTGAATAGACCTCGTAGCGTTCAAGACCGTCAAAAATCAATTCCCAAATGTGTACTCCAGCCCAGAGCAAATGAGACCAAATATTCATCTTTAAATGACTAACAGGCACTCTAGCCTGACACACCTTAAACCGAACTCCCCTCTCTGTCCCAAAACTTACTCCACTCTCAGCCTTCTCCATCTCAATTGATAGCTCCTCAACCTTTCCGTTGGTCAGGCCAAATGCCTGACAGTCATCCATGACTCCTGCCTTTATCTCTTTAAGTCCCATTCAATCTACCAGGAAATCTTGTTGGCTCTACCTTCAAAATCCAGCCTGAACGTTACCACTTCTTAATACTCTTACTACTACCAATCAGGTCCAAGCCACTATTATCTTCTGGATGATTGGTCTCCTGCCTTCCCTTTTTAGTTAGTTGTTTGTTTTTTTTTTTTTTTTTTAACACAACAGGCAGAATGATCTTCTTATAAATAAGATGATGTCTAAACTTTGCTACAAACTTCCATTGCTCCCTGGCCCTGTCTAAGTCAATGTTACAATGGCCTATGAGACCATATATGATCTTCTGTTCATTACCTCTGACCAAGTCCTCTAAACCACTATACATTCTCTTCCAGCGATGTTAGCCTTGGTGTAGTTGCTTGAACTCACCGGATATGTTCCTGCCCCAGGGCCTTTGCACTTGCTACTCTCTGCCTACAGCTCTTTCTCTTATTTTGTTTTAATTATTCAACATATACCTCCCTCATAGGAAAGGTCTCTATGCCTATAGTATTCAAACATGCAGTTTCCTCCTCAATGCTGCTTCTTTCACTTCTACTTCCCTGCTGTGTATTTCTCGATAGCACTAACCTTCCAATATACTATAAAGTTATTTTGTTTGTTGTCCGTTTCTCTCAACAACAACAAAAACCATTTGCCAAATGGGCAGGAATCTTCTTCTGTTTAGTTCACTAATGAATCTCCAGCACCTAGAACAGTGCGAAGCACAGAGTAAGTAGTCCACACGTATTCGTATTCGATGAATGAATCAAATCAGACCACCCATTATATGACCACTTAACATTGTATCTTTTTGTAACCTTTTTCATAATTATAATTCCTTTTGTTAATTGTGAGCTTGTTTACTTAACATATCTCTCTTCTGCTAGATTATGAATAACATGAGGTCTGAGACTGTGTTTTCATCCCCAGCAATTAAAAGACTGCCATTAATTAGTAGATGCTTACTAATACTTGTTGAATTAATGAACTAGATTAGGCAGCAGTTAGTAGTATTATGTTCTGTGCAGGCTCCATATTCCTGATGGTATTACAAACAGATCACTGGCTCCAAGAAGTGCCCTGATGAGACAATAGGGTTTCTAGGGATGTTAGGAAGAGACTGCACACCTAGATGAGAACCCAGTAGGTGGACAAGGGACCTAGGACAAGTATGCAAATAGTTGCACCTAAGTACAGTTGACCAGTGTTGCTTATGTGTTGGGTTGGGTATGGGTGTTTTTTCTTTTTTGTTTTGTAATGACTGAAACTATATCATCTTTCTTCCAAGACTTGTATCTGCGAGTTATCATAACTTCTTCTGGGAATAAGAAAGAATGTTACCCTTAGGGGCACCTGGGTGGCTCAGTCAGTTAAGCGTCCAACTTCAGCTCAGGTCATGGTCTCACCGTTCATAGGTTCCAGCCCCGCGTTGGGTTCTGTGCTGACAGCTCAGAGCCTGGAGCCTGCTTGGGATTCTGTGTCTCCTTCTCTCTCCATTGCACTCCCACTGGAGCTCTGTCTCTCTCTCTCAAAAATAAATAAAAATAAAACAATTTTTGAAAATAAAAAGGAACGTTACAACATTATTTCAGGTTAGTTCAAGTAGAAAAACCGAGTTACAAACCCGAACTGTCTGAGGGCTAAAAGAAGAGAAATAAAACAATTTTCCACCTTTAAGGGTAACCTGGTTTTGCACTTTTATTTTTAAAAAAGAGTCCATATATATTTTTTCTTTTCACTTTTTGTGCACAATTACCTCTCTCAAGAATTTCCTATGAACTATCATGGCATGAAAATACATTAAACTTGAAGTTAGAAAAATGGATTTTACTAGTTTTTTTCATTGGTGTTATACTGCCATCTAGTGACCACAAAAGTTATGGCTCACCTGTGCCACTGAAAGGCCAATAACAGCTGCCGAAGGGAAATCGGCAAGTAGTTAGCTGATGCACCTTGTCCAAGTCCTCTTCCATTAGTGTCCCTTCCCAGATAAGCCACTGGGTCAGAGTGCCCCTCTAGACTGAGGCCTGCTGCTGACATGTCTCAGCATGGAAATGATTCATGTTTATTCTCTTCTGTGTACCCAGTAGGCAGGGTTTATATGCTTTATAAATCACTTTGATTGGATTCATGAAGGAAATGTCCTCTTACATTTATTAATGTCTCTTCCACTCTGACTTCACAGCAATCTGGGAATGTTTCAGACCAGGTGGACGTCAAACACGTGCTAACCATTTCAATACGGAGAAACTAGGAGGCCATTGGGTAAGAGACAGACGTAAGGCAGCCACTTCCTAGCTAGATGTATGTGAACACAAGTATGTCTGCATCTGTTCCGGCAGCGATTGTAACCACAGAAAGCCTAAACTACATAAAAATTATTTATCTTCTAGGGGCGCCTGGGTGGCTCAATCGGTCAAGCCGCCAACTCTTGGTTTCGGCTCAGGTCGTGATCTCACGGTGTGTAGATTTCTATAAAATTTATAGAGAACTCTCCTCTATCTTCCAAATAAGTCCAAGCTGCTGGTTTATTTGCTTTTCATTCCGCATCACACTTACTTTGTATAATAAAGGTGACTTGGTTGATCTGCTTCAGCTTTTGCTCAATAGTTTCCACATTCATTTCTAAAGATATCATAGGAAAAAACATATGACACAATGTAATCCAACTGGGATACACTGACTTACTTGATTCTTATATAAACAAAACGGGATTGGTGTGCACTTGTAAGATCATCTTGTCTGGCTAACATCTGGCCTGAATATATCTAGAAAATAAGGAGGCATCCAACTTTAAACCTCCAAGGGAAAACTCCCCAGGAAAATGGAAGCACATTACAAGATGGAGCAGAGAGCGGTGGTGCAGGCTTTATAACCTGGCAATCTATTGCCGTCAAAGAAGCAAGGACTTCTCATTTTTACTCAAGGGAGTGAAATGCATGTTTCTCATGAAAAGGATCATCACAATTATGGATGTAATTCTGCATACTGTCTCATTCCATTCAGGCTGCTGTGACACAATACCATATATTGGGTATCTTATAAGCAACAGACATTCATTTCTCATAGCTCTAAAGGCTGGGCAAGATCAAGATACTGGGAGACTGGGTGTCTGGTGGGAGCCCACTTCCTGGTTCAGAGGTGGCTGTCTCTCACTGTGTCCTCCCGTGGAAGAAGGGACAGGGGACCTCTCTGGGGCCTCTTTTATCAGGGCACTAATTCCATTCATGAGGACTCCATCCTTGTGACTTAATCACTTCCCCTAAACTTCCCTCCCCGCTTATCCCACCTTGCTAATCCCATCACACTGGGCATTAGGATTTAACATATAAATTCTGGGAACAAACATCCAGTGTGCAAGGTATTTTCATAAGAAGGGACATTGAGCAAGGAGTTTATAGAAACTCCAAAAGCAGAGACCAAATCTTTTCTATTTAAAGAAATAATTCATTGGGGTGCCTGGGTGGTTTAGTCGGTTAAGCGTCCAACTTTCGCTTAGGTCATGATCTCGCGGTTCATGGGTTCGAGCCCCGCGTCGGGCTCTGTGCTGACTGCCAGCTCAGAGCCTGGAGCCTGTTTCAGTCTGTGACTCCCTCTCTCTCTGACCCTCCCCTGCTCACGCTCTCTCTCTCTCTCTCTCGTAGAAATAAATAAAACATTAAAAAAAAAAGAATTCATTAATAAGAAGTAATTAACTGATTTTATTTTGCCTTGTCTTGATAGCAAATTTTAAAAGAAAACTGATGTTAAGTATTTACTAAGGATATCATCATAACATGATCAGCATTCATACCCTTTTTCATAGTGTTTGAGGAGAACCTGGGCTTTGCTCCATGTTTGATTCCCGGCTGTGACTCAAGCAGTACGGAGATCACTCGTACACGCGTGCCGTTTGTGTTCTCACTTCAGGGCATCTTCTCTCCATCCCTGGCCTGTCCTCTAGCCATGGACCACCTCTAAAAGGCCATCCCGATCAAGTGGCATTAACTATAGGAGTGCTTAATCCCAATTCTATGCCAGGCATGTCTATTTCACTACACTGACACAGACCTGCAGAGAAGGAAGAGCACTAACCCCCAAAAGAAAGAGCCAATTCATTACCCCGGATTCGCATTCTCCAAATCATTCTAGGGATGTTAACAGGGGTGGTGTGAAAAATGGGTACCAAATCAAATAAGTTTGGGAAGTGCAGTATTAAATGTTAGATAGCCCTCCGTGATATGCATCCCCAGAGCTCTCCTCTACAACTATTTCTCCAGGAACCAGAGAAGCTTGTGAAAATCAAAGATATGCTCAAAGGTTAGACTTTTCATTTGGATTTTTCAGGTGCAAATACAAGCAAGGGTTAATTCCATTTTGTACTTAGCATAATATGATGTATGATTCTTTTTCAACCACATTTTGGTAACAGTGTTAAAAATCACTACAGGTATTAAAAGTTAGGAAAAATCCAAAGAGAAGCGAGCAGCGGCCAGCTTCTCTACCATATACACGTAATAGCCTTTTGGAATACCCAACCTTGCTACAGACAGGGAAGACTCTATTTCCACTCTCAATAGAGCAATCACTGTCCTCCTTAATGACCACTCCCTTGGGCTCCCACAGCACATTGCACAAACATAAGCTATGGAGACTGTCAGCCGCATCATTCTCAGTTTGAGGCCCATGTGCCCCACAACCTCTTAGGGGCCCTTAACGATCTCTAGCACATGGATATATCTAGCACAAGATGACGATCTCATAAATGTTGCCTGGATGAAAAGGGAAGAGATTAAAATTAACTGGAAAGACTTAGTTTTCACATCAAGGAGATCTTTCCAAGAAAAAAGACTGTTAAAACTGAAATAGATACTGTCCTAGTGGAATGGTGAAATCATGAAATAGGAAGCCTGATTCTTAAATCAGGAAAACAGACAAAAAGCTTGATGGGATGAGCCTTTTCCACTAAAACAGAATACACCCAGAAAGTGTGCAGGCAAGGTAATGTTTAATTTTATCAGCAGTTTCTCCCCTGAGCGAATCAGAGAAGAAAAAAAAAATAGTAACAAAAAACTTGAAATGTTGTCATCAACCTACCTTAGAAATAAGGTTTACAGAAGTATTATTTAACTTCCAGATAAAAAAATAGATAGCTATAGACCTGACTTTACACCTTAAACAACTAGAGAAGAACAAACTAAGCCCAAAATTAATAGAAGGAAGGAAATAACAAAAATCCGAGTAGAAACAAAATGAAACAGAGTAAAAAGATGATTGTAAAGATTAATGAGGGATGCCTGGGTGACTTGGTTGGTGAAGTGTCTGACTTTGGCTCAGGTCATGATCTCATGGTTGTGGGTTTGAGCCCCGCCATCAGGCTCTGTGCTTACAGCTCAAGACCTCGAGCCCGTTTCAGATTCTGTCTTCTTCACTCTCTGTCCCTCGCCCACTCATTCTCTCTCTCCCACTTTCTCTCTCTCTCAGTAATAAACATTAAATAATTTAATTTTTTAATGTTTTATTTATTTCTGAGAGAGAGAGAGAGAGAGAGACAGCGTGAGCAGGGGAGGGTCAGAGAGAGAAGGAGATACAGAATCGGAAGCAGGCTCCAGGCTCTGAACTAGCCGACAGCACAGAGCCCATACAGGGCTCAGACCCACAAACCATATGATCATGACCTGAGCCGAAGCTGGATGCTTAACCAACTGAGCCACCCAGGCCCCCCAAACATTAAATACTTTAAAGGATAAAAGCGGGATAAGTCAGAGAAAGACAAATGCCATGCTCGCACTTACATATGGAATGTAAACAACAAAACAAATTAAGAAACAAAAAGTAACCAAATAAACAAACAAAATAATTTTTAAATACAGAGGACAAACTGATAGTTGCCACAGGGGAGTGAGGCAGGGAGATGGCTGAAATAGAGAAAAGAGATTAAGAGGTACAAACATCCAGTTATAAAATAAATAAGTCACAGAAATTAAAACTGCAGCATAAAGAATATCAATAATATTGTATTAATGTTGTTTAGCAACAGATGATGAATATACTTATCACTGAGCACTGAGTAATGTATAAAATTGTTTAATCATTGTGGTATACATCTGATACCAATATAATACTATATGCTAATTATACCTTAACTTAAAAAGATCAGTTGTGTTTCTACACACTAACAATAAACTATCAGAAAGAGAAATTAGAAAATAATCCCATTTACAATTGCATCAAAAAGAATATAATACCTAGGAGTAAATTTAATCAAACAAGTGAAAATCTGTACACTGAAAACATAAGACACAGATGAAAGAAGGAAAAAAACCACACAAATAAGACATTCTATGTTCATGGATTGGAAGAATTGATACTATTAAACGGTTCATACTACCCAAAGCGATCTATGGATCAATGCAATCCCTTTCTAAATTCTAATGGCATTTTTCACAGAAATAAAACAATCTTAAAATTTGTATGGAACCACAAAAGACCCCAAACAATCAAAGTAACCTTGTGGAAAAACAAGGCTGGAGACATCACACTCCCTGATTTCAAACTGTATTACAAAGCTGTAGTAATCAACAGTATGTTATTGGCATAAAAACAGACACATAGATCATGCAACAAATTGAGAACCCAGAAATAAAATTCATGCATATATTATCAATCAATTTCTGACAAAGGAACCAAAAATATCCAATGGGAAAAAGACAGTCTCTTCAATAAAAGGTGATGGGCAGCCACATGAAATTGGACCAGTATCTTACACTGTACACAAATATTAACTCAAAATGGATTAAAGACTTGAACCTAAGACGTAAAATTATAAAAATCTTAGAATAAGACATAAAGGGTAATCTCCTTGACATCAGTCTTGGCAATGATCTTTTGCATTTGACCCCCAATTTAAAGGCAACAAAAGCAAAAACAAACAAGTGGGAATACATCAAACTAAAACGCTTCTCCACAGCAAAGGAAACGATCAACAAAATGAAAAGCAGTCCACTGAATTGGAAAAATATTTACCAATCACATATGTGATAAGGGGTTAATATCCAAAATATATAAAGAACTCATGCACCTCAATAGCAAAACAAAACAAAGCAATATGATTTAAAAATGGGCAGAAGGTTTGAGTAGACATTTTTTCAAAGAAAACATACAGATGGCCAACAGGTACATGAAAAGGTGGTGTCATAAATCCTCAAGGAAATGCAAATCAAAACCACAATGAGATATTATTTCACATATGTTGTGATGACTGTTATCAAAAAGACAAGTTATAACACATGTTACAAAGGATGTTGAGAAAATGGAAACTTGTGCATTGTTGATGGCAATGTAAATTGGTGTAGCCACTATGGAAAATAGTATGGAGTTTCCTCAAAAAGTTAAAATAAGATCTACCATATGATTTAGCAATCTCATTTGGATATATATATATCAAGGATAAAAGTGTGAGATATGTACACACACACACACACACACACACACACAATGGAATGTTCCTCAAACATGAGAAAGAAGGAAATCCTTCTGTTTATGACACCATGGATGGATCTTAAGGACATTATGCTAACTTAAATAAGCCAGGCAAAGCCAAAAAAAAAAAAAAAATACTGTGTGGGATTACTTAGAGATGGAATCTAAAAAAAAGACAAATTGATAGAAACTGAGGATCTAGTGTATTACATGATGACTGCAGTTGAAAACACTGTGTTATATGGTTAAAATTTGCTAAGAAAGTAGAACTTAAATGCTCTCACCAAAAAAAAAAAAAAAAAAAGAAAGATAAATAAGTGAGCCAATAGATGTGTTAATTAACTAGATGAGGGAATTCTCTCACAATGTATACGTATATCAAATCATCAATGATGTACACTTTAAATCTCTTACCATTTCATTTGTAAATATAGTTTAATAAAGCTGAAAATGAAAAAGAGTAGGTAATTTTGGGATGTTTTACTAGCTGCTAAATGATACAATGTGGTAAGGATTCGAGACAGTCAGAAGGACACTTTGAAATATAATACCATTAAGAATAAAATGGCAAATAGAATCAGAGCAATCTTTTCAGCCCACCCCTCAGATAACACACCCTCTCATTCCAAACTCTCCCTTTGTTACCTTCTACATCTTTACTTTGTCTTATTTTCTTCTTATCACCTATCATTGCCGAGAATGATACACATTCCCTCTCAATTTTCATTCTTTCCCCTCCATATTATGGTCTCTAAAGCTTAGAAAAGTATCTGACATAGCACAAGCATTTAATAAATAATAATTGAACTGCAAAAGAATGCTTTATTATAGATCTGAATGGGCAGAAACAAAGTTATATCCAAAAGGTACTCTTGTAGGTAATAAAACAGACTTACATGTACATCCAGTGTAAAGAACCATCGGTCATTTCAGCCACACCTGTCACCACTCTGCTACTACCACTGCAACTCCCTACTACCTCTACTCTTACTACTGCTTTTACTAATTACTGATAATAACAATAGTAAACCTCTCTTTTTCCACCAGTAAGCCTCTTAAGTACTTAATATGTGCTAGGTGTTATACCAAATACTTGACATGTGTTAATTCATTTAATCTTCCCAAGAATTCCATGATTCTTGAAATTATTGAATCAGATTCACATGACTCAGAGAACTCACCAATGTCAAGCTTTTCTAATAACTTGAAGATTAGAAGCAATCAAAGGGCACAAGCAAAGCAGGGAGTAGTCTGGGACATCCCAAGTATGAATATAAATGAAACCTCAATGAACTGTGATACATACAATGACAGAGGTACAAGGTTATGAGAACATAAACATTTTGAGTCGTTCAGAAAGAGGAAGGGGAACAGTGTGGCCTCACAGCATGCCGTGGCTACGGAGTCCTCATGCGTATGCACGCATGGGGGGAGTACATATCCTATAACCCCTCGTGTTCAAGACAGAAGCAGCAACAAAATTCAACTGTGCTGTAGTCCTCTGTTTGCCCTTCAGAGAGGACCCTCAGGGCCACTTGTCACCAGCTCACGAGCCAAGTTGGACAGCAGCTCTTTTAGAAGCCCAGGGGATGCCAGAGTGAAGCCCTAAGCAGTGGAAATCAAGTAACCATAGCTGCATTTATATGAGTCTTGAAAGTTTTCAGAACACATTCACTTACTTTTTAAAAAGTATGCCCTCTATGGGTGGTTCAATTGGTTAAGCGTCCTACTTCAGCTCAAGTCACGATCTCACAGTTTGTGGGTTTGAGCCCCAAGTCAGACTTTATGCTGACAGCTCAGAGCCTGGAGCCTATTTCAGATTCTGTGTCTGCCTCTCCCCTGCTCACACTCTGTCTCTCTCTGTCTCATTCTCAAAGATTTTTTTAAAATTTTTAATAAAAAAATAAGAAGTATGCCCTTTTTTGATCACTTATCATATATTATCTTGTTAAGTGAAGTAAGAAAAAAGTAAATGAATATGACTTAAGATACGAAGACGTGAATTTATAATATGTACAGAAAAATGGATTTCCTTGAATAAAGTAAGCACGGGACTTATAGAAACCAGGATGATAAGTTGTGAAGATATATCTACCTTAGACATAGGCAAAAAGCACTCACCATTTATTATTTTTTTCAAAATGATATATTCTTATTTCTCACAATGCTGTTTCTTACAAAAGTTTCACACACTGAGATGTAATTGAAAAGATATATAAAACTTTTGAATTCTTTAATTCTGAGGTTGTGCATCTGCGACCTAGAAGTATGATCCAGGCTATAGAAGCAAGTATCTCAAAGCAAAAGCAGAGAACACACCTGAAGATCATTAATGTATATATATAATGCAGGAGATGAAGCACAGACCAGAAGTCAATATTCCAAGAGATTAGTTAAAATCTTAAGTGATCTTAAAGTCTTAACCTTGGAAGCGCCAGAAATCTGCAGGGGAGATTTATCTGCATCATATGCAGTTGAGCATGTGCTAAAGCAGCTTCCATATGTCATCTCCAGTAACAGAAAGGACTGCCATTGCCCTGCTAAGAAGCACACAAATTTTTTATTCTTATGCACCTGACTTTCTCGGAATTACTAAGCACTATATTAATTAATTTAAAAGTTGATTAAGACTCCTTTACTCAGAGCACCTGGGTGGCTCAGTCGGTTAAGCATCCAACTTTAGCTCAGGTCATGATCTTGCAGTCCATGAGTTTGAGGCCCACATCAGGCTCTGTGCTGACAGCTCGGAGCCTGGAGACTGCTTCAGATTCTGTGTCTCTCTCCCTCTCTGCTCCTCCCCCTCTTTCATTCTGTCTCTCTCTGTCTCTCAAAAATAAATAAACATTTAAAAAATGTTTTTTTACGGACTCCTACAAGGCAGGATGGACAAGAAGATACACCAGATCTGTAAGAACTCAAGATGACATAAACTATAATTAATCCACAGGAGAATCTAGTTGTGAAGGACTGTGGGGAAGGTTTAGATGAACCATCTGTTTCCCTTAAGTTTAAAGTTAGGATCCAAATCATAGTGTTTTCTTTGGGAAACTCCTAGGCTGGAACACACATATCTCTGGAAAAAGCAACAGTTTGAAACTACAAAGTGCCCTTATTATCACCAGCAGAAGCTGTCTGCCAGTGAAGAAAGAACAGGAAATCCACCTGTCCCAGGTCCTTCAATGACAGCAGACAGAAACCATCTGCTGCTGTTGAGGGGAGGGATATAAGCAAGAAACCCAGTTACCAAAAACCTTGTACTGATACCAGTTCCCTGAGAATAAACAACTGTACTCCAGACCCTGTATCAAGTAAGGAGGCAAGAACTGTGTGCCAGTAAGGAGGATCAGGAATTTTGAAAAAGTCTTATCTCTAAGATCATCCATGTAGGTCTCCCTAAGGCTGAGACTGGTACAGAAAGACCAAGGAACCTTCCTCTCATGACTCCAAGTCTTATGCCAAATGCCAAAGAATAATCACCTACTATTAGCAGAAGACATAGAGAGCGACCCTCTCCATCAGGGCACAGTCATGCCAGAACTGCTGAAATCTGAGAGTGGAACAGAGACACTGAGAAAACTTTGGTGCTCCAGGCCTCACCCTAAGCACAAGACAGCAGCAGTACCCTGCAAAAGGAATATAAAAACTCTGATGCACTAACACACCAATAAAACCCAACTCAACTCTAGTCTATATTGACTTGCTTTCTTCCCCACATATATACACTGATGGCTTTATAGAAGAGGCATGCCATTACTGAGCATAAAAATTATTTGTCTCCATCTCTATTTTGTGCACTTTTACACATAATTCCCAGCACTCAAAAACAAAATTATACAACATTCCAAAGAGGGGAAAAAATGACCCATTGTCAAAATATAAAATAGTGACATTGTCAAGAGATAAAAGAACCGATGGGGCGCCTGGGTGGCTTAGTCAGTTAAGCGTCTGACTTTCGCTTAGGTCATGATCTCACGGTTCGTGGGTTCGAGCCCCGCGTCGGGCTCTGTGCTGACTGCCAGCTCAGAGCCTGGAGCCTGTTTCAGTCTGTGACTCCCTCTCTCTCTGACCCTCCCCTGCTCACGCTGTCTCTCTTTCTCTCTCCTAGAAATAAAAAAAAAAAAAAAAAAAAAAGAGATAAAAGAACCGATAGAATCAGATCCATAAAGGACCTAAGTTGTTGGCATTACCAGACAGAGACTTTAAAATAATAACATTAAAATTTTAAGTGATCTTGGGGCGCCTGGGTGGCTCAGTCAGTTAAGCGGCCCAACTTTGGCTCAGGTCATGATCTCACAGTTTGTGAGTTTGAGCCCTGCATTGGGCTCTGTGCTGACAGCTCAAAGCCTGGATCCTGCTTCTTCTTCTGTGTCTCACACTCTGTCTCTCTCTCTCTCTCTCTCAAAAATCAACATTTAAAAATTTTTTAATTTTAAATGATCTAGTAGAAAAGGTGGACAATCTTTGTAAACAGATGAGAAATTTGAGCAGGGAGATGAAAACTCAAAAAGAGAAAAAAAGAAAAGAAGAGCCTAATGAAAATGCAATGAGTACAAAATACCATTCCAAAGATGAAGAACTCCCTCACTAGGTTGGATATAACATAAGAAAAGAAAATGCACCTGAAGATGGGTCAGTAAAAATGATCCAAACTGAAACAGAATGAAGAAAAAAAGGTCAGAAAGGAAAAGGGCATCTAATGTTTGTGAAACAATATTAAATGGCCTAAAAGAAACAGCCTATTGAAATCTCAGAAAAGAAAGAAAGAAAATCAAGGCAGAACTATTAGAAAAGACAATGGCCAACAATTTTCTAAAATTAATGAAGGACAAACAGGCCACAGAGGAAGCTCAGAGGACTCCAAACAAGGTAATACAAAGAAAATCTCTTTCAAAAGAGACAGTAAACACTGTTCTTTCTCTCTCTCATGGGATTGTTTTGAAACATAATAATATTTGTGTATATATATATTGCAAAACTTTCCAATGGTTAATGAGTATTGTTGGGGTTACAACCAAAGGTACCTCTTCCTGTGCGGTTAAAACCATTTGAGAATCACTGAACATTAAAGAAACTAGTAACTCAGTTGTCCCTACTGTCTGTCAAACATTCCATTATATTCTTCATATGCTTTACCTCTTTCAGCTACCACAAAGCAGTCATTCATTCTATGAATACTTATCAAACACATACATTTTGTGTCAGGCCTGGCATCTCTGAGAAAGTAACATAAAATGTAAAGCCAAAGGTTGAGGTAAGACCCTGTGCAAAGGCAAAAGTGACTAGTGAGGGAAGGGGGAACCTGTTTCTAGCCAGAGGAATCAGCAGTCTCAAATGTCCTCAGATGGGAAGCAGCCTGGCGAGTTCTAGGAACTGACAATGGAAAGGCTACAGGGCACCAAGCCGGGGGAAGAATGACTCAGAATGAGGCCTGACCATGAGGAGGGTCACCAGTACTCTGTGGAATGAAACAAGGCACTGAGCAGAACGGGACCTTAAGTTCAGAGCTTCCTGACTCACTAGTCTCTCTCCACTTCCTGGGATAGTTCCCAACTTTTGTAGAGCTTTATATTTTTCAGAACTCTTCCATGTTCCTTAGGGATTTGAGGGCTTCTAACCTGGACGGCTGATCTGCGGAGCTCTGGCCTCCTCACTCCACTGTCTGTAACCACTACTTTGCTGCTGAAACCTAACTAGTGGCAAGAGGAATAAGCAAAGCAATCTTCCAACTTGGAGTGAATCAAATGCTTGACTTACTAGGGTTGCAAAAAAACGGGGACTTTACAGACCCATTAGCTACTTTCGCATGTTTCTTGTTTCCTGCCCCCACCACACCTCAAGACCAAAATTTATGTAACTAAAGGATTCTGCATCAAACGTTTACCACAAAGGATGCAGTTGAAGGTCATCTTTATCTCCTCTTTTCCTTTATTTATCAATAAGGTGGGGCGCCTGGGTGGCTCAGTCGGGCGGGCGTCCAACTTTGGCTTAGGTCATGATTTCATGGTTTGTGAGTTTGAGTCCCTCATCGGGCTCTGTGCTGACAGCTCAGAGCCTGGAACTTGCATCAGATTCTGTGTCTCCCTCTCTCTCTGCCCCTCTGCTGCTTGTGCTCTGTCTCTTACCGTCTCTCAAAAATAAATAAATAGTAAAACAAAACAAAACAAAAACAGTAAGGCAATAATGAAAATTATAGGGCACAGTCATACAGGCAGCTGGTGGCTGAGGGCTGACACACACAGCTTTGGAGAGGATTTATTACCAAGCTGTCATAAAAAATATACGCTAAAGGGCTTCCTTGACCTATGACTTTCTTAGGTACAGAAGGGAAAGGAAACACTATCAAGTGTTATAAGCATTCGTGGACGCTCCAAAAGACCTGATGTCATATTAATGAAATGCCTTTACAAGCCTGTTTGTCATGATCTCCGAGCCTGCACTCTGGATCTTTCACCCCTGCCTCCTCAGATCTTATCTTTAATCTTCCAAACTTACCTCTGCTGAATTTCTAATCATATTTTCATGTGTGTTCCCACTGTGATGGTCTATGTCATAAAATATCATAAATGAATTTCTGGTGCCAGCCTAGAAATTTGGCTCTTGAGTTCGGACTTTTCTAATGGTCTATTTTGCACACCGTTCAGAAAGTATCTATGTGCAAACACAGAAGGCGGCTTGTGTTTGGGCCAGGACTAGATGCTGAGTCTCACTCACCCTGCCGCAGTGGCTTGGCAAGTAAGACCCAGGTCCCTCTGCTAAAGTTCTCATCGCAGAGATTTTTTCTTCACTTCCTTCACCCTCGCTTCAGTATCTTCACTTCCATTCCCAATGTTGCCACCCCAGACAGATGATGACCACATTGTACCTAACATGCAACCACCTCCTAACAAGTCCGTCTGATGTGATCCCTGCCCGTTCCTGCTCCCATTTCCTCAGTTTCTCACCCCACACCCTGTGAGTTTCCTCAGGAGCTCCCCACGTCCTACAGTCTGATATTTAAGACACAAATGAAGACAGCCTTATCAATGAACAGTGCTGTGGGACCTACTGAGCTAACTAGGGAGATGGGACTTCACCACCCAAGGCCTCCTCAAATTTTAAGAAACAAGATAGAACTATTAGATTGAAGCCCATGGAAGTACAGTTAGAGAGTACGGAATAGGAGATCTCTATCAGTTAGGGTCCAGCCTAAGGAAGGCAAGAAACTACACCCTGTGTTTAAACAGCGAGAATTTAATATACAGAACAGTGTAGTAGATGAAAAGTTGTTAACTAGGTAACCTAATGGGTAAAAAGAGACATCACAGAAGTAGTAACTGCAGGAAGCAATTGCCGTCTATAGGACTAAGGAAATGAAAGGAGGAGCTTGAAATTATTAAACGTTAAAGATTTGGGGCGCTTGCGTGGTTCAGTCAGTTAAGCGCTCAACTCTTGATTTCTGCACAGGTCATGATCTCACTGTGAGTTTGAGCCCTGCATTGGGATTCTCTCTCTCTCCCTCTCTGTCTCTCCCCCCTCTCTGTTCCTTCCCCACTAGTGCTCTCTCACTCAAAAATAAATAAATAAATAAATAAATAAATAAATAAATAAATAAAAGAGACTTGGGAGAGGTGCCCTGTGCTTGATATTTGCAATTTCCTTCTTTTATTTCTAATTCCATGACTTTTTTTCCTCCTCAACCAGGACCTCAGTTACTTGGAGTTCTTAACTGATAAGGTGACCAAACCTTCATGAGCAATGGGTCTGAATCTTCAGGAGTGTGCTTCCATTTTTGTAGTTTTCCATTAACTTTTACGAATAAATGTGAAAGTACTAAGAGGCACCAAAGAGAGTCTTTCTTGTTCCAGAAAGTGTGATCTCAGTCCCCCTCCACATAACACCAACCAATTTCCCCTGCCTTCCCAGATACAAAGTCCAGGATCTCTCTCTTTTCATGGTTATCAGTTATGTGTTTGGCTGATGATGAACATTCTGATTAAGATAATAATGCTAAAATACCACATATATTATAACAAATAAGAAATAGGAAGATAATTATTAATAGAATCAATCTTTTTTTTTTAGAATCAATCTTTTAAAATGAGTAAAAAAAAAAAAGCAGAAATGGAGTTTGTCTCAGTAAATTAATACAAATGATCTCACTGATGGAAATTGATTACCAGTTGACTAATTATTACATAGTTTAGTTATATATTATTAGCATAACTTTTTTTTATTACAAGTTTCATTTGGCCATAATATTAAACTATACAAGTGTGCTCACCCCTCAGAGTCTGGGTTTCTCCAATAAAACTATTAGCTTATAATGCTAACAAGTTGAGGAGCACGTTGTGAATCTACACGTTAATCCACTGAAAAGCAATTCTGTCTGTTGCAAATTCCAGGCTACAGTAGAAATTCTGGTTTGTTTCACCGACGGCCATTGGATAGCCATGCCAAATTTCCTTTACCTGAACATCTGTGTGGGTGATCTTCACCAGAAAAAGAGTGAGATATGTTGCCCTGATTCCTTTTTTCAATTTGTACCTTTTTTAGGCAAGTTAAGACAGAGTGTTTCTTTAATTAAACCATTTAGAAACAGGTGGTATGGTAACATTGATAATGATCTGCTAACACTATCCAAACTCAATAAAAGGATAGTGAGAAGTTGTAACACTACTTCAATATGAGAAAATACTTAATCTCCTCTGTTGATTATTTTTAAATTTGCCAACAACAATTTTAAAAAGATTGGTGTATTTTTTAATAAGATTTTAGAAGAGCACAGATATATACCAAACTAATTGATAGTAATTTATTAAGTTGTCCCTAAGGCTTTAGCTTTCTCTCTTTGAAATGTACAGCTATGCAAAGATTTGGATCTGGAATCAGTGGTTCTGCATGCCAACTGTCTCTGGACGTCTAATTCATGTGTCTAATTCAGTACAAAGTTAAAGCAACACAGTTTTTTTTGGGGGGGGGGTGTCTGTGTGTGTGTGTGTGTAATGCCAAATGCTAATATAACATAAGAGTTGTTTCCAAAGACAATTCTACCCTAAGCAGCAGCATTGGGTCGAACGGACTTATTCTTTGACTTGTGAACAGCGAATATCTAGCTAACTACAAGTACAAAAGATTTTAAAGTGAACCACAGAAATATACTTTAAACATGTATAAACCCCCATAGGTTGTCTTCACTTTAAATTGACAGTGACATTGAACTGTCTCTTCCATATTCTTCTTCCTTGACATTGCAAGTTTCAAAATAAGACACCACTGGTTTCAGACTTTTATGTCGATAGTAATGGCTGTGTTAAAACTATGCATGGTCGCATAGAAAGGCAGCCAGAGTGGGGCGCCTGGGTGGCTTAGTCGGTGAAGCGTCTGACTTTCGCTTAGGTCATGATCTCACGGTTTGTGGGTTCGAGCCCCGCATCAGGCTCTGTGCTGACTGCCGGCTCAGAGCCTGGAGCCTACTTCATTCTGTGACTCCCTCTCTCTCTGACCCTCCCCTGCTCACGCTGTCTCTCTCTCTCTCTCTCCTAGAAATAAATAAAGCATTAAAAATTAAAAAAAAAAAATAAAAGAAAGGCAGCCAGAGTTTAGAGATTTGAACACTGCTCTTAGAATGGAATTAGGTTGGTTTCAGTTTCCACTCCCTCACTTGCTGGCTGCGTGAACAGAAACAACTGTCTTATCCTCAGTGCTATCCACAGGAAACAGATGACATGCATATTTAAAGGGAAAGTGAAAACTATTCTTGAAAATAACCTTTAATGGTAGAATTTTCAAAGTAGTAGTTTGATTTTAAATATCACTGTAAGACATTCTTTCTACAATTCATTATTTATAAGTTAAAAGAATCCATCTTGGGGTACCTAAGTGGCTAGGTCAGTCGAGTGACTGACTTCAGTTCAGGGCATGATCTCAGTTTGTGAGTTCGGGCCTCGCATCAGGCTCTGTGCTGACAGTGCAGAGCCTGTCTGGGATGCTCTCTCCCTCTCTTTTTTCTCTGTCCTTCCCTCTCTCCCTCTCTCTCTCTCTTTCTCTCTCTTCTCTCTGAAAATGAATGATAAGAAAAAGAAAGAATCCATCTCAGAGGAGGGAAAGGGGGAAAGGTAGATACATATCTCTTATATGTTATTCATCAGACAGATATTTAAATGACCAAGTTTTCTTTTTTTCCCAAGAAAAGACTCCCTGTAAGTTCCTCACATCCTACCTTGGCATCCTATAATATGGTAACCCAATCACACACAGCTAAATCCTCAAGAACAAAAGTTTTGATGTGGACGTGTCCCACTAGAACAGAAGCTCTTTAAGGGCAGGTTTGGGTCCACTGGGCGCAGCACTGTGTCCTTACACGGGGAGCGGTCCTGGGGATACAACAAATAGCTGTGTGACTAAAGCCTCCATCATTTGAGAGAAGGACATCCTTTTCAGCCAAAGGACAGTATGAGGTACATTAGGTGACTCTGAGGTGAGAGAAGGCGTTAGGTGAAGTTCAGGAATGGAGACTGAAAGGTGAATCCTACCACCCTTAACATCTCGGTGATAGAATTATTCAGAATTATGGCAAATCTCACATGCCACTCTAGATTGACAATTAATACACATAATTGCACATTTCACAAAGCAGAAACCTCTCAAAAGTGAAGCACTTAGTTTATTATAATATGTATATATTCAAAAGATGGTGTAACACACTTCTGGGTGTAAACTATGTAACATACAAAGGAAATATAAGTGAATGTACTTATATCCATGGCACGTTATAAATTGGAATCAATCTTTCCTACAAAAAGCAGAAGGGATGGTTGGACAAATTATATTCAGTGAATAGATGTTGAACTTATTTGAATTCTACACATTTGGACAAGATCAGGGAGAAAGATATACACACACATATACCATAAATCAGAGATAGAGCTTGCCTCAGAATTTCTTACCTAGACACCTAAATTAATATTTCCCTGGGATGATCTTACAGTGTGATATATTTCTCTCTTTTTTTTTTTTTAAGTTTTTTTAATGTTTTATTTGTTTCTGAGAGAGAGAGAGACAGCATGAGCAGGGGAGGGTCAGAGAGAGAGAGAGAGACACAGAACCCAAATCAGGCTCCAGGCTCTGAGATAGCTGTCAGCACAGAGCCCAACGCGGGGCTCAAACCCACGAACCGTGAGATCATAACCAGAGCCGAAGTCGGACGCTTAACCGACTGAGCCACCCAGGTGCCCTGATATATTTCATAATTATATTTCTAATAGGCAGACAATGTAGAATAATGAGAAGGTCAAGACTTGGTAGCAAAAAGGCCCAGGTTTAGTGCTGTCTCTGCCATTTTTTATAATCTTTGGCAAACCAGTTAAATTCCCTGAGCCTCAGTTTGTCATCTGTAAAACAGAGGTATTAATACATGCTTAGCAGGTTAGAGTGAGGATAAATAAGGTAGGAAAAGTAGCTGGTACAAAGGGGGTACCCAGTGATCCTAATCCCCATCACTACATACCCAGCCACCTTAATAGTTTTAAGATGCTCTTTACCTGATAATATAGTCAAATAACTCATTCAAATGTTAGCTTTTAATAGAGCCAGGCTGCTAAACTAAATTACCTCTTCAAGTTGGTCAAAACGAGTAAGCTGATAGCTTTATCAAAAAGCCCCCAAAGTTAAGCAGACCATTATAGCAGGTTTTATGGAGGATTACGATGGGTTTGGTTATCCTCTTTGAAGAGAAAAGATGCCACGACTGAACACAAGGCCTCCTGGGGCTCCCGGGCACAGTGCACAGAAACTTATCGAAGGTGATCGCTTCACCGAGTAAAATACACCTTCCCTTAGCTTCAAGGTGGGAACGCTGTTACTCTTGCCACTGTACTCCTTTCCTGGTATACTGAAGTTTCAGAAAGAAAGCAGCAACCATTTATGATCTATAGAGAAAAAGCATGTGTGATACTTTAATCTCATAACCCATCCCTCTGGTTTACCAGAAGCCTATTGAAATGGGTATTAAAAATCCAAAGCTGACTTCCCTATCTTGTCCTAAGAGCTCTTTGCATGAAGAGCTTAGCCACTTTCACTTTCGATGGATGGAAGCACTATCTCAATACACCTGAAGGGCTGCCCACAAGTATATAAAGGTTAGGATTTGGGAGCCACCACCTTGCTTCCTGCCACATGCCAACTGATCCAATTCCAAGATCTCCCAATTACTTCCTCTCAGTGCTACATGCCTTATCTAACTGATGCACTGACTCCTCCATATTTCCTCCCACTTTCTAGATGCCCTGATTGCCACTGTTGGTACTGCAAAGTGATTTGGCAATTTCTGCACTACTTGAGCCATTCTTGGTAGGACACACCACAGGAAGAAATTAACAGCATTTGAGGTTACATATGTGGAAGTTATATGTATTTATGTTATAAGCATTTGCGTTCCATTTCTGGATCTGGTTCTTGTGACATTGGACAGGTTACTCACCTGGAGTCAGCCAAACTGTCAAGTTCAAGGGCACAGCCTTGCAGGCTTCCAAGTCTGCTCAAGACTTCTGGCACCAACTACAAGAAGTTAGAGTCCAACTACAATCTTAGAGGGGAAAGTCCTCGCGAGATCATCCTCACTTCTGACATCAACTGCAAGTTTGGGCGTTTCCCAAAACTACCTCAAGTATGACAGTTCACCACGAGAAGGACTCGGAAGTCACTGAAAGCTGTTATATTCATGGATGTGGTTTTTTAATAAGGCAAGGATACAAATTAAAATTAGCAAAGCAATTTATGCACAGGGGAGAGTCCAGAAGGATTCCAAGTGTGAAGCTGCCATTTTCTTGGAGACATGTTACCCTCTCAGCATCAGTGTATGACAATATGCACGGAGTACTCACTCAAGCTTCCACGTTCAGAGTTTTTATTGAGGCTTCCTTACATAGACAGGATTGATTGTTTGGCTTCATGGTTGAACTCAGCCTTCAGGCCAACTGCTACTTTGAAACCCATGACCTCCACCCTAAATCATATGGTTGATCTCTTTGGCACGACCACCACCCTAAGACTGTCAGGCATGGTCTGCCTCCACCCTAAACAAAGACGTTCTATCAGGTATGGTATAGATCACCTCCCAGAAACCAAGGGCAAAGGCTAGACCTCCCCGTGGGCAAGGCCAAATTCTTTACTACATATTTTTTAACATCTCTGAGAGTCAGTTTTCTCATCTATAAAATGAAAATAATCATTTTGGTCCCATTATTTCTAAGCTCTAACTTATTTTTAAAATGTAACTATTCTCTAGATTCATAAACCCTGCCTTATAAGAGAATCCTTTGAGTTTTCTGCTCAGTTAGAGTAATTTTTCTATGTCTGGCCCAAATATCGTCAAATAGCTTCTACTTTCCTAAAAAAATTTTTTTGGCAATTCTGATTACCAAAGGAGCATATATTCTTTCCACTGTCAGGGGAAATAGTACAGGCGGGACATGCACTGGATGAAGCATTGGTAGAAGAGCCTGCTTCCGACACGCGTTCGCTGTATGATCTAGGGCAAGCCATTTAACTTCTCTAAACTTCAATGTCCTCATCTAAAAATGGAGAAGTCCCTGGGCCATCTCACAGGGTTGTTGTAAAATAAAATCAACTTATATACATGAAAAGCCTTGTTAAGCAAACTTTATTGAATGTAATAATGGTGAAGTCAAGCCCTCAGGTGCTAGAACTTCTGTCCCCCCAGGAAATCGGACCTGAAGTGCCGACCAAAGTGGCTGATGTGCCAGTATGAAGTGTCCTTTAGGTCGCGTCCAAATAAGTGGAACAGTTTGTAAGTGGATTGCCAGACTTTCTCCTCCATCTCCCCACAGCACTTGCATGTATTCTCTATCGCTTGTATACATAGTGTTTGCTCCTATACTCTCTCCTTAGCCCTCATTCAGTTATAAATACCCAATTGGATGGTAAGAGCTCCAAAGATTTTTTTTTTTAGAATATATAATACTTTGACAGATAAGGGAAAGATTCCATCCCCCTCATAACTTTTTGCTTTTTCAGAAACTCTGAGACCCCTTTGGGCGGGGCTCGGTCACCCTTCCTCACTCCCTGGAGTCCTGGGAGAACCAGCCCAGCTCCAGCCAGTGCACAGTGCCCTCAATCTCTGCTTCCTTCTCTGCCCTGGTGACCTGGCTGAGCCACCAGGAGAGAAGAATTCCCCTTGAGTCTTAGCAGCTACCCCCAGCTTCTTTTCCAGCAGGTCCTGTCCAGCACCTCACACCTCCACAGAGCCAAAACACCGCAGAAGAGGAGGGAGGGTGCACTCCAGGGCCCCCAGACACTGTCAAACCAAAAGTCTATAAGCAAACATTCCAGAGCCAACAAAGCTTCAACAAAACTCCACAACCCTACCCCTTCCCCTTCCATCTCCAAGACCTATGATGTTTTCTCTCCTACTTTCAAAGTCCTCCCCGCCCCCCACTCCCAGCTCTGCCCCAGCTCCCCTCTCCCGCTGGCCTTCTAAAAGTAGGAAAAATGAGGGGTGCCTGGGTGGCTCAGTCAGTTGAGCATCAGACTTTGGCTCAGGTCATGATCTCACAGTTTGTGGGTTTGAGCCCCACATCGGGCTCTGTGCTGACAGCTCAGAGCCTGGAGCCTGCATCAGATTCTGTGTGTCCCTCTTTCTCTGCCCCTTCCCTGCTCATGATCTGTCTCTCTCTGTCTCTCAAAAATAAATAAAAGTGTTTAAAAAATTTTTTTAATAAAAAATAAAAGTAGGGAAAATGAAGAGAGAAGGAAGAAAAGAGAAAGTAAATATTTATTATATGCTGCCTTTACATTCCACAAGGTGACATTCTTTCCTGCTCACCAGTACTTCTGCAAGACTCCAGTGAGTGGGATAAGATGTAGCCCAGACCTGGTCCCCAAAAAGCAATGTCCATTCGCAGGGGGAGAGAGGGAGCCTCAGAGCCCCAGCTCTGACGTTACATTACCCTCCACAGAGAACTGTTTAATGGCCCCTGACTTGGCTCAGGCTGCTATGGGCCAACCCAGAAATTCAATTTCTTCCATTTTGATGAATGATTTATAGGCCTTGAATGGTTTGGTTCCAAAATACAAGGAGACCAATTTTTCTCACCTGTGCTCTACTGCAGCCAGAGACAAACGAGACTTCATGAGCAAAAAAAAAAAAGAAAGAAAAAAAAAAAGGCGGGGGGGAAACAGATGCAAACAGTGAATTGCTCCTGAAAGGAAAGTCTGTTGCCCTGCAAAGGCCAGTGCCTCTTTACTACAATTGTTCCAGAAGACTAAACTGAAGAGACCGTATGTCTTCATCTGATGTGGCCCAGAGCCAACCTGTCGGAAACTTCATCTGTTCATGTAAGAGGTAGGAAAAATATGAAATTAGAACATAGTTTTGGTCTGTAACTTAAAGAGGCAGGCACAGACATTATTTCCAAACAAATTATTGCTGCGTTTACTACTGCAAGCAGTCAGACTCTGGCAGAGATCAGAGGGCACACTCCTTCTGGCTCCAGTGGGAAGAGAGTTAACTATGGTAGAAGATAGACTTGAGGGAACCCGACAGACACGGGGCGGCACTAGAGCCAGAAACATCAGAGCCACCTATCGCCACCCTAAGCCTGGGGTGAGGGGACGGACCTGCAAGAGAGCAGCTGTACAGCAGCGGCTGCCTGACAAGATCTGTGGAATTTGGTGGAAGAACACAGCCAACCCACAGTGCCAGGGAGGGGAGATAGCCTGGGGTATGCCCACATTCCTCCTGACCTCCAGTCTTGACATCTCCCATTGGTGTCACCCAATCACAAGTCCAAAGGCAAAGGAGAGCATGGATGCAGTCCAGGACAGAGCACGAAAAATAGATTTGGAGCTGGAAAGAGAAACAAAGACATAGTTCAACAAGGATCCTTTATACGTCCTAGCTTATGTGGGAATAGACCATGTGTTGTGTATTGAACTGCAGCCTCCAAAAATATATGTTCAAGTCCTAATCCCTTGTTCCTGTTTATGTGGCTTTATCTAGAAACGGAGACTTTGCAGATATAATCAAGTTACAATGAGGTCCTACTGGATTCGGATGGGTCCTAATCCCATGACTGGTGTCCTCATAAGAGGAGGAGAATTTGGACACGGGCCCAGGGAAAAGACCATAAGACGGCAAAGGCAGAGATTGAAGCAAAGCGTCTGCAAACCAAGAACCGTCCAGGATTGCCAACAACTGCCAGACACTAGGGAAAGGCGAGGAGGAATCCGCCCCTAGAGGCTCTGAAGATGCCACGGCCCAACCTCTCCCTTGATTTTGGACTTCTAGTCCCAGAACTGTGACTTAGTAAATATCTATCATTTTAAGCCATCCAAATTGGTGGCAGTCTATTATAGCAGCCCTAGAAAACTAGAAGACCGTGTATACAATAGATGAGAGACCCTGTAACAGCATCAACGAGCCGGTGACACTCCGCTTCTAGGAAAATATGTCAAATGAAAACCTGTTCCCAGAAGTATTCATTTCAGGAGGGATGAGTTATCTTTATCTTTTTTTATGTTTATTTATTTTTTAAAAAAAGAGAGAGACAGACAGGGCATGAACAGGGGAAGAGCAGAGAGGGAGATACAGAATCAGAGGCAGGGTCCAGGCTCTGAGCTGTCAGCACAGAGTCCGACCTGGGGCTCAAACTCACGAACTGTGAGATCATGACCTGAGGCGAAGTTGGACACTCAACAGACTGAGCCACCCAGCGCCCCTATCTTTATCTTTTTAAAATGAGAGGTGGCAGTGTCACTAGCATTCACTAGTGCTCATCAACACAGTGAAATTTTTAGGTGACCAGTACCTAGGTGATATAAGATGTTCCTATACCTTGTATGGGACATTTTTGTGATGATATTAGCTTTCGTAAAGACTCGAAAGCAGCTGTTCTCAGCTAGAGCCGCTTTTGCCCCCTGGGAGCCTCTTGGCAGGTCTGGGGACCTTTTTGGTTGTCACAGTTGGGACATGCGACTTGTATGTAATGCATAGAGACCAGAGATGCTACTAACCATCCTGCAATGCACTGGCCAGGCCACCACAACAAAGAATTTTCCCCTGCAACTCAGTAGTGTTGAGGTTGGGAAGGCCTCATCTAAAGGAATATTCCAGGATTGTAAAGTGGGGAAATGATTTGTAACTACAGAAACAATTAGTGAATGTACATTAATCCTAATGAATATTGTTAGTAGCAGGCTTACAAAAGCACATCCCAGAGATGCCAAGTGACCACTGGTCATTAGCAACCACAAACATAGGCTTCACAATTGACCTTTCACTCCTTAACTGACAGCGTTTTTAACTGTTCTTTGGTTTTTCTCATCTGTGAAATTGGGATCTCTCTAGATTCCCACGGAACCCATCTCCCTAGATCCCTAGATTCATCTCCCTAGATATCATCTCCTTAGATTCCCACAGATCCCATCTGTGAAATGGGAATCTCCTTAGATTTGCTAGGGAGAGTACGGGAAAAAATGTAGGAAATGTGCTTTTGCACAGTAACTTCTCCAACAACGCCAACTATTATTAGTATCATCGCTAATATCATCGTGATTATTATTACGATCACTACCACCTGAGTCCCGGGGACGACATTCCACCACCTTCACTTCTGAGGTGTCTCTGTTTTGACATGACCTGATTCCATGAGATATCTGGGGAAATGAATTGCTGATCTTAGACAAAAATTCTAAAATCAAACCCAAATCCAATTCCACAGAAACATATCAAACTGCCACTAAATGGTAAATGGAAATCTCACTTCCTTGAATTACTCCATATCATCACCAAGACAGACTCAAGTTTCTGTTCATGATTTCTTTATTTTGTAAATAAAAAGAAAAAAAATCCCTACTCTATATTTGTGTCTTTCTTGGTTTAGCCAGGACAATTCTGGATTTTTCACTATTCAGTTATGTGTTTAAGGAATGTTTCTATTATTTTATGTAAAATTAGCCTGGTTGTATATACTTTAAATACACTTAAGTTTGTTTATGCAAACTTTTTTTAAAAAGGCAGAACCTTGTGAGGTACCTGAGTGGCTCAGTCAGTTAAGAGTCTGACTTAGGCTCAGGTCATGATCTCATGCTTCATGGGTTCTAGCCCTGCATCAGGCTCTGTGCTGACAGCTCAGAGCCTGGAGCCTGTTTTGGATTCTGTGTCTCCCTCTCTTTCTGCTTCTCTCTCTCTCTCTCTCCTCTCTCTCAAAAATAAATGAACATTGAAAAAAAAATTCAAAGCAATTTTGAACCAATCCAGTCTTTGCAGGGCTACCAAATCTACAACTCTTTTGCCCCTTTATTTCACACACCATTTGTTTCTTGCACCCACCCTTCAGTCCAGCTACTGTTTAGAGCTCAGAGGGCATAAATGCTTGTTGGAGCAAAGGGACCCTGGTTCTCCAAAAGGAGATTCCAGAGAAAACCATTCCAAACTGAACCCAAATGGGGACAGAGAAGGAGCGCAGGAATGTTCATTTTCTTTCCTTCATGTTCTTGATGACCACAACTGAGCTCCCCTGTCTTATTATATATAGACCTTAGCTACATTTTCCTGACAAGTCCTGTGATACTTTCTCTCACATACGCTGTAGCCCACTGTTAAAGGATGCCAAAATTAACCAGAGACAGACTTCATAAGGAGTATTTGTTGAGACTTATGATGACCCAGGTGTTGTGCTAAGTGGTTCTTCGATGATACATACATATGGAGGGAAAAGAAAAGAATAAAAGGAGCTCCTCTTAAATGTGACCAACTGGTAAATGGGAAGTACCAGCTGGTTCCTACTAGCAGCAAAGACTTAGTCTCAGTTTCGTTTAATATTGGCATCCTGAAATATTTAGTCACTAGCTAACCAACATGTCTTTGCCTGGTTCTTGTATCCCAAATGATTATCTTTAAAGAGGCGCGTGGGTGGCTCAGCCAGTTAAGCCTCTGACTTTGGCTCAGGTCATGATTTCACCATTCATGAGTTCGAGCCCCACGCCAGACTCTGTGCTGACAGCTCAGAGCCTGGAGGCTGCTTCAGATTCTGCGTTTCCCTCGCTCTCTGCCCCTCCCCCGCTGATGCATGTGTGTGTGTGTGTGTGCGCGCGCGCGAGCGCGCACTCTCTCTCTCTCTAAAAAATAAGTAAACATTTAAAAAAATTAAATATAAAAAATAAAGGGAGAGAGAAGGGAAAGGAGGAACGGGGGAAGGGAAGGAGAAGGGGAAGAAGGAGAAAAAGAATTGCAAGACCAGGACAAAACCTGACATTCAATAATTATGAGAAGTTCACATAAACTGCAATATTTTAAAACTGAGAGTTTGTGTGGTCTGAACTCTACAAAGAGCGTTTATACTTGAGGAATCTCTGTGGCTACATGTTACTGCAAAGCAGCTTCAGGCGGAGCGTCTTTTTCTCACTTGGACACTGTTACATACTTCCTTTTGTCTTTTAGCAAAACAACCTCCTGCAAAAAAAAAAAAAAAAAAAAGTAATATCCCTTTTAAAATTCAGAAATACTTTTCTCCCCCAAGAAATTATGCACAGTTTTCCCACAGAGGCATCTTAACTGCCTTACTACCGCTTGGCACACACATTTGTAAGGAAACAGACGTCCTCATAATTGCATACGTGTCCACAGCACAATCGTTTTGAAAAACAGTCTCATTGTTTTTCAACACTATTGTGATAACTAAGCAGGAAAACTACTTCCAAGTGCCCTCTAAGCCGTGGAGAGGAGTTTAAGGACCGCTTATTTCAGCTCACTCGAAGACGTGGGCATTTTAGCACGAGGTTCTTAAAAATGAAAAAGAAGCAAGTCTGTTGAATATTGAAAGTAGACGAAAGCAGAAGTGGCACTGTCTGACCATCTGTCTCTTCTCCCACATCCCTGGTCCTGGGACAGGGTCCCTTCCGAGTTCTGCCCCCTACCCCCCCCCCCCCCCCCCCCATGTGGCTGATACCGAACTAGGTGCTGATGGCTCCTGCGCATAGCTAGCTCTAGAAGTAGAGAGAAGGATGGAGAGGAAGGGGGGAGGGAGAGGGGGAGGGAGAGAGGGGGGAGGGAAGGGACATGTCCTGCACCAGAAGGATATGGGTGGGCTCAGAGTGTCCTCCCACAGTCCAGATTTGAACAGCGGAGCGTTCCTGCCCCACTGCCCTGCTCCCTCTCGCCCCAGATCCTGTCCCCCTTTATGTCTCCCCGTAAGGTTTCTACGTCTGGCTCAGAGGCTTCTTTACATCCCTAAGATTCACCCTGTGCGGGTGTGGCGGCGGAGGGAGCATGTCTAAGGACCTGAGCGTGTGTCTGGCGCAGAGAGGCAACGTGACCAACAGCTGCGAGTCAGCACATTCTCTGGCCACGTTTTGCTGGCCAGTACGAAGCCATTTCTGAGCCATGGCGCGTTTTAATCACAACCTAAAGATTTTCCTGTGCCTCCCATTTTGACCTTCCCTTACGTTCTACAGGAAATTTCCTATTCATAGACTTAGGAGACTATTAGGAAAGGAACTTTAATATCTTAATGACAACTATACTGTCTTCTAGTTACATATGGGGAGACCGAAGTTCGGAAAGGTGCCCATTCACCGAGCCTGTCACTCAACAAGCTGAGGTTGCTGCTCAGGTGTTTGGGCCAAGGCCAGGGCTTTTTCTTTTCCACCTCACAGCCTGCTCTTCTGAGGTCATCCTTTCTAGTGTTGTGTTTTCTTTCTTTTTTTTTTTTTAAGTTTTTATTTATTTTATTTTGAGAGAGAGAAAGCTCGAGTCAGGGAGGGGAAGAGGGGCAGAGAGAGAGAGAGAGAGAGAGAGAGAATCCCAAGCAGGCTCCACAGTGTCAATGCACAGCCTGATGCAGGGCTCAAACTCACAAACCATGAGATCATGACCTGAGCCAAAGTCAGAAGCTTAACCGACTGAGCCACTCAGGTGCCTCATCCTTCCCAGTGTTTAATCTATCTGGTTGCTGTTTCTCATATGTGTCAATGGTGAAGGAAGCAACCTAACTGTTCATGCAATTTCTGTTTTGTCCAGGAGACCTGGTTTCAGATAAGTGAGTATGGATTCCAGAATGAGGATCTAGGTTCTTGGGGTCAGGGCCAGGGTTGGGGGAGTTATATGGCTGTAGAGAATGTCAAGGGGGGTTCTCTAGAGGGCAGCCCACCTTGGGAAGGGCTGAGATTAAGGAAGACCCCTTCTGATGAAGGCCCCTTCCAGAGGAAAGGCCTGCAGGAAGGAGGAGGAAGAAGACAGTCTGCACAACTTGCTCTCAGCCTCTTTTCTGCCTAAATGTGGCCATGACCCAGAGAGATCCAGGAGGGCAGAGGAAGAGAGAGCAAAGGAGGAAAGACAGAGGAGGCAGAAGAGAAGGACAGACACCAGGCAAAGGGAAGTTATGTAACAGATAAAATGTATCTGGGAGACAGGTGATCAGGAAAATAGGAAAGTAGAAATGCAAGAGAAATGGGCACCATATATTATGCTGCAAAAACTCAAAAATGATATCAGGTTTGAAAATGATTCCCTCATCATCAGGGAAATACAAATCAAAACCACACTGAGACACCACCTCACGCCAGTCAGAGTGGCTAAAATGAGCAAATCAGAGAACTCTAGATGCTAGCGAGGATGTGGAGAAACGGGCACCTTCCTACAGTGTTGGTGGGAATGTAAACTGGTGCAGCCCCTCTGGAAAACAGTGTGGAGGTTCCTCAAAAAATTAACAATAGAACTCCCCTATGACCCAGCAATAGCACTGTTAGGAATTTACCCAAGGGATACAGTATTGCTGATGTTTAGGTGCACATGTACCCCATTGTTCATAGCAGCACTCTCAACAATAGCCAAAACATGGAAAGAACCTAAGTGTCCATTAACTGACAAATGGATGAAGAAGATGTGGTTTATCTATACAATGGAATACTACGTGGCAATGAGAAAGAATGACATCTGGCCATGTGTAGCAACGTGGATGGAACTCGAGGGTTTTATGCTGAGCAAAACAAGTCAGGCAGAGAAGGACAGATATCATGTTTTCACTCATATGTGGAACAGGAGAAACTTAACAGAGGACCATTGGGTAGGTTAAGGTGAAAAAATAGTTAAGTAGAGTGAGGGAGGTAAACTTTTAGAGACTCTTAAATACTGAGAACAAACTGAGGGCTGATGGGGGTGAGGGAGAGGGAAAAATGGGTGATGGGCATGGAGGAGAGCACTTGTTGAGATGAGCACTGGCTGTTACACGGAAACCAACTTCACAATACACTATATTTCAAATAAACAAGAAAATGATTCCTAAGTGGCAAAAAAAAAATTACCTTCTGCCTTTCCATTTGTTGAGCTACAACCTCAAAGCATCTGTCTGTAACAAGAACATTCTCCAAGCACGTAAGAAGGCCACATACAGCTCACGTGGATGGGAGATTCACTGCTGCCTCAGTCACAAAGTTAGAGTCTGGTGCTGTGATAGCCGCGGGACATCTTCTCACTTCTGCATGGGTGAATAAGAGGAAGAGGAGAAAATATGACCAAGTTTGTGCAGGCAGGAGCCTGCAGGCCTGTTCAACTTGGCAAAGGACTCCCCCCAAAATCCAGTATCTAATCCTCCTTTTCACGTCCGCCTGTCAGCTCTGCATATCTGTTGGTGTCTCCCGTGGATTGACAAAGACCACGTGTGGTGGTCGGGACCCTGAGGTGTGCACATTAAGCCGGCGTTTTCTCACTTTAATTACACCCATACTCAGCTTTGAAATACTTCTGTGTATTTAATATAAGAAAATATATTTTAGGTTTAAAGCAAAGAATGCTACACCACCCACCGCCTTCATCTCCCCTAACCAGACCCCAAATCCTAGCAGTTCGTGTAGCCAGATAAGCCAGAGCAACAAATCTGTGAAGCTCTGGTTAGACTCAAGGCTATTTTCTCACCCTCTTGCTCTTCAAATGTAAGGTTTAAAATAAACACAGAGGAAAAGCTGCGGTGAAGTCTCTGGAGAAAAGGAGAGCTGTAGACCAATGACTGTGGGCAGCTGCTTTGAGATTGTTTCATCGCAAAGGCAGGGAATGGGAGTGTGCCTGGCAGTATCAGGGCTGATTTTTAAGGAATTTCTAGAATAAATATTAGTGTAAATGTGGGTAAGAGGGAATAGCAGTTTTAGACAGAGAATTCACTGAAAGATTGTAAGTCATATAATCAGGACAATAAGAAGAACGTATTTATTTTTAACATTTATTTTCGAGAGACAGAGAAAGACAGAGTATGAGCAGGAAGGAGAAGAGAGAGGGAGACACAGAGTCGGAAGCAGGCTCCAGGCTCTGAGCTGTCAGCACAGAGTCCAACACAGGACTCAAACTCATAAACCCTGATAGCATGACCTGAGCTGAAGTCGGACTCAACCGACTGAGTCACCCAGGTGCCCCAGGTAGAATGTATTATTACGATATTAACACTCATAAAATTTGGTTACTCAACTGCTGTTTCAGCTACTCACAAAAGTCGTTATATCATTTTCTGGTTTACATATTTTATACATATGTTATGCTCTGTCTTCTAATAATCACCTGCGATGTCTTGGTAATTCATTAAATGCCCCATTCACATGTCAGTTTTCCTAAGTCTGTGAATTCGATTTCAAGCAGATCAATCTGAAGACACTGAGCCAGTAAGTTTAATTCTCAAAAATTATGAAGAAAATAGTTATGACAAAAAGACTGTATTTCTTCCTGTTGTGTGGCAAATGCAGTAGGTAAATGTGTGTCGAGGGAGTTTACAAAGTAAAAGTGCAGGGTTATTTGCATCGATATCATCAGGAAGTGTTTTCTTCCAGCTACATTTCTAACTGTGTCAGATTGCGTGCTACAGATGAGGCTCTGATTTTACTTACAGGTTGATGTTGGAACACCTTAGTTCAAATGTATGCTGTTCGCCTGTCCCCGTGCTGTCTCCTCTCTGAACATGCATCATTCCTCTGACAAGTCCCTGCAGACAGACATGCACAATCACCCAGAATTCTGGGCAGTCTCTCCATCTTTGCTCACTGTCATCGCCGCATGAACACTTAACTGATAACATTTCAGAAACACGACGTTTTCACAATGCAAATTGGACTCTGACATCACAAATCTTGAAGTGTAAATTTGTTATGGTTTTGTCTCTCTTTTTCATTTTATCATATGACCTTATCGTATTGCTGATTAAATATAGCAACGATTAGAAATAATACAAATAGTTAAATCATATTTAAGTTATCCAAATATGACTATAGTTGATACTGACATTATTACTAAAGAATACCCTTTGGCATGAAGTCCAGCCAGTTTTATGCCTCATTATTTCTACTTTCCACTGAGTACCATCATCAGACTCAGGTGAATTGTGCTTGCCTAACTGATCTCGGTCTAACATAGGCATGTTTCTAGCTTATCTCGACCCCAATATTACACCATCCTTCTTGTAATAACTAGGCTTTCATCTCATTCCCAAGTGCTGGTCCCACATGGGGGTCTTTTGCCTGGGTTTTTTCTGTGGTCCCAGCTTCTAAGTAGCAAATCTCATAACTTAACCTAGCAGTGATGGTAGTAGTGATAGAAATACCCACACTTCCTTGAATAATAATAATGCAGTGTTGAGTAATAATAAGAGCAATTCCATTTTTGAGCACTTGCTATATATCAGACAGCTTTCTAAGCGCTTTACATATGTTAATTAATTTAACAGGTGCTCCACGGGCCCCCTCCTTTCCTGCCTTCCTTCTAGGATTATAGACTGACCGGGAACTAATGTCCAGGAGCAGAAGCCTCCCTATCCATGGATAGCCTCCTTGAAACCAAGGGCCTGTGTCCCTTAGCTTGTCCCTTTATTAAAGCATTGTCTTCATCAATTTTCTGCCTGATTTCAGGAACCCTAATACTTCATTTTATACTCTCTCACCCTCCCTTGCTGTAGTCGGCTCTGACTACAAGTTCTAGACAGACAGGACCTCTGCAACCAGAACCTGCGGCTGGTCAGCTTCCCAGAAGTCCCTGCCCCCGTTGTCAGGAGGCAGTGAGGATGCCACACCGTCCTCTCCTCACGTGCCCCGTTCTGCTGTTCAGTTCCTGGCCATGCCCTGCTAAGCCCTGAAATGTGTCTCTTTACAGCATTAATGTTGGGGTCAAGCATACTATCTGTGCCAAGCATCGCCATGTTCACAAGGAACTGGATCAAACTGGATTCATAGCAATTCCACATAGCAAAAAGCCACAAACCAGAAACTTGTATTCATTTGCAAAATGTTTTAAAATTATCTTTAAAGGGTCCCCACAAACCCAAAGTATAGTGATCAGCATACGTGTAGTCAAAGGAATATAAAATAAAGATATGTTTAATCAAGAATACAGTCCTTTCCAGTTCATGCTAAATGAGGTAGGGTCGGGGTGCCTGGGTGGCTCAGTCGGTTAAGTGTCTGACTCTTGATTTCGGCTCCGGTCATGATCCCATTGTTCATGAGTTGGAGCTCCACATCCAGCCCTGTGCTGGGAGTGCAGAGCCTGCTTAGGATTCTTTCTTTCCCTTTCTTTCCGCAACTCCTTGCCCCCTGCTTGCACTTGTGCGCTCTCTCTCTCTCTCTCTCTCTAAATATACAAATAAACATTGAAAAATTTTAAAGAAAGGATATAGGGTAAAAACAGATAGACTTGGAGTCAGGCAGACATGAGTTTTAATCTTGGTCTGCCACTTACCAGTTCTGTGAGGTAAAAAAAAAAAAAAATTAACTTAAATATTGAGTCTCTTTCTTCATCTGCCCAACAGGAATGCTGCAATAGTTCCTAGCTTACAGCTTTGTGGTAGCATTTCAAAATACTGTATTTCAAATGCCCAACACAAAGGGAGCTTGCCTGCGATTCTATCTCCCCCTCTCTCTGCCCCTCCCATGCTTGCTCTCTATCTCTCTCAAAATAAATAAAAATAAACTTTAAAAAAATTACTGATTCTCAAAATATTTTTCAATGACTTAAATTAATCACATAAAATTAAAGTTATACACCACCCTGGAAACCCGTGTTATAATTGAATTGATTCACTGTCTGAGAGTCTAGTAAAAAGAAGCAAAGGGCAAAGAATTAGAACATTTGCAAGCACCAGAAATGATATTTACCTAAGAGCAGCAAGAGTAGGATGCAGTGTATTTATATTCCAACCAAAGGTTCAAGTACATTCTATCTTGACATTTCTGAGGCAGAAACTCCAAAGGCTGTCCAGTTCTCTCCACAGAAGAAATTCTCATGAGGATTTTGAAAAGAGAAGTTGAGTCATATGTTGGAACAAATGATGATTTTTTAGCCTCCCACAATACCAAATCACGGAAAGATTTCAGAGGTTGTATAAATAAAATATAAATATCAAAGTTCATGGTTCCTTTTCTGCAAGTATTGTTTATCTTTGTTTATGCAAAGAATTGAAAATCACAATGTGAGTAGAGATTAGCTATTTCTTCCATAATATGTCTGATTTTCACTGTCTATGAAGGGGAAAAAAGCAGACTTTAAAATGTGTTTGTTATTTCATGAAAATCAACTCCCCAGCCCCCTCCCTTTCTGTATTTCTGTATTTCTGTATTTGTATTACCTACAACAATTTAGCCCTGTTGTTCAGAATCCAGATCTCGTTAATCTTCAGCCCTCAGATCTTCCACGTTCTTACCTGCTCTAACAGTTACTTTCAGACTAAATCAAAAACTTTCTTGCAGAGTTTTCATTTTTGCTAAATTTATACGAGGCAACAATGTGACACAAAACCTCCAAAAAATGTCCGTCCATCTTAGACTGTATTAAGAGAAGTATGGTACCCAAAATGCGAGCACAGCTGGTTGATTTTTGGAAAAAAAGCAAAAGCAAAAACAGAAACACCTCACATAGTAAAGTATTCTACCTCTTGAAAATTTTAGGGATCCAACACATAGTACCCATTTCTTCCATTCCTGAGTTCAGAACCAGCTGCAAAGTAAGACACAGGAAACCAACAGACAGGTTAAATGGCCTTATTATTGATAAACTATTTGGAGACAATGACATTGGATCTGTGATACAAAGAGCCTATTAATATTCTATGCCCACAGGCTCTTCCTGTCCCTGCATACCCAACTAAAGCCTACCTCACACCTAAGGGAGAGTCTGCAGCTGCCTCTGTCTAGGGCAGAAAAGAAACAGAAAAAGGAAGCTTACAGTACCCTTTGATAGATTTGTTCACCCGATGAGGTTAGCTTACCTGCCATCACGTAACAAGTGATTAACTTCACTGTAGGAAGGAGTGAGTGAGACGTGGGAATAGAAGCCAGTTTTATTCCAGTAGGGGGGGGGTCCTGCAGCACAGAAACACTGGCCAAGAGGAATTTCCTCCTCAAAAGCACTCGATTCTAAACCCTTCATTTGATAAATCAGAGCATGTTGAGAGCGTGTCCAGGAAAGTGGAGACCTTTGAAACCCTGTATCATGACAAATGGATTCAAGACTACATGGAATGAGCACCTCCTTTCCAATAGCTGAATGTGTAGCTGACTTGGTTTGGTGGCAGAGACAGTCATCTGTTCCTCCGTATTTCCTGCATCCTGCTCAGTTAGGCAAACACATAGGACTAGTCCTGGCCAACAGATTGTGAGAAGAGCTGGCATGTGTCATTCCCAAGCTAAGTCAATAAAAGATCCAATCTTGATTCTTCAGTCTTTCTTTCCATCTGCTTCAGGGACTTGGGGAGCTCCCACATACCAGATGGTGCACCTCCATCAACCTAGGTCTTAAATGAATGACAGAGAAGAAGTTCAAGAGTGTCACGTCATGGCCTTGGAGAATAAAAGCAGAAAAGCACCTTCCAGAGACCAGAACCAATTCTGAAAGTAGGACCATTCTCCATCCCCAGAAGAGGAGGCCTAGAATACCCACTTGGCAAGACTGCAGAATTGCTGTAGACCAGTGGCTACTATGCACCACTCACTCCTCACCATTTCAAGTAGGAGTGTTTACAACATTATCTTGACCCTATTCTATCGTATGTTGGGTGTGAAGGATGCATATAACCTGGTTTGTTTTTTTTTTTGTCTGTAGATTTTTGGAGCAAGAAGGACCACATGCTGGTCTGATATAGAGGTTATTGTGGGATCACTCAAAAATCCCGAACTTGAAACTCAAAGTCTTGATTTATGTTGTCTCACTTGTGGAGGGGTTAAGTTCCTTCCATATGTGGACAAAAGGAGAGCAAACCTGTGTTGGCAACCAGAAGGGAGAACTACAGTAGTGACAGTGTTGCTCACTAAAGACTGTGATCCAACAGGGCTATGGGACGAGCTCTGGGCAATAAGCCATAGGCGGAAGTGACTTCAGGTATCTCTTACACGTATCTGAGTCAAAAATACACATTTATTGTGCTTAAGCCATCATATATTTGTGGGTCTGGTATTGCAACAGTTAACATTACTTTAACAAAAACCCATACCTGGATATATTGATCGACCAAACCAACACACACACACACACACACACACACACACACGCATGCACACATGCACACAAACACACACACACATACCTGTACTCAGTCACTGCGTTGCTCACACCTGCTCATATTTTAGGCCTGAGCTTACCTGTATCAAGAGGCTATTTCTGAGCCCCCTCAGCTGGTCTGATTTAAGTTTCTCTATCATTCTCTGCTTTTGCACACCCTATTTGTTCCTGCCATTTTACTTATCACAATGGATAATCACATACTCATTCCTGTGTACATGTATTTAAAGCCTGTGTCCACAACTGATCCATAAGAGCTATGGAGTCAGAACCTTTTGTCCACCACAATAACATACACAGAGTTTGCCCTGTGCTTGGCAAATGGCCATCACTGGATAAATTTTTAAATGGTGAGGATTTACAAGTGAGAGCCCATTATCAAGGAAATACACTTTTTAATCACAAGACCACCACTCTAGACCAAAAATCATAAGAGAGTTAAAATAAAGACCATGGGGATAATTTTTTTTACCTTTATTCATTCAGGATGCAATTCTAGACCAATCTACAACCAAGAGAAAACCCTAAACTTTTAAGTAGCGTTAACAGGCCGAATAATATAACAGTATCGCCCTATATGTACAAGCAGGAAGTCAATTTCCATTCTCATTGTAAAATCCCTTTCTAGACATTTATATTTCCTTCCCATCCAAAAAATGCATTAACAAGATCATGCTTATATAGTGAGTCAGCACAAGACAAATGACAATTTATACTGAACTATTTAAGTCTTGCGGTATAATGCTCACAACATCAAACTGTAGCTGTTGACCTTTTCAGTGGCATTCACTCTATGTGTTGGTCACCAATTACATTAAAAGGACTTCATTAATTTTTAAAAGCTACAATTACTCAAAAAGTTCTGGATCGTAAATAACACACAGAATATGCATTTAAGTCTAAAATGACAAGATCGTTTAAACCTTTTCTATAGTCCTCCATGTCATTTATGTAGGAAAATGAATGTTACATGAGAAGAAACAGACCAAGTTCTTATATTTTTACCTAAAAGTCTAAGTGTTTATTTCAAGTGATATCTATTAATACTTAAATGATTAAAAATAAATCAATGTTAAATATTGCACAAGAGCTAAAAAGAAAATGGCCACATTACATCATACTACATTGTATCGATAGATTGATTAAAAGCAGCTAATTAGAAGCTTTCTTAAAAATTTAAAGTTTCTGACATCATTTTCCACCATTCCATCAATTCTTCCTTTTCCTCTTCTTTCCTTTCAGAAAATGACTCCAGTTCAAAATCAACCTAAAGGAGAAAATCAAGAATATGTTGTTACCAACTGCGTGTGTAGTTTTAAAAGCTGAAATTAAAAAAAATAATAATAAGTGCAGTTTTAGATCTTATAGGATAAGCTCAGGATAGCTACCTGAATTATAATATATCCTAAAAATCTCTTGTGATGAACAAAAGATACTTTCAGAGGAAAAGAAAAAAACAATCAAAAGCCATTATGTTTGAAATGTGCTTTGATCGAACAGCCTTGCAGGATTATTTAAAAGCAGATTATTTAAAGTCAGTTTTCCCTCCAATAAGAAGATGTAATTTATAATCCATTTTCTACCTTTCTACCTTTGGCTATTCAAAATCTGTGCTCCCCAACCTCAACCCTTCTCAGGCCCTCTGGATACCTCTGTCCTCATTGCAAATAGAACAAAGAGTTCCTTGGAGCACCTCAGTGACTCAGTTGGTTAAGCCTTTGACTTCAGATTTCGGCTCAGGTTGGGATCTCACGGTCATGAGATCGAGCCCCGTACGTGGAGCTCCTCACTGAGCATGAAGCCTCCATAAGATTCTCTCTCTCTCCTTCTGCACCTCCCCTGCTCACATGCACAAGCATTCTTCCTCTCTGTGTTGCTCTCTCTCTCACTCAAAAACTAACTAAATAAATAAATAGGAAAATGAATCAGAAATTAAAATGATATTTTACATCAAAGAACTAAGAGTTCTTTCATCTGGCCACTTAAGCCCCTAGTTACTTAGGAATTACACTCACTACCTCCTTGAAGTAACACTGGAGAAAGCTAAAATCCAAATCATTGAATGTTTTACAATCTCTTTCTGGGGCTACTTTTTTCCAGGTTTCATTTGCCCAAATTTACCTCTTGATTTTAATACATATACAGCCGAATGTACACATACACACAACGAAAAGCAAAGCACCAGTTAAAAGACTCGAGATATTCTGTTTGCACTTCGACTCCAAACTGGTACATGAACAAAAATGCAGTACATTCTTTACAAGCAAGCCTTTCGACTGGAAATTCTGCAGGCCATTCCCTGGTTCCAAAACTGTAATACAAAGATAGCAGGAGAATCCTCACCTTCCTAGCAAAATACGCAGCACCTACTTAAATGAGATGCCGTTTTTGATAGCGCTTGGCAGAGGGTCTTTCTCATAATATGTGCTTAATTAAAGTTTGGTTAGTGCCTAAAATCACCTTGCATACATGATCAACTTCTCCAAACACTCATTATGTAAAGTATTATACTGGATGCTAGAAATAAAAAAATAAAAGGAACAGAAATCTCAGTTAAACTGAAATCAATGTGGCAAATAAAAGTTTAATTTTTTTAAGTTGTATTTGATTTTCTTGTGGATGTCTTCAAAAAATTGATAAGCAATAAGGGAGCCTCACATTCAATGGTATAAAAATCAACCAAGGAGCCCTTGGTCAAGTCACTTAACTTTGCTAGGCCTCATTTTTCTCCTCTGTTAAATGGGGGTATTAGTGCTACCTATCCCATCGGGTTATTATGAAACTAAATATAAATCACTTAAATATGCCTGATACATATTAAGTGCTCAATCAATCTTAGCAATTATGATTTCTTACCCCAACAGCAGGGCTATAAGGGACTGCTACTTTCTTCGTTATTGCCAGATAGCCTGGAGCTGAAGCCGTGAGTTTATAGTTTCCAGGTACAAGCAATCTCCAGTAATCACCATCCTTTGCTGTAAGGAAACAAAATATCAAATCACATAGTTATGCCATTTTAGGAATACTCGGTGTACCTCAGTGTAATTTCTTCGATTCCCTATTTTTAAAGTAGATGTTTACGGAAATTTTAAAAATTCCATTGAAATGAGTATTACATTCTCCTAGAGGAAGTAATTTCTAATAGTAATTTGACAGATATCAATGTCAAACTGTCAATAAATCTTCTAAGATAATGGATCCTCATAATCATGTCAGGTGTGACACAGGTCAAAAGATAATATAAAGCCCCCAGTCAGGGGTTTGGGGCATTTGATGCTGGGTTTTGATTCTGGCCAAGTACCTTGTCAGGAAGACCCAATGGTCTAAGTCAAGATCGGTGCTTCACAAAAGTGTGGTGTAAGACAGCCTCACCAGAAACCTGAGGTACCTGTTCAGGGCTTTTTGTTTTGTTTCTTTTTTTTAGGTTTTATTTATTTATTTTACGATTTTAAAATTTTATGTAAATCCACGTTAGTTAGCATATAGCGTAAAAATGTTTTCAGGAGTAGAATTTAGTGATTCATCACCCCGTGCTCAGCCCAACAAGTGCCCTGCGTAATGCCCATCACCCCTGTAGCCCATCCCCCACCCAACACCCCTGCTGGTTCTTGGTATTTGAGTTTCTTATGGTTTGTCTCCCTCTCTCTTTTTATCTTATTTTTCCTTCCTTTCCCTAAGTTCATCTGTTTTGTTTCTTAAATTCCACATATGAGTGAAATCACATGATATTAATCTTTCCTTGACTGACTTATTTCGGTTAGCATAATACACTCTAGTTTCATCCACGTTGTTGCAAATGGCAAGATTTCTCTCTCTGACCGCCGCATAACATTCCATTGTGCATATGCACTACATCTGTTTTATCCATCAGGGAGGAAGAACCCTGAGGAACTTGTGAGAAATTTCTATTTCTGAAGATTCAGACTACGTTGTTCCGGAGTACTTGGAGGAACAGCATTTTCAATAAGTTCTCCGGAGAATTCTTAAGCAGAGGTAAGGTTCACATGCTTTCTCACCCCACATGTCCACAGCCCCCTCCTAACCTAGGTTAGGTTCCCTACAATCACTGAAGCCATGTGCCTTCAATTCATTTGCTTGTCCCTCTTGGTTATACAAGCCTGGCAAGCCACCACCCCCAGATCATTTCCGGCCCTCCACCTGCCACCAGCTGCAGGGGGCTGGAGGAAACACCCCATGCTCACCAGTCGTCGCCACGTACACACCAACCTAATGGAGGGAACTACCTGCCTTCCTTCTAGTCCCTTTCATCATGGTCTTTTCATTCTCCCATCCTCCTAGACCAGTGCATATCAATCACCTTGAAAACTTGGCACTCTGCTAATTCTAATTCACTAGCCCTGGGGTGAGGCCTGAAATTCTGCATTCCTAACCAGCTCCAGGGCGCTGCTGGTGGGGGGGTGTGCTCTGAGTAGCAAGATCCTAGTGGACATTTCCCACTTTCTCCCTTTTCCTAACCGCTGAGACATCCTCTTCATCCTCACTCCCAGTCGATGCTTTACATCTTACTTCACTATGAAAATGAAATCGGAAAAAAGAAAACCCCACGGCCACCTCTTCCAGTCTTCCTCTGACCCCCGCATCTCCTTTCAGCAGATGCATCATTTATCTCCTTCGCTTTAGAGCAACATGTCTGAAAAGATTTGTCAATACTCTCTTTTTCTACTGTCTCTCCTAGTGTCTCTTAGACCCTCCGATCAGGCTCCCACTGGTCCGTGGAAACATCCTGTCGGGATTCTCCACACTGGTTCATGCACAAGGCTCAGCCTACCTGGCACTCTGGATCAGCCTCTCCATCCTGAAATACTTCTGGGCTTCCAGAACAATGCGCGTGGTTCTCTCTCGACCTCGGATTCCATTCCTGCTTACTACTCTGCCCTCAACGAGGTGGAGTGTCCCACATTCTACTCAGATTTCACTCCTACCTATGTGCATTCCCCACGTTAGATTCTCCTAAAATACTTGTAACATGGAATGCAGAGACAATCATATCTCTATGGCACTAGGGTTCACCGACAGAAGAGACTTCATGTGGCCAAGGGGATCAAGGTCTGGGCGCCCCTAAGGGAGCAATGTCTTGGCACAGATTCTGGTATATTTATTGGTTGGCAGGGCAAGATGTGCTGGCCACATCTTGTGGGGTTTTAATACATATTTGTTAAATAAATAAATGGAGCTTTAAAGGGAAAATGTTAAGGATTCTTAAAATATACAAGTTATAAATGAGGAGATTAAGAAAAGAAGTAACGGTGTAGAGTGGTTTGGAAAATAAGGTAAAGGTTCATTAATTACAAGGTCTAGAAATAAGTTGAGTAGATTATACATAAACACATATTGTTGTTGTTGAAAAGATGCCAACAGGGGCGCCTGGGTGGCTCAGTCGGTTAAGCGTCTGACTCTGGCTCAGGTCATGATCTCACAGTTCGTGGGTTCAAGCCCCGTGTCGGGCTCTGTGCTGACTGCCATCTCAGAGCCTGGAGCCTATTTCAGATTCTGTATCTCCCGCTCTCTCTGACCCTCCCTTGCTCATGCTGTCTCTCTCTCAGAAATAAATAAAACATTTAAGAAAGAAAGAAAGAAAGAAAGAAAGAAAGAAAGAAAGAAAGAAAGAAAGAAAGAAAAGAAAAGAAAGAAAGGATGCCAACAAATGCCAGTTAAACTAAAATGAGCTGGATAAATGGAACGGGGCTAGGTAGGTTTTCCAGGAAAACACATCCTTGTCCCCAAATGGAGAAAATGGAAATGGGGTTTGTAACTTAGAAATAGCCAACATCCACCTCAATTCTGTTAACACCCGGTTTAACCCTGAGTGAGTCTCGATTTTTCATACAGATTAAATAAAGAAATGCATGAGAAATCCTAGACACACAAAACACTGGCATTTTTCTTTCCTACTCTTTTCACTCCCTCCTGAGGTCGACCAGTTAACAGCTTATCAGCACTTAAGACACTGATAATTCAACTTCAGCTAGTTGGTCAGCCTGTGCCTCAGGAACTCCACGGAATCTCCAGCAGATGGCGCCACGCGGCAGTTCCAGGCTGAGACAGCTGAGGAAAGGGCGCCATCTGCTGCACCTCAATTTCTAAGCCAGCAGCCGTCCAGAGTAACTGCCAGACTTGCTCCCACAAAGGAAATGTAACTAGATCAAAGCTTGGGGGAGAGGGAGGTAAAGAGACAGGAGGCATTCCATCATTTTGCTTAGAATAGCATAAAAATGGTTAACTATGATGACAAGTAATCATGTTCTGGGTATAATGCTAGAGCCTCCAGATCGTGGCAAAGAACACCCACCAGATGTAACATCATGGTCTATTCCTTCCACGGAGATGGACGCATTGGCAATTGGGTTACCTTGAAGGTCCCGGACGAAGCCTTTAACTCCTCGGTGGATCTGCGAAGGTCAAGAAAAACCACAAAAATCATATTAGAAATGAACTGACAACACATTTCGTGTCAAGAATCTCCTTACTTTCTAGCAAAATACTGTAGATCCTCATTGTTGAAGGATCCAAATATGCTCAAGAGGCTGCTGAATTTTTTGGAACACTCTTTACACTGCTTTTTCGCAAGTGGACAAATGAGGGGGGAAAAAATCCCCTGCGAATTGAAATCTCGTTCTGAGTCAAAGAAAGACATTAAAGTACCTTCCGAACCGCCAAAGGGAAAACCAAAACAATTGTCTATCACATCTGTAAAGCAGGTCCGGTCTGAGCATATTTCATGGCTTTGTCCCGCTTACATTTGGTCACCTGTATATAGGTTGTATGGCCATTGCCAGTTAAGAAGGACATTACATTACGTCGCTTTAATGCACGTTCGTGTTGAATAAAAAGACATACTGTGACTGCTCTTGCAATCAAACAATATTATTTGCTTGAAAACAAGTAACATGAAAGATCTGTGAACTTCAAACCTGAAGATTAGATTGAGAAAGAAAATGAAAGAGATGCTGTTGAGAATAATGCCCCCGAATTAAGTGGCAGTCAACAACTAAAGCAACGCAAACTAGAAAAGGGCTCTTTTCCTTCATTTTGAAACACTGGTTCAACTAAATCAATATGTGTTTGAAGTGACAGAGTCACTTCAGGTTCCTGAGAAAGTGCTTCTGGAATACCAAATGGTAATGCAGGAAGCTTAATTACTGAACAGAAGATTCCCGAGCTCACAAAGGTTCAGTTTAATCCGCACTCAACCCAGCCCTAGAAAGGGAGTTATCTTTTGCTACTGAGGATACTGGAATCTTTCCTACAGAAGGCAGAATAAGTCCCAGGTATGCCTTTGTCACCAGAGAATAAATCCAACAGTGGTACAATGTCTATGCAAAGGGATGCCCTTGATTATCAGCAAATCCTTTTGCATTTGCTATTTTTTTAAAGCAAAACCTCTAAAATTATAAAAATCACATGTCCTCCTTTTTTCTAAAGGCAACTTGGGGATCTGAAGATTTTTACGGAGAGATACACATAGAGCAGAAAATCAGAGAAAAAAATACAAATTTTCTTGAGATGAGGACTCATCAAAGAAATTAAGAAAGCTTGCAACCAAGCAGTTATTTACCCACATGTACTTTATTCATCGTGAGGCATTATAATCCTGGTATTATCAATATTATGAACCTTAGAGAAATAAAATTTTAAATTTCCTTATCATTGAAAAACAAGTCAAATAATCACTCCAAGATCATATAATTCACCAGCATTAGGCATAAATATACCCAGTTAATATTCATTACTTTTTTCTGCCGCTACAACCCATGACTTACGGTCTGCAGTTTAACAAATAGTGAAATAAGTATCTGTTTCTGATAAGCCAGTTTGAGAGCAAACTTCTCTGAAAAATTCCACTGTAGTAATAAATCTCAATGGAAGTGTTATAGGCTCTGACAACTCTACATGAATGCAGATCGGAAGATGCTGTCACTTTATGGCTTTTGCAAAGGAAATCACAGAGAAATTCAAATTTCACTCATGTCTGAAGAAACTATGTGCTACACCTGTCCCTCCTGTAATGCTCTCTCCTTAGATTCTAGGACATCAATCAACCAAAGCTGGGGAAAAAAACCAGAAGATTCTCCATTGTTACTAGAACTATGCATAGTAGTAACCCTTAAGCCCTCCTATACTTAAGTGTTACCCAGAGTGCTTGCTGAAATGGAGACTTGGGGGTCGTACCATGCAGGGAGTGGGATCCAGTGGTGGAACAGGAAACATCTTTAACAAGAACCCAGGTGATTTTGATGCAGGCACCCATGAACCATTCTTTGTGAATTTGGGGGGAATTTTGAGAACCAGACTGTTCCAAATCTATTGAGTGAGAGGCATTCCACCACAGCAAACTATTTATCCTAATTAACTTTACAACTCCAGTTCCTACAAACATCCCTTTAAAACTCTGCAAGGGATTTCCTCTCAATGAATTACAGAATTAGACCTCCTAATCACCTATTTTCCATGAGCCGTAAACTAGTCCATGATTAGACTTTAGGTCCAGGTGTTCAATTACTGATCCCCACCATACTCTGTCTCATTGTCAGTAAAATAATTTCAACACAGAACTTCTAGCAGTCTTCACTGATATGTCATCAGCCTATGATTCCCTAAATTAGAATGTTCTATGATCCAAGTTGGATGAGCTCAATCCAAGTATCACTCGTACTGCCTCTGTACAATTTGCACCATTACACTGATGTCCTACAGGGTGGACCGCTTGATCTGTGTACAGATCAGATTCTTATTCCAAGTGGCATAAAACAGGTCTGCACGACCCTCTTCTTTTCAGCTTATTTCTATATAAATTGGTATAGCTTTTAGATGAATTAATACATGCCTACCTGCCACCTAAATATAACAAACATTCTCCTCTTTCCTGATGGTACACTTTTGCGTTTTTGTTTTGTATTTAGTGCTTTCTTAAGAACCAAGACCTAAGCAGCAGCTGAATCTGTTGTTTAACTGATGATCAGAGTAATAATCTTATTGGTGTTTCAACTATAGTAAATCTTACAGTAGTCCTAAAGAAGCCTTTTCTGAACCCCAGGGACTGGGTTAGGGACCCAGTGCCCGGCCATTTTTCTTTGTACTGAACTTTTACTTTAGCATTTATCATCGTCTCTTGTGATTAGGTAGTGATGGTTCTGAACCTCACTAATACGAGGTCAGTTACTGTCCCCAGGGCCTCACGGTGTGCTTGGGACACAAGAGTAGCTGAATCAACTTTTGCTGAAAAAAAGTATGTAAATAAAATAAAAAGCACTGTATTAAGGAGGAATTATTTGATACCTAAATGGAGACCACATACCAAGGAGGCTCGTCTTACTTCCTCTACCTGAAGAATACATTTACAGCCCTCCTCGAAGGAGACCCTATTGGAGGGTTCCTATCAAGATTGTTGTAGGCTCAACATGGTTAATTATCCTCAGCCTTTGTTGTTGAAAATGCCTAACATGAAGCAGGATTCCACTGATTGAAAAAAATCCTGTGTAATAAGTAATTTTTAATCATTGTCTATAACAGTGGATCGATTCCATGAGAATCTCTTTTGGTAAGGTATCATATGGATATCTGACACATGTAAAAGAATGCTTCAGCTGATTTGACATCTTTTTAAATGCATCCGTTTCATATGTGTATGTTTATATGTCGACATATATGCAAATAGCTTCATGTTTATCTAATAGTATTCATATCAAATTCGTTTTTAAATTAATCTGGACTATCTGCTGGCATGTGAAACTGATATCGCCCTATCTGGCTTTGGGTGTGAACAGCCATATACAGAGTGGGATCTAAAGGCTCCCAAGGCACTGCAGGCAAGGAACAGAGTCCTTAAGTCTGTTGCACCCCCACAGCCGCTGGTGCCAATGTCTATGTAGCATAGAGATGTGCGGAGTATAGAGATAGGCGGTTGGCAGGGGGGTGGCTGCATTGAGTCTCAGTAGGTAAGGTATCTAACTCTGGCAGATGATGAGACTCCCCCCTGAATTCTCTGTACAGACCCCACAGGAAGGTTTACATAAGTGCCTCTCTAGTGAAGATCTAGGTTTCTGACATCAGAGGCAATGTGCCATGGTGATTCTGGAACTAGACAGCCTGGTATAAAATTCTGCCTGAGTGACTTCAGGCAGGCTATTTACCCTATCTGGTCGTGGATTCCTCATTTTTAATTCAGGGATGATGATGACGATGATGATGATGATGACGATGATGATGATGATGATGATGAAGAAGATGAAGATGATGATCCTGATACAACTTTCTTTATAGGTTTGTTGTGAAATTTAAATGCATTAATGATTACGTGTAAGGCATTCAGAACAATGTCTGGGAAACAGTAACCGCCCAGTAAAGGTAAACTATCATTATTATGATTACCTGGGATTCCACTAAGTCGAGGCTGAGACAAGCGGGGCATGTGTGGGGTACAGAATTTAAGGGAGCACTCACACTCAGATGCTAATCCTATACCCGCATGCCTCCGAGAAAAAGTGCCTCCTTAAATTTTGGAGCCTCAGTGTCTCACTTACCTGACCCTTGTCCCAGTCCTACCAAGGATGCCTGACTGCCCCAAGATGACCAGGGTGGAGGAGGGTGCTTGGACTGCCTGCCTCAGAGCAATATGAATGAAAACAAGGGATCACCTCACTTCCCACAAATCTCAGTTTAGTCCGTTCTCGGGGAATATTCATGAACCACAAGACCTTTGACAAATGAAAGCCTGTTTGGACCCCTACTGACATGTTTTCCAAATGCAGAGTCCTCATTATGAGTCAGCCAGACCCCTCTGGACTGGGCTCCTCTGAGGAAATGGATGTACGCCAGGTTTAAATGCTCTTAGATCTCCCATATTACGCTGGAGATGGTGTTTACCTGCTCGAGGTAGCTAATAAGGGAGTTTTTATTTTCCTCCCAGTAGCTTTTCAGAGTCTCTTCAGGTGGAAACTTTTCACAGCTAAGCTCCACGGTGATCTCGAAACAGTTGCTGCTGAGGTAATTGAAGTCTTGCATTCCTGCCAAGGCACCAAATGGAAAGTCAAAATACACACGCGGAGACTAAAACTCTACACAAGCCGTGCTGCTGAATTGAGAGCCAAGTAAAAGATACACCAACCAGGGCATTTTGAGTAGTCTGTGGGAAACCACAAGGAAGAATCACCTCCCATAAGGGATAGAACAACATAACTGAGAGACTGTTACTGCCTTAGAGCACAAACTCTCTCAAGTTCTTAGGCAGTTACTTAACTTAATGTATTGCTGCTATAGGGCACTAAGGTAGGCATCCACCACATTCTGTGTTGCTGGCATTGGCTTCAAAGAAGAAAACTGGGAGCAATGACATCAAAATGACAAAATAGGGGTTTTCTTACCATCTTCCTCAAAAAAGAACACTGATTTTGGCAATCACCCACAGAACAGAGTGCCTTTGTGGAAGGCTGAGAGTCCAGGGCAAAAGGCCTAGTACACCACTGGCAGAAAAAAATCCGAGATTGGATGCATTGAAGAAAGTGACAGTAATGGTTTGACTTTATTTGCATCACTTGCTCCCCATGGTGGCATAGCTCAATGCCAAGAGAGAACTTTTGGGTCCATGATTTCTCCCACAAGAAAAGTGGGAGCCTGTGAGTGAGCTGTGCTGGACACAGCTTCTTTCTCACCCCATCCAGAAAACTAAAGTATGCTACCTGACTTGCTGACAGAACAGTAGCCAAGACTTTCAGAGTGCATTAGAGGGATGTGGATCTTACTAACGATGTCACAGATTCCATCAGGAAGCCTGCCCATTAGAGGCTGGGGTCACCTTGCCTGCAGACCCCCCCCCAGACTGGCCCACAGGCACTCCTCTAACATTCTGCACACCCCATCCACACATTTCTCACCCTGTGGCCAGCTCTCCATCCATGCCGCTGACAATAGCAACAGCGAGCCTTTGCAGATGCCATACAAGCATGCACAGACAGCTGGCCCAACTCTGCAGGCCTGAGAGAAAGGACTCAAATTTGGGTGTTTAGCACTGCCCTGGAGAAAGCAAACAAGAGTCTGGATGGCTCAGTTTGTTAAGAATCGGATTTCAGCTCAGATATTGATCACATGGTTTGTGAGTTTGAGCCCTACCTCAGGATTCTGTGTCTCCATCTCTCTTTCTGCCCCTCCCCTGCTCATGTTCTGTCTCTCTCTCACACAAAATAAATAATTAAAAAAAAAATTTTTTTTTAAAGAGTCTATCAGCAATTGGTCTGGACCTTGCCAAATCAAAAGAAGTATGCAATTTCAAGAACTCTCCACCTAAGAAGTATGAAGCAGGTATATCATAGAAAAGGTCTGGGAAATCAGGCCTCAGAAACCCTAACAGAGCTAACAAGCTATACTCTACCAAAGCCAGTCATTAAAGACCGAAGGGGTGACTACTTCTTCAAATGTGAAGGCAGCAGCACAAGACTTCAAGGAACGTGAAAAAAATTAAGGAATCATGACAATACCAAAAGAACACAATAATTTTCTAGTAACCAACCCCAAAGAAGTGGAGATCTGTGATTTTCCCAATAAAAAATTCAAAATAGTTGTTTCAAGGAAGCTCAGTGAGCTACAAGAAAACATAGAAACACAATTCAATGAAAGCAGGAAAATAATATGTGGACAAAATGAGATGTTTAACAGAAAGATAAAAATCATAACAAGAATCAAACAGAAGTCCAGGAGCTAAAAAGTACAAGGAATTAAATGGTGGGGAAGGGGCAGGTGGTATGCAGTAAGAGCATTAATGGAAGATTGGATCAAGCAGAAGAATCAGTGGGCAGAAACAGGTCATTTGAAATTATCCAGTCATAGGAAGACAAAGAAAAAAGAATGAAAAAGAGTGAAGAAAGCCCTCAAGACTACAGAATACCATGAAGTAAACAATCTATAAATCACTAGAGTCCCAGAAAGAGAAGAAAGATGGAATAGGCAGAAAGCTAGTCCCAAGAAATAATGGTTTAGAACTTCCCAAATCCAAGGAGAAATTTGGATATTCAAATTCATGAAGCTCAAAGGTTCCCCAAATATTTCAGTTCAAAAGTATCTTCTCCAAGACATAGTATAATAAAACAGGCAAAAAATCAAAGACAATGAGATAATCTTTCAAGCGGCTAGAGGGGGAAAAAAAAAAAAAAAAAAAAAAAAAAACCCCCCCCCCCCCTCAAGAAAGCTATCAGCAGATTTCTCAGCAGAAACCTTACAGGCCAGGAGAGAGTCGAATGATATGTTCAAAGTGCTAGGAGAAAAAACCTGCCAACCAAGAATACTTTACTCAGCAAAGCTGTCCTTCAGAAATGAAGGAGAGGTAAAGACTTTCCCAAACAAAAGCTGAGGAAGTTCATCACCATTAGAAATTATTTACAAGAAATGCTGAAAGGAGTTATTCAAGCTGAAATGAAGGAATACTAATTTGTAATATGGAAACATAAAATTATGCAACATACTGGTAAAGATAAACATATAGTCAAATTCAAAAAACTCTAACACTGTAATATACTAGTGTTTTAATCACTTAACTCTAGTATGAAGATTAAAGAACAAAAGTATTAAAATCACTATAGCCACAATAATTTGTTAATGGATACACAACATGAAAAAACGTAAACTATAACATCAAAAACATCAAAGCTTTGGTGGGGAAAGGAGTACAAAGAGCTTTTGTAAGCAATCAAAATTAAGCTGTTATCACCTTAAAATGGATTGTTATGTCTATAAGATGCAAGCCTCATGATAACCACAAAGTAAAAACTTATAGTAGATTCACAAAGGATAAAAGTATAGGAATCAGAGCATATCACTAAGGAAAATCATCAGTCCACAAAGGAGGGCAGAAAGAGGGGAAGAAAGGAACTAGTGAACTACAAAACAGCCAGGAAACAATAAGATGGTATTAATATGTTCTTACCTATCAATAATCACTTTAAATGTTAATGGCTTAAATTCTCCATAAAGACATAGAGTGTCTGAGTGGATTAAAAGAGAAAAGGGGCGCCTCGGTGGCTTAGTCGGTTGAGCGTCTGACTTTCGCTTAGGTCATGATCTCGCGGTTCGTGGGTTCGAGCCCCGCGTCGGGCTCTGTGCTGGCTGCCAGCTCAGAGCCTGGAGCCTGTTTCAGTCTGTGAATCCCTCTCTCTCTGACCCTCCCCTGCTCGCGCTGTCTCTCTCTCTCTCTCCTAGAAATAAATAAAACATTTAAAAAAAAAATAAAATAAAATAAAAGAGAAAAAAAAACAAAACAAGACTAAACTATATGGTGCCTACAGAGCATCACGTCATCTTTAAGGACAATGAAAGTCAGAGTGAAGGATTGGAAAAAGATATTCCATGCAAGTGGAAACCTAAAAAAAAAAACAAAACAAAACAGGGATAGCTATACTTTTGTCAGGCAAAATACACTTTGAGCCAAAAAGCTGTAACAAGAGACAAAGAAGGTCATTATAAAAGATAAAAGGGTAAATTCACCAAAGGACATAACTCTTAAAAATTATGTATGCACTCAACACTGAAGCATCTAAATATATTAAGCAATACTTCAGACTGGAAGGGAAAAATAGACAACAATACAATAATAGTGGGAGATTTCAATATCCCACTTTCAATATCCATTATCAATAATAATGGATAGTTATCCAGTCAGAAATCAATAAGGTAACAGTTGCCCTTGAACTCTATGTTAGGCCAAATGTACCTAACAGACATATATGTAACATTTCATGCAACAGCAGAATTACTCATTATTCTCAAGCCTACATGGAATATTATCCAGGATGGAGTCACAATTATGTAGAAAATTAAAGCAACACACTTCCGAACAACTAATGGGTCAAAAAAGAAATAAAAAGGGAAACCAAAATATCATAAAACAAAAATAGAAATATAGCCAAAATTTATGGGATGCAGCAAAAGCACTTCTAAGGGGAAAGTTTATTGCAATAAATGCCTGCATTAAGAAAAAAGAAAGATCTCAAATAACAGTCTAACTTGATACATCAAGGAACTAGAAAAAGAAGAACAAATTAAGCCCAAAGTTAGCAGAAGGAAGGAAATAACAAAGATCAGAGCAGAAACAAATGAAATAGAGACAAGAAAAACAAAAGGAAAGATCAACAAACCTAACAGCTGGGATTTTCTTCAAATATAAACAAAACTGACAAACTTTTAACTAGACTAAGAATTAAGAGAGAGATGACTCAAAAAAAATCAGAAATTAAAGAGAAGACATTATAACTGATATGACAAAAATACAATTGTTTCTTTTTCCTTTTGTGCTAAGTATAGTTAATATAAGGTCTACTCTCTGAACAAGTTTTCATGTGCATAATACTGTACCATCATCTATAGGCAGTTTGTCATAGAGCAGACCTCTAGAACTTACTTATCTGGCATAGCTGAAAATTGATACCCATTGAACTCCCCATTCTCCCTCACTTTCAGCCTGGAGCAATTACTGTTATATTCTGGGTTTCTATGAGCTTGACTATTTTAAATACCTCATATAAGTTGATTGTGCAGTATTTGTTTTTGTGAGATTGACTTATTTCCCCTGGCATACTGTCCTTCAGTTTCAACCATGTTGTTGCTAATGGCAGGATCTCCTTTTTGAAGATTAAATAATATTCTACTGTATGTATATGCCATATTTAGTCAGTAAAATCTATTGGGACTTTTAATCAAGAGAGTAGACAATTCTGTCTTCTGCACAATGATTGTTTCAATGCAACATGATGTTTCATATTTCCATGTTTTTTCTCCATCTTTATATTTTCTTGTCAATTCTATTGCACTGGCTAAAATTTTCAGGGCAGTGTTGTTTATATAGATGCTAAAAGCCATCTTTGTATCATATGTTTAATGTGTCACAGTTGGGACGAATATAACTAGAAAGCGGTGTAACTGAGGCATGAATCTAAAACCTACGCTCTCTCCTTTTTGCTATAATAACTTGCTGTTATGGAACAGAGATAGTGGAACTATTTATTTGGTTTTTTGCTAAAATGGTCCCAACCCTTTTAGAGACAGGCACCAACAAAACTTTACCTTTCAATTCAAAAGAGAGAGAGAGAGAGAGAGACTACTGTGAATGAGGCCAACAATCTGATAACCTGGAAAAAATAGATAAATTCCTATAGGCAAATAGCCTACCAAGACCGAATTATGAAGAAACAGAAAATCTGAAGCAGACTTATTATGAGTAGGAGACTGAACCAGCAATCAACAATTTCCCAGCAAAGAAAAGCCCAGGAGAAGATGGTTTACTGGTGAATTCTACCAAACATTTAAAGAAGAATTAACAGCAATCCTTCTAAAACTCTTCCCAAAAATTGAAGAGAAGGAAACACTCCCAAGCTCATTTTACAAGTCACCATTACCCTGATACCAAAGCCAAATAAGGACATTAAAAGAAAAAACTACAAGCCAGTATCCCAGTTGCAAAAATTCTCAATAAAATGCTAGCAAACTGAATTCCACAGCTCATTAAAATGATCATGTAGAATTCATACCTGGGATGCAAAGACGGTTCAACATAGGCAAATCAACAAATGTGACATCACACTGATAGAATAAAAGATAAAAATCATAGTCATCTCAAAAATTGTATTAAAAATTTTTGACAAAAGTCAGTATCTTTTCATGATAAAAAAAACTCTCAGCAAATTAGATATAAAAGAAATGTACCTCAATATAATAGTGGGCTATATGACAAGCCCACAGTTAACATCATACAAAGTGGTGAAAGACTGAAAGCTTTTAATCTAAGATCCAGAACAAGAAAAGGGTGCCTACTCTCAACACTCCTTGCAACATAGTATTAGAAGTTATAGCCAAAGTAATCAGGCAATAAAAAGAAAAAAGACATCCAAATTAGCAAAAAAAATGAAGTAAAACTCTTTTGTTTGCAGATAACATGATCTTCTACATAGAAAGTCCTAAAGATCCCACCAAAAAACTGTTGGAACTAATAAACAAATTCATTAAAGTTGCAGGCTACATCAAGAAGATGTGGTTTATCTATACCATGGAATACTACATGGCAATGAGAAACAATGAAATCTGGCCATGTGTAGCAACATGGATAGACCTTGAGGGTGTTATGCTGAGCGAAATAAGTCAGGCAGAGAAGGACAAATATCATATGTTTGCACGTATAGGAGGATTAGGAGGAACTTGACGGAGGAACAAGGGGGAGAAGAAGGGCGGAAATGGTGGGGGAAAGGGAGAGAGGCAAACCATGAGAGACTCTTGAATGCTGACAAAAACTGAGGACTGATGGATGTGGGGGGGAAGGGGGGGATGGGCATGGAGGAGGACACTTGTGGGGATGAGCACTGAGTGTTATGTGGAAACTAATTTGACAATAAACTATTTGTAAAAAATAAATAAATAAATAAAGTTGCAGGCTACAAAATCAACCTAAAAAAATCAGTTACATTTCTATGCACCAACAATGAACTGTCTACAAAATGAAGAAAGAAAACAATCCCATTTACAATAGTATCAAAAACAATAAAATACTCAGGAATAAATTTAACCAAGGAGGTGAAAGATCTATAAACTAAACACTATAAGACATTGATGAAAGAAACTGAAGAAGACACAAATGAATGGAAAAATATACTGTGTTCATAGATCAGAATTAATATGATTAAAATGTCCATACTACTCAAAACCATCTACAGATTTAATGCAATCCCTACCAAAATTCCAATGGCATTTTTTTACAGACAGAAAAAAAAATCCTAAAATTTATATGGAACCACAAAAGACACCAAATAACAGAAGCAATCTTGAGAAATAAGAATAAGCCTGAAGACATTATATTTTCTGATTTTGATCTGTACTACAAAGCTATAGTAATCAACTATATGGTTGATTACTGTCATAAAAACAGACATAGAGATCAAAGGTACAGAATCAAGAGCTCAGAAATAAATCCTGCACATACAATCAACTAATTTTTGACAAGGAAACCAAGAATATTCAAGGGGGGTAAGATAGTCTCTTTAATCAAAGGTGCTGGTAAAAACTGGATATCCACATGCAAATGAAAGACATTGGAATTTTATCTGACACCATACTCAAAAACGAACTCAAAATGGATTGAAAAAGTAAGTGTAAGAACTGAAATCATAAAGCTCCTAGAAGACAGCATAGGAAAAGAGCTCCTTAAAATTGGTCTTGGCAATCGTTTTTTGCATGTAACAGCAAAACACAAGCAAAAAAAGCAAAAATAAACAAGCAGGACTACATCAAGCTGAAAACTTCCACACAGAAAAAGAAACAGCCAAAAACCGAAAAGGCAATCAATATACAGAAAGAGAGAAAGTATCTGCAAACTATCTGATGAGGGGCTAATATAAAAAATATATAAGGAACTCATACAACTCAAAAACAAAGAAACAAATAATCCAATTAAAAATGGACAGGCAACCCAACTCAACATTTTTCCCAAGGAAGACATGGAAATGGCCAACAGACATATGAAAAGATGCTCAACACCACTCACTCATCATCAGGGAAATGCAAATCGAAGCCACAATGAGATGTCACTTCACACTCGTTAGAGTGGCGATTATCATAAAGAGATAATAAGTGCTGGCAAAAATGCAAAGAAAGGAGAACACTTGCGCACTGTCGGTGAGAATGAAAATTGGTACCTTCCCTATGGAACATGGTAGGTTCAGAGGCTTCCCAACAAAAAATTTAAAACAGAACTACTGTTATGATCTAGCAATCCCAATTCTGGATAGACATCCAAAGAAAATGAAATCAATCTCTAGAAAAGATATCTGCACCCCTTTGTTGATGGCAGCATTATTCACAGTGGCCAAAACAAGGAAACAACCTAAGTGCCCATGAACAGACGAATGGATAAGAAAATAAAAAAGATAATTAAAAAAGGCATATTATTTGGCCACAAAAAGTAAGAAAATCTTGCCATTTGCAACAATATGGATAGACCCTGATGGCATTATCCTAAGTGAAATAAGTCAAAGAAAAATACTAAATTATCTCACTTACATATGAAATTTTAAAAAGCCAAACTCATAGGAACAGAGTAGAGCAGTGGTTGCCCAGAGGGGGACAGGGAAATTAGGAGATGTTGGTCAACGGGTACTCACTGTCAATTATGAGTAAGTCCTGGGGACGTAATGTACAGCATGGTGACGATAGTTAATAATACTGTAGTATATACTTGAAAGTTGTTGAGAGAGTAGATATTAAACGTTCTCATCACACACACAAAAAAGAAAAATGGCAATTATCAAGTGATGGATGTGTCAACTAACCTTGTTAGGTAATCACTTATGCAATGCATACATGAAATAAACCACATTGTATATCTTAAACTCACACAATGTTATACGCAACATTATGTGTGTTATGTTATGATGTTAGGTTCATATATGTTAATGAACCTGGGGGAAAAATAAATTTTTTAAATGATGTTTTTTATTCAAGACCCAAATACTCAACCCTTACTGGCCTGCTAAAGAAACATGCATCCCGCTAAACCTACTTTGCTATCAGGGAAGAGCTTGGACAGTCATGTAAGATAATCTGACACGCTATTTTGTTCTTTAAGTCTAGCCAATATCCCAGTATCCTCCTGAGAGACTGAGAGTCTTAATAACATACTACATATTAATTTAACAATCACAGAGTATCTTAAGTCTAACAAATATCCCAATATCTTCCTGAGAGATTGAGAGTCTTAATAATATACTACATATTAATTTAACAATCACTGAGTATCTACTACATTTGAGGCATAATAATAATTCAAACTGCACCAACAGAAGATTCTGTACCCAGAAAATTTTACTCTGAACCTGATTCAAATTAGTAGTGCATTTTGTTGGTGCCGCCAGACTGCTTTTTATTTATTTATTTTATTTTGTTTTTTATTTATTTTTGATAGAGAGTGAGCAGGGGAGGGTCAGAGAGAGACAGTGACAGAGGAACGAAGCCAGGCTCTGTGCTGACAGTAGCGAGCCCCATGGGGGGTTCAAACTTAAAAACTGTGAGAAAATGACCTGAGCTGAAGCTGGACACTTACCCAACTGGGCCAGCAAGGTGCCCCTGCTTTTCCGGAGCCAGTGTCCATCCCCGAATTGCTGTTTAATTGTTGGTTGTTAAGAACTCAGAGCTGCCCCTGCTTTCCAGAATTGGTGATAGAAACCACCTGGTTTCGGGGTTCTATCTCCTACTTTCATTCCAAAGCCCTCCAGAGCAATCCTCAAGGCAGGACAACCTTGCCTGTGATTCAGGCCTTTCTCCCAAGGGCCCAGGCCAAGGCTATGCTGCCCCTAGGACCACATCCTCACTCAGTTCTATCTCCCTCCTTACTCTGCTTCCCTCACTTCCAAACAGGGTTTTATTCCTAAAGAGCACTTCCTCGATAAATTACCAGCATCCAAATCCCTATCTCAGGCTCTGCTTCCAGAAAACATGGACCTAAGGGCACTGATTTCATTCACTAGAGAGCTAGAGAAAGTCAAAGGTTTCATTGACTGATTTTTGTGGTTCATAATCTCTAAGATTATATTAATATCATAGTCATTATTTTACAGATAGGGATTTCTTGGTATTTGGTAGACAATACACTGTTTGTCCATAAAGGTAATTCCAAAGGGATCACTAAAGATTTTATAAAAACTGAAATATAAAATGTCTTCCCATCTGATGTATTCAGCATAGTCTAAATCTTAAATCTGACTTCATTTCTCAAGCTATGCGGGGAAAAAGTGCTCAGTGTGATCTGGCCTGATGTAAAATGAAACTGAAACAGAATAAACATATATCAGAAACAAAATCAGGAAGAATATTTTTCTCAGGCCATACTTCAATACAAGAAATAAACAAAACCCTATAATTAGCTAGTGCTGCTACTGCCCTAATTCTCTTCCATTTTCAGGCGGGTCATAGAAAATCATTCTTGGGCAAAGAGGAGAAAAAGACCGTAACAGTATCTTTACATTTCATTCTTCATCCTCAGTAGAGTGAGTTCTACACAACTGTGGTGGTCCAGGTAGCCATGAAAATAAGAGCTCTGTAGGGGCTCGGTTAAGTGACAGACTCTTGGTTTTGGCTCAGGTCATGATCTCATGATTCATGATTTCAAAACCTGCGTCAGGCTGTGCGCTGACAGCACAGAGCCTGCTTGGGATCTCTCTCTCTCTGACCCTCCCCTCCTGTTCTCTCTCTGTCATTCTGAAAATAAATAAATAAATTTAAAAAAGAAAGGAGGGAGGGAGGGAGGAAGGTAGAAAGGAAAGAAGGAAAATAACAATTCTAAAATCCCTGTGGAGCAAAGGGACCCAGGAGTCTTCCCCTGGTTGCCTAGAAGATGCTTCCTCCAGCAGTCATGCTGCATGTGGGTTTTCCCTCTGCAGACCCCAGAAAAGATGAAGAGTTTCACGATTTAATAGTGCTTATTACAGTAGTGAATATAAACTAATATTACACATCAGACAGTCAACAGTATCCCATCATCTAAAAGGAAAAAAAACGGTATATAGACCAAGATATGCTAAAAGCCAAAGCCCGCACTCCAAAATATACACTTACCTATAGTAAAAGCCCAACTAACATATCATAAGGAAGTTATCTTATTCCCTAGGGCCAGAATTTAAAAAATAGGGTACTAATAATATGCAATTTATATTTTCCCAATAGGTGTCTTTACTTCATTTCTTCTATGTCTTCAGTTAGCATCTTGATTTTTAAAAATCAACAAAACCAAAACTATACACAGCAACCATTCATCCAGAAAACCAATTTTAATGGCTGAACTATAAGTTTAGCCAATTTCTTAATGTTTGAGGAAGACTGAAAAATCTCTAAAGCTAGATGGTAATTATAAAGAATTCACTATCACATGATCAAAAAGCAAAACAGAAACTCACCGCCAGGTACACTGTACCAAGCAGCACCATTGGTTGTTCCATCTATGAAGCTGCTGTCGTCGTCATTCTTGCGACATGGTGGCCGATTGGGGTCAGACATGGGTGGGTTAAAAGCGGAGTACGCTCGAGCCAAGCTTTGGAAAATGGCATCATCTGGGCAGGAGCTATACTCATGAGCACTGCCTAGTGAATAAACCCACAGATTAAAGATATTAGCACAGACCAAGGAGCACTCCATGTTTCCTGAAGAGTGATTCAGTGTTGGCTCTTGCTGATGCACTTCTTTAGTTACATCACTATGGAAGAGGAGTGAAGGTTAAGAGCTCAACAATTACACTTAGTTTTTAAGTTCTATAACATTCCGTTCCATGCAACAATGTAGAAATTGGGCAGAATGCACATTCCACTTATGAACTGAAAGCTTCAGGAGAGAAGGTGATAAACTTGTGGTGAACTAGACCTGAGAAAACAGTAAGATTTCCATTCTTAAAATTTTTATTTTAAAAATGTACCCGTACCAACCTCACAGCCACCGTGAGCCACTCTCACACCTATTTTTAGTATTTGAGTTTAAATGTTTTAAAAGATCTCTTTTGTTATGTATAATGGAAATAAATAATACACATTTGGATACACTATATTCTTCTTCATATATTACAAAGTATGCTAGGCTTTTAAATTTCCCAGCTCTTGACAAACTATGAAATCTCTAAATTTTCATGATGTTTCAGCAGAGACTTTTCCTCAAAGCTCAAAGTTTCCAATATCTAAAATTATTATCCTCTGCTTACAGAAACCAATTCATCAAAATCCCCTGAGAATCCATCCAAAGCAGGAAATTTCTTGTAGAAAAAAAAAAAAAAGTTGAAAATAACTATCTGGCTAAAGTTTGCTGTGCCTGAAATTTAACTAAAACTAGTTAGAGAAAGTCAAAGTATCACTCCCCTCCCTCACACCACTAGAAATAGCTCCAATCGGAGAAGTGTGAATATACGGTAAGATACTAGAGATCACATGGACCCTCATCAAGCTCTGGCAAGACTGCTTCCATTTTTAAGCCATCTTGTACACACACCCATATACCTTCTATTCTCTTTCCATTCTACCAGTTCAAGAATTATCCAAGTATGATGTCTGTTTTCTCCCCTTCTCTTGCATTCTGTCAAGATCACCTTCCTCTTCAACTAAACTTATGGAAAACTTACAGTCCTTTTCTGCCATATATACCTGTGCCTCATGAAACAAGGGATGTTGCTGTTAAACATATATATTTCTACAGGCGAAAATCACTTAATGACCAGTTCCTTAAAAGAATATTATAGAAATTGTTCTATAAATCCTCATAAAGTAAGTGTAAACCTTGAACCATGAAAGAAACAAGAAAAACACCTACCACTCCGAGTCTCATCATACGGGTAATTGGCCACAAGGTCTCCTCCGTGGAGATTGGCAGAGAGCACGAAAGGAATATCCATAATCCAATGAATGACGGCCTTGGTCTCAGGAGCAAGCTGGATTCAAGATTAGAGATTAAAAGGATTATATAAGTGGTTATCAGTGGTGGGATCACCTGACAGGAAAGGCACAGAAAAGGAAAACAAGAACAACAATCCTTGAAAGCTGGGCATATTTCAAGCACTTTGTGGCTGTTTTCATAAAGATAAAAAAGATTCCAGTCAGAACAGCATTTCCATCTCTATCTTCTCACTTATAATAAAAAAATATTGCAATAGTGTGTAAATTTCCTTATAAGTTTTACTTTTGTGAGCTGCCAGCTTTTTTCTCTTTGAAACTTGAAAACCGTCATGCAAATCACTTACAAATTCTGAGGCATCTCCAGCTGATCTTTGTTAATAATAGCTAAGAGTAAGGAAAGGAAAAAAGAAAATAGTTGAAGAACTAGGTTCTTTCCCTACAGTGATTAAACTCTAGAAATATATGGTAGAGTTTATTTCTTTTATTATTAATAATTATTATTTTCTTCTATTGCTTACTATTTTTCCAGTTCCCTCTACTTCTAACACTGTCTCTGTAAAAAATATTAAACTGAGTCTCTTTCAAAACTCACTGCAAAACATCAGTTTACTTTAAGAAAACCATTTTAAACAAAGGCAAACGTTTCAGAAATTCATGCTGTCTTTTAATGACTCACAGCCCTTCATATCTTGGAGGAGGAACAAACAAAGGAGGAAAGAAATTTATAGCAAAGAATTAATCTGGAGCCAGGAGCTTGATCTTTCATGTCATGAATTGTTAATACTAACTAGGAAGACTCTCAAATCCCCAAGTACCTCATTGATCTAAAAAAAGAAAAACATTTTCCTGGAGATGTGATCCATACCGTTCATTGGGACAGAAAATCTAACAGCATCAGTAGGGTTTGATGGTTACAGTAAGATCCTATATTTCTGTAGCTCTGTTCAGTTTATGAATGAGCATCACCACATTCCCATTGGATACACAAAGATATTCATCTCCCCTTCACAGGGAAGAATCTAGGGGTTGAGTGTGTCAATAATATATCTAGGTTCACACAGCTGAGGATTCAGTTAATGAAACTATAAAGCCCATGTTTTTGTAAGTATGTCAACTTTAATATATCAAAACTACCTATTTTTCATGTAGGCAACTTACAACTTGTGAAAAAGTGTGATTTAGAATAGGGTGTTTTTTTATTATTTGTTTAATTCATTTATCTCATTCTTCCTATAAAAATTGTTTTTTGTAGGGGCACCTGGGTGCCTCAGTAATCTGACTTTGCCTTTTGGCTCACTGTCATGATTTCACAGTTCATGACATGGAGCCCCATGTTGGGCTGCTTGGGATTCTTTCTCCCTTTCTCACTGCCTCTCTCTCTCTTTCTCTCTCTCTCTCTCTCAAAATAAATAAAATAAACTTTAAAAATGTTTATTGTATAGTCAAATCATGGAAAGAGCCTAAATGTCCAACAACTGATGAATGGATCAAGAAGATGTGGTTTATCTATACAATGGAATACTACATGGCAATGAGAAAGAATGAAATCTGGCCATTTGTAGCAACATGGATGGAACTCAAGGGTTTTATGCTAAGTGAAAGAAGTCACGCAGAGAAAGACAGATACCATATGTTTTCACTCATAAGTGAATCAGGAGAAACTTAACAGAAGACCATGGGGGAGAGGATGGGGAAAAAATAGTAACAGAGAGAGAGGGAGGCAAACCAATACTGAGAACAAACTGACGGTGGATGCAGGAGCCAGAGAGAGGGGAAAATGGGTGATGGGCATTGAGGAAGTCACTTGTTGGGATGAGCACTGGGCGCTATATGGAAATAACTGGACAATAAACTATATTAAAAAAAAACAAAAAATGTTTATTGTAGAAAATGTAAAGGAGACAAACACAAAGAAAAATTAAAATTACCCATAATTTTACCTTCTCAAGATACCCACTGCTAACATTTACATGTATCTTTCTCAGTCTCTTTCCAATGCACTTATATATTTTTTAAATGTGATCATTTATGTATCATTTCATATGTGGCCCTTTTTGTTTCACAGCACATAACAAATACTTTTTCATGTCATTGAGTAGTCTTCTAAATTACTGTGTTAATGTATGAGTAGTATATAATATATAGATATATAATATATATGCAGATTCTTAAACAGGAATAAAATAATAGCTAATACTTATTAAATACTTTCCTCCAAAAATTATATATTTACCAAAGTTTTCCTTTACTGGGTTCATGTTTTTATATATATAGATTTTATGTTGATCTATGCTGATATTTGTGAGATGGATTTGTCTCAATTTCATTTATTGAATCTATACTCTCTTTTCACAATGATTGGAAACATTCCCTTACCATACACTAAATTCTTACACATACTTAAATTTGTTTCTAGAATTCAAATTAATTTAAGTTAAATCCAGTTTAAGTTTTGATTTAAATCAACCTTGAAAGAACTAATATAGAACACTTAATCAAAAAAATCTTTAATCCAAAAAAATGCATATGCTTTTCTTTGCAATGAATTTATGATTTATTAGGTTCGACTCCTCAAAAAATGGCAATAACGTCATATGATAAGAGTACAACACATTCTTTTAGCATATTCTGTTTAAAGTTTTCATGGTCCTTCTGAATTTCTTTTCAATCCTCTTCCATGTCTATCCCTTTCATTCCTCCTAACCATTCAAATCCAGTGATTGGTACTGACAAATATTTCAATGAGTTCAGAAGAGACAGAAATCTCTGAAGACTTTAGGAAAGAGGTGGAACTCCACTATGCCTTGAAGGAAAAGTAAGGGAGGCTTTGGATAGGAGGAAAGGTAAGTGGTAAAATAAGAAAGGAGGAAAACACACAAGCAGGAAGCAGGTGGGCACCCCCTGGGGCAAAGGATTGGTTTGAATGGGAGCTCAGGAGGCAAAGCCATACTGTGGCAGGTGATACTGCTGTATTTATTATTCACCTGAAAAGGGTTCAAAACAGTGTGGATGGTATGCTTCCATAGAGTCACAGATTGATACATGCATAAAAAATAATTCTGGGTGTGCCTAGGTGGCTTAGTCGGTTAAGTGTCTGACTTCAGTTCAGACAGGTCATGATCCTCCAGGTTCGTGAGTTCAAGCCCTGTGTTGGGCTTAGCGTGACAACTCAAAGCCTGGAGTCTGCTTTGGATTCTGTGCCTCCCTCTCTCTCTGTCTCTCCCCCACTAGTGTTCTGTCTGTCTGTCTCTCTCTCTCTCAAAAATTAATAAACATTGGGCTGCCTGGGTGGCTTAGTTGGTTAAGCGTCCGACTTCAGCTCAGGTCATGATCTCACGGTTCGTGGGTTCGAGCCCCACGTCAGGATCTGTACTGACAGCTCAGAGCCTGGAGCCTGTTTCGGATTCTGTATCTCCCTCTCTCTCTGACCCTCCCCTGCTCACACTGTCTCTCTCTCTCTCTCAAAAATAAATTTTTAAAAACACATCAAAATAAATTTTATAGTCCTGAATACACAAAGTCATATTCGGCCATTAGGTTTGATCTATTGTTAAGTCTTATATATATACTATTGCTAATATACGTGTTACCAGGATGTTCAAAAGTAAGTGAGTAAATTCCACAATTTGACAAATTAAACTCAGTCTGTCTTTGGCTATTAATAGAATGCTTTAGGCTGTCTACATGCTGAGATCTTCAGAGCACCATAATTATGTCTTTAAAAAATCCATAGAGAAGCTTCTGGAACACCTTTAAGATTAAGCCCCAATAGAAGCTAGAATCAACTATGACCTATCTTTAAAATTTCCATTTAAAGACTGTAAATATAATGCAAATGTTATGCTCTATAACTAGATGGCTTTGGCTTTTAAAATATATTAAAGCTATATTGATTTCCCTTTCTTCCCAACCGTGGCCATTAAAGACAAATATAAATGTAATAAAATTGTTTGATTTAATCCGCTTCATTTTCAAGCAATCCAGGCCAAGTCTCAGGTACTAAACCCAGATAACAGTGATGGGTGACCAGGCCAAAAGGCTCAAGAACAGATGAGAAAAGACAGCAGCAAGAGAGAACTTTTATTCAGGGGCTCAGAAGAACCAGGAAGCAGTTGGAGAACTTGGTAAAAACGCCGACTCCTCTTCACCACCCAGTCCCACAGCACACACACACACACACACACACACACACACACACACCCCAGGCTTCCTGGATCAGCATTCACAAAAGTCTGCATTTGGGGGGCACCTGGGTGGCTCAGTGGGTTAAGTGTCAACTCTTGATTTCAGATCAAGTCATGATCTCACGGTTCATGGGTTCCAGCCCTGTGTTGGGCTCCTCACTGACAGCCTGCTTGGGATTCAATCTCTCGCCCTCTCTCTCTACCCCTCCCCCTGCGTGCTGGCTCACACGCTTTCTCTCCCTCTCTCTCTCAAAATAAATAAATAAAAACTTTTTTTTTTTAATCTGCATTTTTAATCCCTAATTCTTGCAAATTTTGACATTAAAAACCATTCGAAGGCCAGATGGGCAGTTATCAGAAACAGTGCTGGGGGGATGGGGAGGGAAACGGGTGAAGGTGGCCAAAAGGTATAAGCTTCCAGCTATAAAATAAGTCATGGAGATATAATGTACCACATGGTGACTCTATTGAAAATACTGTATTCCGTATCTGAGGTTTCTAAGCGAGTAGATCTTAAGCGTTCTCGCACAAGAAAAAACTGTAACTAGGTATGGTGACCGATGGTTAACAAGATTTATTGTGGTTATTTCACAATACATCCAAACTCCAAATCAGTATGCTGCACATCTGAAATCAGTGTTATGTTATACGTCAGCTGTATCTCAATAAAAATAAATAAATAAACATAGAAACTACTATAAGCGATACAGAAACTGAAAAGGAGAAGTCAGAAAAGGGGAAATGTGTAATAATATTAACAAAACGCCTACTTTATTTCTCTTACCAGGCAGAGTCTAAACACTGTCTCAGTCTTAATGACAGAGATGGAAACAAGACAAAATGAACCAGATGTGAGCAATGTCATCCCAGGATTATCAGGCAGGTTGACTGAAGATTTATTTAGTCTAATGTAAACGCACCTTGCTTCTGTTCCAGGAAAGAGACCAAATTTTTAATTTTTATGGATTTCTCTTTAATTTACCTTTACTCAGAAAAAGTCTTGGCACTGAGATATTTTTAATGAAACCTCTAATTTTTTTCAAAGTACCATGAACGTACATCTTTTAAATAAGAATTGCTTACGCTAGAAACAAGAAAGTATCCAATACAGAGATGATGCAAATATTACACAAGTTCTACCGGGGAAGAGGAAGGTAGTGCTGACAGAAAATGATGGCATCCCACAAAGGCTGCCAGTCAAATGTCCTGTCAACATGAGCGTATTTCATAGATTCTGCTACACAAGGTGACAGGAATTCCTTTTCTCATTTCTCAGGTTTAGCGAAGACAGCACAGGCAGGTTAATGTCAGCAATGAGTCAAGTCTGTAGGCTAATATCAGCATTGGGCTCCCGCAACAGTTTTTCAGTTCTGTCGTACCCCCTCACAGCTTATCACACAAGACCGCCCTCCTTTCACCTCTGCTGACCTCACCCAGCTTGTCAAGCTGGATTGCATTCATTCATAATAGGTTTTCAGCCTGCTGTGGCTGACTCAAATATAAACTAGAATTCTTGCAACCAAAAGACCCAAAGCAAGAAGAAGGGGGTCCTGTACTCATCATAGTAGGAGACAATGGGGGCCTGAACCAAGCAGTGGAATGAATCTATAGATGAGATGAGACTGAAGAAGTGTTAGAGCCCTCAAATCACTGGGATCTGACTGATTGTTGGTGGGAGGGGACAGTGACGGGAAAATCAAGGCTTTGATGAGAGGGTAAATGAGAAAACATTGTTTTCTTATGGAAAATGTTTGTTTTTGAGGCCCTGGGTGTCACCAGATAAAGGGACTCACTGAGCAAGTAAAATAGAGAAAGAGAACCCCACAGGAGATCAGGAGTTGGAGAGAGGGGTCTGTAGGGAAAGAGATAAGGGTAGCAGATTGCACCCTGAAGGCCAGCACTTAGCCAAGGTAGAGGAAGCAGGGAAAGAGACTGAGCAGTAATTGGAAAGGCAATAGAAGGGGCAGGAGAGAGTGCAGTTGTGCAAAGCAAAGAAGGAGAAAGTTCTGGAAAAAAAGAAGAAGATGAACAGTGTAAAATGCTGTGATGTACTGATAAAGCGCCTCTGAAAGGGCCATGAAGACATTTTAAGACCCTCCCTCAACTGGATTCTTCCCTCCTGCCCCCACCCCCACCTCTTATTCCCCTGACCCCCACTCCGGTCCAATTCCAAGGTCTTCAACCTTGACTTTCCAGGCATTGGCTAATTATCCCATACAAGCTTTAACATTACTCTTATGTCCTCCATTCTGACGAAGATATCAGAACATAGTTCCTTAGGCTAGAGAACAGAACCCAAGGAAACTATACATATTCTCTACCTTCGTGTTTTGATCCACAATCTTCTTCAGATTTTTCAGCAGATGATTATTTGGACCACCTTCTTTCTCGTTAACATAAACTATCCTATCCAGGTCTGGAAAGTTCCGGTTCAGATCTATTCCCTGGGCATTGCTTCGACCCACAAACCAGTCCTTGAGCTCACCAGGCTAAAAGAATCAAGGAGAAGAATAATAAGTTATTTAGTATCATTGTTACTATCTAATTAAGGTTTTCATTAATGATTTTTAAAATAATTTATTAAGATTAACTATTTCCGCAATATCCTCTCAAAGCTGCATTTTCACTCTCTTACTGACAAACACATGAAGGTATCAGATTGAAAGTATTAGTTATACTTATTTCAAAAAATAGTTTCAATGAATAATATTTTAAATATTAACAATAATTACATTTAAGTGACATGTATCATCAAACTGCAAAAAATATCTGTACATATTAGAAATAGATAATTACTTTCAAAGTATGCTAGTCTAGGGGCACCTGAGTGGCTCAGTTGGTTTAGCATCCAACTTTGGGTCAGGTCGTGATCTCAAGGTTTGTGGGTTCAAGCCCTTCATTGGGCTCTGTCCTGACAGCTCAGAGACTGGAGTCTGCTTCTGCTTCTGTGTCTCCCCATCTCTCTGCCCCTCCCCTGCTCATGCTCTGTCTCTCTCTTTCCCTCCAAAAATAAAAAACATTAAAAACATTTTTCTTTCAAAATAAAGCATCCTAATCTAGATTTGGGCTTAAGTAAAATATTCACTGGCTCTGTAAATTACAGCAATCAATTTTTTAAGTATTCAAAAGAATAAATTACTAAAGAAGATTGGAGGTTTAAAAAAAGTTTAACATAAATTATTTACAAATTAGTAATATACCTCCCTCTTATAGTCTTCATGAAAAACTTCATAGAGCTCTGTAAATTGAGAAATTTTAAGCCCTTCATTCCTATAATGGTATAATCTGGAAAGTTAGTGAATTTCAAGACATTTAGCTATATTCCCTAATGCATATTTCTTGCTTTACTATTACATTGTACATAATCTATGATATAGAGCCAATCCCCATATTCTTGTGATTATACAAACTCAGATAACTTAGACTCAAAGGAATAAAAATCTATAACAGAAGATAAAAATGATAATCTTTTGTCTACTCTGTCTTACAGTTCTGAATATATATAATTATATTTATAATTATTACTTATAATAAATAATCTTACAGTTCTTATAACAGTAAATAATTTAATTCTCTATGTTATCAGAATTTTTCTTTTATAAATTTAGAAATTGTATCAATGCTACTGTCTGGGTTTCTTACCACGTCAAGCTGTCAGATCACTGGATCTTTTATTTTTAAGGTACAAATCAACTTCCTAACTGTAGATGAACATACTAATAAGTACTTTTGTACACTCCCATAAAATAAAACTGCTTCAAACTGTAGAAAATAACTAATGTTCTCCATACCTGTGCAAACAAAAAGGGAACATATGCCATATGTCTTCTCTTGAAATGTTGTCATTACTTTCCAGATTCTCTAACAATTACAGTGTATTAAGTTAATTTCATGTTAGATTTAGGAAGAGTTTTTGGTGTTGTTCTTTTTTACTTTACTCATCATACATAGACAAGAATTAAACATTGATCTGGCCAGAATTTTTCTTTCTTGGTGTCAGTAGAGGGCGCTATGTCATCACCTCACTCAGAGACAGCCATGGCATTACTCTTCAACACTTGGCAGTCGTCTTATTTTTAGATTTTTTTAGAAGAAATGTATCTAGTCACAAATGTGGGTGAATCAATTGATTTATTTAACAACAAAACATTAATTAAATATTGACTTATTAACAAAATTTCTCATTCGCAATCTCTGGAAAAGAAATTCACCCACCATCCCTTTCCTTCTGAATTTTTTTCTTGCCAGCAAGTTGAATGGCATGTCACTTATATCCCTCTGCCCTCTATGTAAACTTCATAGGAGTCTATTACTTACACATAAGCACATAGGTACGAACATGAAGGAACACAGCGTGCCCTGCTCTGAGCTGGCTAGAACTCACCTGAGATGCAGCCTTCTCAAAGCCATCAGGGTTGAGGGAAGGCATGATGTGGATACGAGTGTTGTGGATCAGCTTGACGATTGTCTCGTTCCCCTTTTGGTATTCATTGCACAGGTATTGCGCCAGGAAAATGAGCAGTTCCCGTCCAACAGCCTCATTACCATGCATATTCCCAATGTATTTAAATTCAGGCTCACCTAAAAGAGCAAAAATCGATAGTATGAAGACACTTTCTATAGCTTCAAATGGAATACAAATGACAGACAGTTATGAGTATATTGTATATCTCCTAATCTAAGCTGACAGTTTCTTCCCTCTCCAGAAATGATACCTAAGAAATCTACTTTAAATATCACAAATACTCCAAGTGCTTCTTTCCTTCTAATTCTCTCTCCTTAGCTTACCCACTTGTTAAGGACTGAATTGTGTCTCCTCCAAATTCATATGTTGAAGCCCTAACCTCCAATGCGACTATATTTGGAGACAGGATCTTTAAAGAAATAAGTAAGGTTAAATGAGATCATAAGGGTGGGGCCCTAATCCTTTCAAGAAGAAGAAGAGACACCAATGATCTCTCTCCTCTCTCCCCAGGTGCATGGAGAAAAGGCCATTTGAAGACACAGCACACAGCGAGAAGATTACCTGCAAACCAGGAAGAGAGGGCTCAGAAATCAACCCTGCTTATCCCTTACTCTTGGACTTCCAGCTTTCAGGACTATAAGAAAATAGATTCCTGTTGTTTAAGTTACCCAGTCAGTGGTATTTTGTTAGCACAACCCAAGCAGACAAATAGACCATCTTCACCCTCAATAAATAATATACTGCATACCTCCTACTGGTTGAAAACTGAACTTTGCTTTTTTTTCTTAGTCCTCACCAAACATCTAAAAGTAGGTATTATTTGGGGCACCTGGGTGGCTCAGTCGGTTAAGCATCTAACTTTGGCTCAGGTCACGATCTCACAGTTCATGAGTTTGAGCCCCACATTGGGCTCTGCGCTGACAGCACAGAGCCTGCTTGGAATTCTCTCTCTCTCCCTCTATCTGCCCCTCCCTTGCTTGTACTCTCTCTCTCTCTCAAGATAACTAAATAAACTTGAAAAACTTGAAAAAAAATAAAAGTAGGTATTATTTTATGATAAGCAAACTGAACTTCAGAGTGCTTAAGAAGCCTGATCACATGGGCTCCTGGGTGGCTTAGTCAGTTAAGCTTCCGACTTTCGCTTAGGTCATGATCTCGCGGTTTTTGGGTTCGTGCCCCGCGTCTGGCTCTGTGCTGACTGTCAGCTCAGAGCCTGTAGCCTGTTTCAGTCTGTGACTCCCTCTCTCTCTGACCCTCCCCTGCTCATGCTGTCTCTCTCTCTCTCTCTTAGAAATAAAAAAAAAAAAAAAAAGAAGCCTGATCACAGTAACAGCCCATGAAGCCAGGATTCAAAAACTGGTCTTCTCATTTAGTTAAGACTGTGTTGCTGTAGTAGTAGTGGTAGTAGTAGTAGTTGCTGTTGTTTTCCCTCTTTTTAATCCGAGTGATTAAAAGCATGAACTTCTGGAACCAGAGTGCATGGGTTCGAATCCTAGCACCAAGACTTACTGTCCAGCCTTGAGCAAGTCACTTTGGCTCTCTATGGCTCTGTTTTCCCTACAAAAGGAAAGAATAGAGTCTACCTGTAAGATTATTGTAAGAACTAAGTGAAAGAATGAGTATAAATGCTTCGAACAGTGTCTGGCAAGTAACAAGTGCTATGTGTTTGCTGCAATTATTTTCAATATTACTATGATGATTATATCACGTTAACTTATCATCGTGAGGTTTTTCCGTACATAATCTAATTTTCTCTTTACAAAAGTCCACTAAAATGGGAAAGACAGATACTTTTATTGCCATTCTTGTACAAATGCAACCCAGAGAGGATATGTTTTGCTGAAGGGCTCAGAATTCAACCACACATCACTGTGGCCCGCTTCTGCCGCTCTCCGCTGCATTTTAGAAGGAGCAATAAAATTGCAGAGCCTTGCAGCAAATGATCTTAATTAATTTTGTTGTTCTGTTCCCTTCTGCTTCATCCATCCCCCAGGCCCAATTTCTGCAGTAGAAAGGATTTTCCCACTTACAAAATTCCTAGGACTGCTCACTCCTGGTAAAAGAAAACCTGGAAATATTTTTCTTCTGGAAATATATTATCTGAACATCCTTTGCATGAGATTCCTGAGTGTGTGATTTAAATGACTACCTATTACAGAGAACCATGTCCTTGTGTGACCTTTCAACCGGCACTTAAGCTAATCTTAATCTAAGGATCAGGCAGGAGCAGGGTCAGTGCTATTTATATGCCCCTCACTTTTTTACTTTGAGGGAAAGTCGCTAATAAAACTACCCCCAGGGACTTGCCCACCAGGTATGTGAGAAGAGACATTGCTTTTGCTTCTGATTTCAAATGTCATAATAACCTTTTCTGTCAAACTCGTGTGCTTTACACCTTCCCCTTACTGGATATTAATCTGATTGAGGCACAGAAGAAACTGTAGCAGTCCTCTACAAAAGAAAATAGAGATCAAAGAGCCAGGGGAAGATGACAAGCCTCTTTGACAAAGTTATTTGAGAAGATTGCACTGTGGGAGGCAGTCTGGTCCTGCCTCTCACCCAAACACAGCTTTGTCGGAGGCTTCAGTCACTCAGAAGAGCTCCGCCCACAACCCCTAAGAGTAGATGAACTCATCGAAATTTTGTATTACTTCTCTGGTTAAAAAAAAAATTATATATATATAATTATATATAATTACTTATATATTTATAAATTTATTTAATTATAATAATTATAATTTATTATAATTTATCTACTATATAAAATATTATGTATATATTTACTCAATTAAAGGAGACATAGCAAACTCACATTCACTTAGCCCCCCAGTGTGTTTGGTCCTCACAGTATATTTTATATGTGAATCCAAATGCTTTGGCAAAGGACTTGCTCTCCAGGCTCTGCCACAGTCATGACCACCCCCTATGGCTGCACAAATGCCTGGTTTTCAAAGTCAGAAAATTTCTGATGTGGTTTTGTTTCTTCAACTCTGTAGGGAATTTCTCTCAGAAGCAAATCTCCCCCCAAATGTCTCTTATATTTATGAAGAGATAGTAATAATAATAATAATAATAATAGCAATGCTTGAGTTTGACATGAAGATAGAACGGTAAAGGTCATTTTACAGAAGACATTAATGTATGGAAATGAAATTCAAGGCACATGTGACTTAGCAAAAGAAAAGGCAAGTGTATTTTTATCTTCCGCTGTCTTCTGGAACAAATTAGATTGCTAGATAATGCCATCCCCAGAATACAGAAGAGCTGTGTTAAGCCTACTGATGTGTCTCGTGAGATGAAGAGCCACACTTTTTAAATACAGTGTCTGTTGGGGGTGCTTGGGTGACTCACTTGGTTAAGTGCTGACTTCGACTCAGGTCATGATCTCACAGTTCGTGGGCTCGAGTCCTGAGTCGGGCTCTGTGCTGATAGCTTGGAGCCTGGAGCCTGCATCGAATTCTGTGTCTCCCTCTCTCTCTGCCCCTCTCCTACTCACACTCTGTCTCTTTCAAAAATAAATAAACATTAAAAAAATATTTAAATATAGCATCTGTTGGACGCATATGCAAAACTGGTGTCTGGCACTACAGGAGACCTAGGAGCCAATAGAGGAGCATTCCAGAACTCTAAGAATGTAAGGTCAGGAGGAGGAAAAAGAGGTGCACATGGACAGTATTCGGCAGTCAGGCAACAATGAAGAAATGTTGGATACATAACCAACCACCTTCAAGGTTCTAAAGTGGGATATTCCTACTTCCTGTAAAGCCCTTCTCCAGCCCTTTACCCTCCCACTGCCAAATTTATCTTTTCATGACGCAGCCCCCATTGGGTGTCCTCTACCTAACTAACTGCCTTCCCATTTGCTTTCACCATAAAGACCCAAATTTCCTACAAGGGCTTTCATTCCCCTGTGGTTCATCCTGCTGCACCTCTCTGGTCTCCTGAGACACCTTCTTCACTGCCTGCCTTTCAGCCATTGGCTCTGGCCTGTGAGGCATGGTCTTTACTTCTCACACACACATCGTGCCCTCACGTTCTTCCAATCATGGAAGAGTGCCTACTCAAAGTATCTCTAGTCTAAGTCCAGCTCTTTTGTCCTGTTTACTACCTCAGTGTGAAAATATACATTAATCAGTGTGATTGTTTGATCTTCCACCCCAAGACGACATGGTTTATCAGGATTAGGATGGTATCTATCTTAGTTCACTGGTGCCTCGCTCCTACCCAAGGTAGAGCCTGAAACACAATGAGAGCACAATAAATATTGATTACATAAATCCATGTGTAAATGAATGGGCTCGCTTTTCATTTCCAACCTCCCGGCAGCATGACCCACAGCAGAAAGTGCCCTTGAGATGCAGATGAGCTGTGGCCACCTGAAAACTTTCTGGAGCAGTGAGGGGTAAAATGAATCCCTGAAGGAGACTTGAGGCAGGGTCAGGGAGTTCATGTCCTGGGGGCCATTATTTGGAGATCTCAATGCTTGCTGCTGTATCCGACATTCCCAGGCAGAAATGGAAATTCTTTGGGAATGAAAGCAGCAGTGTTGTGAACAGCTGATTTCCCAGGAAGAAGATTAATCTCCATGGTCACAAGAGAACCACAGAACCTCTAGGCAAGAATTCCCTAAGACTATTTTTGTTGCAAAGTCTAAACAAAGAGTCCTGGAGAGACTTTGCCTTCAGAATCCTTCATTTAGAAATAAAGATAAAATTGAAGACTTTGAACTTAGAATAAGCCTAAATCCACTTAACTTCCATTTATTTAAAGGAGGACTGACTGCTTTTCGTCAACACTTAATTTTCTTTTCTGTGGCTCTACAGCTGGAGTTTACAACTGGTTGTGAAATGGATGACGTGTGCATGTCTGTTTACGGTGTCCATAGAGAACGAATCCCAGGTTTAGCAGGTATGTCATGTCCTGTGGACCCAGCTGGTAACGCACACAAACCCAGGCATCAGCTCATCTCTCTCCTAGCAACGGGAAGCCACGGAGGCAGGAAGTACTCTTAGTACACTTGGGAATGGTTGGTTTTACATTCATCTTACCTTCCGCACTCATTATCTAATTCATTTTCCTTTTTACACAGTGATTACCCTGAATTCCTGATCCTGCAGCTGAGGAATCATATTTGCGTGATTTGCCAAATCGCCAATTGCATTGACCCAGGAAGCACGGTTCCCCTGTTGCATCAATTTTTCCGCAATTTCACGTAACCATCAGTTTTCCAGTTACGTCACATGGCACACAGTCCTCAATCTGGCCACTGTTAAAAGATAATCACCTGACAAGCCAAGTCCAGCCTGGATAGGTTTCTGTCTATTTCATCTGTGTTCCAGAACAAGCAATGTACCTAACTGGATTTGTATCCTCATCACAAGAGAAGAATAACTGATAAGTATTTTAAAATAAGAGCCAAGGTTTTATTGAAGTCAGAAATAAATAAATTTCAAAGTGGAGCAGGCAAATGATTTTAAGTCCGTACTTGTAATTCTTCCTTTGCTTCAATTGTTTATTAATGTGATTTGAAATAACTAAATCACTAAAAAAAAAAAAAAGGAGTAAAAAAATTTAAAGAAATATCAATTGCTTCAAAAATAAAACACAAGTATTTTACATCCCCAGAAAGTCACACAGCTTAGGCTTAGCCCGTGCGTAAAGGTTGAAGGTGACAGACTGGCAAAGCCTCCGGATGGTAGGAATTAATGGCCTTAAGGTAAACAGAGAGCCCCTAAAGCACAAGTTCACAGGCTCAGTAGGCTGACCCAAAATAATTAATAATAATAATAATAATCAAATAAAGGGGTAAAGGTAAAAAAAATAATCATACTGCCTGCCTTTCACACAAAAATGAAATTCTACTTTCACTACTTTATTTGACCCAATACATCACCCTTTCCATCTCTAATATTTTCTCCTCTTGGAAATAGCTGACAGACTGACCACTGGGTAGAGGACTTGAGTAGATGACTTGTAAGGCTCTTTCAAATCTTAGAGTCAATTATTCAATGACTTCTACATGGGAAGAAAAGAGCAGAGGACAAATATCTAGTGGGAAAATGAGATAAACGTGAAGATAGGTTGTAAACTGTGAAACTCTATGTAAGAAGTGTAGCATCATTATTTAGAAAAAAATAAGTAGGTTAAGAGTATTTTAAGAAAGAACTTGATTCTAGCAACAGAACTCTTACATCTTTCATTCTGCAAATAGAAATGAAACTCATAGTGAGATGAATCTATTCTTCCTCCAACATCAAATTATTGCCAAAACGTGAGCCCACAAACTCATTTGAAAGGTGTACTTAACTCACTGATTTCACAATTCTTAGAGCTGGTGACAATTTCAAAATACATGTTCCTGGTACGTAAACTACACTAAACACATTGCTGAATAACTATAGTATCCAAAAATAAAGCCCTATTTCTAAAAAATATGCAAAATGTGCACAAAATGAATGATTTTGAGAAATAGATATATAAATAGCTATACAGGCAGCACAATCTCTGAACTGATTTGCTTTACAAACGACTATGCAAGCAAGTTGGAACCAGCTCTGGAACAGATGGGCCTTTTCACCAATGATCTCCCTCTCCCGGTGGTAAACCTGGGGTTAAGACATTAGTGCTCCTAATTGTTTCCACTTGCTTGACATTCAAACATATTATAGCTTGTAAATCATTCTTGCAGAAGGAACCCTGCAAGTTTCCGAAAATTTGTCAATAAATGCGTCACTAATTGGCTCATGTTTTAGCACATTTTAGCTGCCTAAAACGCTGAGCATAGTCCTAAAAGAAATCCAAATCTCCAAGGGCCAAATAAATAATGAAAGAGGGTGGGTATGAATATGAAGATAGATTCTTCTTCTATGGAAGAGATGAGGAGGAGAGAATATAGAGGGGAAGGAAGGGAAGAAAAGAAACCAAAGAAGGTCAAAAGAATAAAAAACAGTTTCAGAAGACAATATGGAGTGTGGAAGATTATATTACCTCCCCTTGCTTCTTCCTTCATAGTCCTATTTTAAAATGACTAAATTTACATGGCATCTTGAAAGTAAAATCTTAACTCCATCTGATTTTTAATGGGCAGCCAAAGGAGAATGAATTGCAGAATTTTTCTGCAGAGATGCATTCCAGAACTATTTCTGAAAATATTAGTTATGCATTAGCCATAACATATAATTTTAAAGCTCTCTTACAAATGGTATCTAGCATGTATCTAGTAAGATCCTAACTGAGGAAAGACGGATAAACAAAAGAGCAGAAGATACTCCTAGCCTTACAAGTCTATAAAAACAATGTCAGAGTTCCAATATTAACATATACTTCTAATTTTTTTAATTAAAACATTTGTTTTTATATAAGTATCCTAGAAACTTTTTACAAATACCCATATTCCATGATGAGCAAGTAAATGTTTAACAACTAGCTCTGAGCTGTTTGCCAATTTCCAAGGTGTAAATACACCCATCATGAGCAACCTGAAGTTATCAATGTGAGGTCAGTCAACTCTTCAAATTTCCTGAAAATTAAAAATAGGTCTCATAAACCAGTTGAAACCTACACACACCACTGCATATGGAGAGCAACTATTTGTAATATATATTTTACAGTTTCTTCACTGGTTCTCCAGGAGGGGAATCTGAGGTCTAAGAAATCTGAAGGATTTTCAAACACATTATAAGAAGTATAACCATGGGACCCCAGATTGGCTCAGTGGGTTAAGCTTCCAACTCTTGATTTCTGCTGGGTCGCGATCTCGGGGTCATGAGATGGAGCCCCAAGTTGGGCGATGAGCCTGCCTAAGATTCTCTGCCTCCCCGGCTCACATGCAGACATGTGCACATGCTCTCACTCTCTCAAAAAAACAGAAACAAACACATAGATTTATTTAAATGTGTGTTTGTTTTTGTTTGTATATATGTATGTATATGCATATACCCATATATATATATATATATTCAGGCTAGCATCTATCATATTTTCATTATGTTTCATTTTATGCAGTAAGAATTAAAAAAGATTTGAGTTTTTTTCTATTGAGATAGAGCTGTTTTCTAAAACACTGCACCATTATCCATTCATTCTAGAGAGAAGGAAAATAAGAGAGTAGGAAAAATTTTTTTTTGGCTGAGTGAAATATTCTAGCAGTTACTGATTGACTGGATTATATCCCTCTTTGCTGTAATGCTAATTATAATAAGTCAATGAAAAAAATTTACTTTAACTTACTAAATAATTTTTCTCAAATATTTATCATTACAGGTATTCAAAATTTCTTCTGTTCTCCCTACAGTGTTGACCTACGAGGCTACCTTTACAATGAAAAAGGCAATACGATTCCTGTGCCCACTCACAGAAATTCCTAGTTTAAAAAATCACAGAAATTGGTTATTTAAAATTAGTAACATGAAACATGTTATAGCTACTATTTAAGGAAAGGCTGCCTACAAGAGCCTTGGATTAAAAAAAAAATCTTTCACTTGTTTAAGAGCATCGTGACATAAATACAGAACAAATTTTTATATAGAAATCAGATAAGGCAGAGATTATTTTACTGATGCGGTTTCATGAAATCTTTCTGCAGATATTAATCACCAGGAAAGACAGAATTATTTTTAAAGTACTGTAATAGCTATATCTATAACATCAAAAGGTTATCAGAATGCCTTTGTGCAAGTATTTACCAAAAATGGATTCTGGACCTTAAAGCAGCTTTTAAAAGTACTTTTATTTTACATAACTCTTGAAGACTGTTGTCTTTCACCGGTATTTTATTATATAAAATAAAATGTGGAAAGGCCAAGAACAGAAGAGCTCAATGAACTGGCATCAGAAGAGAGGGAAAGAAAACATAAATGGACCTAAGTTTCTGACAAACGATGACGACTCAGTCTTTGCTGGCTCTCTCACTAACATATGTGGATTGGTGGGTCCGTTTTAGAGAATAATGCCCATGAGGAGTCTTGTTGTAGCTTGGGAAGAGAAGTTTAGGTGCTATATCAGGTTCCCAAAGGTTGTTGTGGGAGAAAGGGTTTGGACGATTCTGCAAAGCTCCAGAGGACAAAGCTAGAATCGTGACTAGAAAGTATAGAGAGAGAGCATTTAGCACAGCTGAAGAACAGACTTTTTTTCAGCCCAAGCTCTTGAAAGCCAGGATGGCTGTTGTGAAGTCATCAACTCTCCTGGAAGACACAGTGCTATCTCGAAGCCATGCTGCAGAAGCTGGACTGGATGACCTCAGATCCTAGAATTCCACAGAAACAGAGCCTAATAGCTTTCCTTTCACAAATTATTGGCATTCAAGGTTCTAAACTTGCCCTGTACAAATCACAGCTCTCAATAAATGTTCCTGACAGCTTGGACACTTCTCTGGAAAGAAGAAAAAATGGCAGATCATCATCATGAATTAAACCAGGTTTACAAAAATGTAATGGAAAAACACAAGTCCGTACCCACCAATCACCACTCTATATGCCCATGAAACAGCAGCCCATCTTATTCCAAGGATGAATACGTGAGAGGATTAGTGAAAGTGATGTCATCAGAACATTTGGGGGTGGAAAATGTCAAGCATTTCTAGCAGACACAGATGAATGGAGCAAAACTTGTTTGCTAATAAGCAGGTGAGTGGTAGCAATACTAACGACCTGAAACAACACGGGCAGTGTAAAAACTTCATTGAACAGTCTTTTCCCAGAAATTCCTTGGAACTTTCTCTTTAATTCTTTCAAGAAGAAGATAACTCAAAAGTCAAACTGAATTGTCAAAACATCTTCAGACTGTTATTTTCTCAATTATAACTAAAGACTGCAGCACAGTCGCAGAAGCAGTGGGCAACATAAGAGAGTATGCTGTAGAGAGTAAAGGGCAAAATGGAGCCCTCAGGGCCCCACTGCATGTGTCACACCTTAGACAGCCCGTACCAGATGGTGACTGACGATTCCCCAGTGGGACGGCTGGGTCTCCTCTAGGTCTCCAGCCAGGAGATCATTCCATACCGGGGCATGCATGAAGTATTCCCTTTTATTCAAAGCTGTCAGGGAAAACAGTGCTGACAAACTGCTCTCTAGGTAAGAATCAGTTGTGGGCTTCTTATAAACATAGATTTCTGAGCTCCATTCCCAAAGATCATATTTCAAGAGGTCTGAGAAGGGGCCTGTGTAACTGTATTACTGAGTAACTGTATAAAAGAACTAGAGGTGATCCTGATACCCTTCTGGGATCAAGAAAAAATGATTTGGGAGTAGGTGCAGAGAAAGTCTAGTGGTCGGAGGGAGGTCAGTGATGCCTGCACAAAAGTGGGAATTCCAGTGGTGAGGTCAGCGAGATACAACTGTGTAGGGTGATAGTTCTTAATTTATGGGCCATTGAGGCTTTTTTGAGAATCTGATTTAAACAGAGTATGAATTCTCTTCCCTCACATGTGTAAAAAAAAAAGTCCACAAAACTATGCAAAGATCTTACAAACTTACGGAATCTTTTACTAGACATTTAGAAGTCAGAATCTGGAAAGAGAGGAATCACAGTCACCATAAATATCAACATACATTTCTTACATAAGCTTGATCCCTGATCCAGATAAATAGACTATTTCACACCCTTCCTTACTGCAAATGGAACACAGCACTATGGCAGCAATAGAGCACTGTTTAAAAGAAAGTTAAGGGTTTGGGGAGCATGGACTTAAATAAGACAGACTTGGGTTTAAATTTCAGCTCTAATGTGGTATATCTAAGCTTTTGCAAATAACCTCTTCCCCAAGTCTCAGGATTTTTTCTGTAAATTGGCTTATAAAACTTCTTTTGTTGAGCTGTTGAGAAGATTAAGTGAGAAAATATAGAGCTGAGACATTCTCTGCCATGCCCACAATGAGCAGGTAACCAACAAATGGTGGCCCATGACTCATGCTGTTAACATAATATGAATGATCTTCCATGTTGGAAACATGGAAGAGCTAGAAGCTTCCAACAGTCATGTGGGGTGGCCCTGGGATCTTTCAAAGAGCAGTGGAACCTAAGTGAGTTTGGAGAATCAACCAATCCTTCTAGGAGTTTAGATAAAAATATCAGCCTAGTGTTGACCTATCCCATAGGCAGGCTCCTCAAACTTGGCTGTCAACCACCTGAAGTACCTGTTACAATGCAGATTCCAAGTCAGCAGGTCTGGAGTGGGGCCTGCCTGAAACTCTAATGAGCACCCCGGGGATACCTGTTGCTGGTCTATGGAGCACTCTGAGTGTAGGAAGGCTGTTTGGAACCCCAAAATCAAGAGTGGGGAACAGAGAGAAAAAGAAAAAACAAGAGGCCAACGTTCAAATAATAAGACTCTTTGGGAACTTGAGTGTTTTTTCTTAATGTTGGCTTGCTCCAACCAAGTTGCATGCCCACCCACCCAAAGTCACACAGGATAATTTTGGAGGCCACTCCATGACTTCAGGCCTAAGATTCACTGTAAATGCTAAACTGCATGAACCAAAAAGTATCTGCTGATGTATTTTGAACCCACTGTTAGATACAAGAGGACAGTAGAGTAGAACAGGACTTCTTGAAACGTCCCTATAATGCTCTAGAACAATTCAAATTACAGGAAAGTATATTGCTCTTGTCAATTTTAAATCCAATATTTAAATTTTAAAAATACATTAAATAATTATGCATGGTTATACATTTTTGATGTAGTTATGAATAAATTATGAATAATCATGGATTCTTATAGGCTCTGCACTATCCTATATTGTTTATAATTTTCTCAGTAAAGTACTTTCAAGGTTTTTACATATTGCAGCTATTCTAATTTTATCTCCCCCTCCATCTCACCCATCTTCTGCTACTCTTTTATTCATTTCTTTGGGGACTAAGATAAGAACTTGGGAGATCTTGCTTGCTTGCTTGCTTTCCTTTTTTTCTTTCTTTCCCTCTCTCTCTTTTTTTTTTTTTTTTTTTTTTGCAATGAAAAGGAGAAGGTAGTACAATGAGGGGGGCAAAATCTCATACGAGGACAAGTAGGCAACTAAACAGATACACGTAGTCTCCAACACAGACTAGAGATTTCTGATCTTATAATACATTTTATTAATTTGTATTAGTATTTCACCTGACCCTTCCCTTAAAGATTCTTTAACATTAATTTAAGTAAATATTATACAAGCATTCAAAAGTAAAAATAATATGGAAATGTTCTGTTAAATAAAATAAAACTACCTGGCTTCAGTGAAAAACTAAAGACAGTTACTAAGTATTAATTAATCATCTTTAACTTCAACAATTTACTTGTTTCCCAAGTAAACAATACCTACAATCCCAAAACATCAATATAAAAATTTATATTGAAATTTTGTCATTTTTCTTGTTCATGATTCTTTTAAAGTTATTTAAGATTTTGTATCTTGATGGTGTGAAATATGATGTCCAAAACATTTTTATTGAGACATTTCTCAATGAACAAAATAAATGGCTATGGTTTGAATGGTAAAAATCATCATGTATATCAAATTTTCCATTTAAAAATAATTTCTAAGTGTTTAACAGCTCAAAAAAGGATAAATAACTGTATCCCAAGCCCAGCAATAAAAGTATTTCTTTTCTGGTAAGATAATAAAATAGCAAAAAATAATCCCAAAAATCCTTCATGAAATTGCATGACACCAAAGGAAACACACAAAAATGTTTACAGCTTAATCTACATACTTTCATCACATATTTCAACTTTAAGGTAGAAAACACAGCTATTTCCTTCATATATCTGATACTCTCCTTTCATTACTTACCAATCACTCTCCTGTCTTCATTCTCACTTCTCTGATCTATATATGTCTTATCCCCACAACGTGCAAACATGAAAAGACATACCTAACAGAGCAACAAGGGCAGTTATGGAAATTAACAAACAGAAGTCATGAAAAGAATTAGATCCCTCTTTAAATAAAATGGTATTCATGTAAGCAAAATGGCTGCTTAACATTTCTGGTGTCACACATGAACACATTAACTCACACAGCAGTGTTCAAACGTTTGTTAAGCTCTATCTCATCTTATCCTTCTTTAAACTCATGGTATACATGTAAGCATTATCATTATGACATTGGTAAACACAGACTAAGATGCAGTTATTAGACCCAGGTTTGGTGATATTAACAATGGCCTGTGTGTACTAAGGGCTTCCCTGTAGCAGGGACTATTCCAAGGACATTCTATTTATTAATTCATCACACACGCACACATAGCCTATGAGGTAGGAATTATTTTCATCTACATTTTATAGATGAAGACACAAAGGACACTCTAAATAGTGTCCTAATATTACACACCTTACTAAGAGCAGTACTGGGATTCAACACCCATGACCAAGCACCATAGCAAATTACTAAACTACCCTGCTATCTGCCTCACTTAATCAAATTTTAATATTCCATTCTGCTTTGTGCTGAACATCCAAATTCTAGTTTACTGATACACAATAATCCACTGGACAGTGGATGAAAGATCAAAAATGTCTTAGTGTACCAGCCAATTGCTATAGGTGTGGTAGAGCAAAGGAGCTAGTTAGGAATGGTGAGAGTACACCCAGTAATAAATGAGGTTGCACCTTTTGCTTTAGTCTTTGTTAGTTCCCGCCAGGGCCAGAGCCAGCAGTGTGTCCTTCTAATGGCCCCCTTTCCCAGACAGGAGTAAGGCATTTCCTGTCCCAGTTAGGTGCACACATCAGAAGACTCAGCAATGGTATGGACTGTAAGAAAGAGATCTCTGCACTCCCATGTTCACTGCAGCACTATTCACAATAGCCGAGATGTGGAAACAACCTAAGTGAACACGGACAGATGAAGGTTAAAGAAAGTGAGTAAATACAATGGCACATTATTCAGCCTTAAAAAAGGAAGCCTATGTTGCAATATGTGTCAGCATGGATAAACCTTGAGGACACTGCGCTAAGTGAAATTGGCCAGTCGCAGGACAAATATTGTATGATTCTAATTATATGAAGTATCCAAAATAGTCTAACTCAATAGAAGCAAAGACGAGAATGGCGGTTGCTAGAGCTGAGGCAGGGGAAATCCATGTCAGTGTGTATAAAACTTCAGTTACGCAACGTGAGTAAGTTCTAGAGATCTATTGTACAACATTGTGCCTATAGGTAGCAATTCTGTACCCTTCTTTTAAAAATGTTTATTTATTTTGAGAGAGAGAGTGTGTGTGTGGACAAGTAGGAGAGAGGGGCAGAGAGAGAGAGAGAATCTCAAGCAGGCTCCACACATAGCTTGGAGGCCGATGCAGGGCTCTGTCACATGCCCATGGAATCATGACCTTAGCCAAAATCAAGAGTTGGTTGCTCAACCAACAGAGCCACCCAAGCTCCCCAACTCCTAAAAATCTGTTAAAAGGAAAGATCTCACGTTGTGTTCTTACCACAAGAATAAAAGAAAACAAGCAAAGTAACTAGAGAATGTCATGCAATTTTCAATAACAAGCATCTTGTTCTTCAGTTGCTAATGCCACCCTGTAATTCCTGTGATGAGTGCAACTGAGCATTGCTACAGCTCAGGATGAATCCCTCCACTCACCAAATAAAACTAGGGGAAATGCAGTGAGGATACGAAGAGAGGATACGGCTGGGGTAGCAGGAAGTCTGTGGGAATTAGAATTGGCAAGTATAACAAAGAATAGAGGAAACCAGTGACAACAGTGGCTGTGCCTTGTCTTCCCCACTCGGCTGTCATTACCCACCATACTTCACCTCAATCAGCAGTTATTTCTTTTTCTAATTAGTTTCAAACCCAAATGGGTTGCCACATTAAGAAAATGCAGTGCCCCTCCCTAGTGGTTAAATGTGAAAGCCCCAGAGTCAAGCTAGATGTCTATCTGTGTCCCAGCTTTTACCAGCTGTGAGACTTCAGGCAAGTTATTTACTCTCTGTAACTCGGTTTCCTCACCTCAGATGTAAGAATGACAAGAATACCTACTTCATAGGATTATTGGGAGAATTAAAAATTTATAATCTATTAAAAGCATTTAGATTAGTGGCTCACATGTAATTAATGTCCAAAAGAGTTAGCTACTTGATAATGATGGCAGTGATGCTGAGGGAAGATGAAAGAAAAAGAAGAGAAGAAAAAGGAAGAACCACTAAGAAAATGCTCTTTGCTCTATTCTTCTACATACAAGACTTTTGCAATGACTCTTACTCACTCCTCTTCCTAATTCCCTGAGAATGATCCAACCCCAAGAGATGCCCACATTTTTGTAGTCGGGCCCCTTTAAATGATCTTCGCTGAGCCCCTTCATTTATTCAATCACAGAAGTATCTATTGAATGTCTACTATGTGCCAGGCTCTGGGGTTACAATGGAAAACAAGGTAGACTTTGACCTTAACCTGAAAGTATCCTAGGTCTTGGGTTCTGAGTTCTGGGACAGCTGTGACCCTGTTAGGTTTCACCTCTTCCTCAAAGTGAGATGAGGGATTTTCCTGGGGCTCCATCTCACCAGCACAGAATCCGAACTGGAGACAAATTAAAGGTTGACTGACTCAGCTGCATTTTCACCAGAGAATAAAAGGAGAACTTATACAATGTCTGCCTTTGCTCATCATGGTCCAGCCCAACTTTGTGCTGTAGTGACAATCTTCTGTACATGTGCTGTCCAGGGTAGTAACACTCGAGCACTTGACATGTGGTGTGGTGAGAGCAGCTGAGGACTGGATTATTAATTATAATTAATTTCAATTAAACTTAAATAGCAGTATGTGGCTACCATATTGAACAACACAGTACTAACTCCTTTTTTTTTTAATACTGTTATAAACCAGAAACCTAATTTGACACTTTTGTATGTTGTTTATTTACATTGCAAAAAAAATTTGTTTTGAAGAAAATCAGAAGGAAATTCAGAAGCAGCACCACGGACACACTGCACAAGATGCAATTCTATTTTGGAATAAACACTCTTTGTTTGCTATAGAAAAAAACTTTCCTTAGTGGGAAAATTTTAAAAGGTTCTGCCAAACCAAAAATGTCATTTAAATAATGAGAATTTACAAAAAGAATGCTATATTTTATGCAAAATATGGAATGCATTCCTTACCCACCCTTTTTAGCAGAAGAAATGATCAATCATGATTAGAACAATTTACAAAAATCACTCTGAATGCATCTGCATTTACAACCTAAGGCAGCAGCAACAGAATTGAAGCAATGATGGTCATTCCTGGGTTTTGCCAAAATGCCTATAGGTCCCCAACCATGACCCATGCTCTCTGGCTAGGAATGAAACGCAAAACCAAAATTTGAGTGGACTTAGAGCCAAAGGAAAATTAAAAAGATCTGTAAAGGAAGCCCAGATATGATGGGTTAAGTAACTGGGAGTAACTGAAACCAGAGTCTCATGGAAAATGCCCACCCTGAAAGATAATTACTGGTTCTAGACTGCTACTTGCAAAACAGGCTAGTGAGTCCATGGCGCCAGCCTGTGGCATGAAAACTCAAGTACCACGGAAGTCGGTTCCAGAGGCAGGCGTTGACAGGACATGCAGATGGCGGTATCATTCTTTAGCAAGATGGGGCTGAGTCCTTGTGATGCCCTGTGTCACAAGAAAGATCCACTAAGTGTGGCCAATCAGGTTTCTTTAGGAGTTCAGGATATATATGAGCCACCTCTTCTCCAAGTTGCTTCCGTTCTCCAGATACACACTACTTTTAAGTTTCTTTGTGCTATTTGAGCCATTAAAAACAATCTCACTAGTCATCAGATTGCCAACCAAATCAGGAACTTTGAGAGTGCAAGAGGTCTGAGCAATTAACTACTCCAGGAAAATAGTCATAAATGGAGCCATCGTGAACAAGCCAGGTCATGTGGATACCTGGCAATCCCGAGTAACTGGGGCAAAAGCCCAAGGTTTGCAGTCAAAAGATGTTTCGACACCTGCATCTCCCCTACTTTGTTCCCCTTGGCATGTGGCTTTGTACTGACGAATTTTCCATCCAGAGACATTCTGCAGTTCCTTTAATGCAACAGCATTTCATATCCTTCTTCTTTGTTGAGATTAAACTGTCAGGGATGAATTTTTGAGATTTATGTCATAAATTTTTTGCTGACATTTGCTGATGCTGTCCATGAGATAAGGAGCACTGGAGCCTCTCTGGGAACTGAGAAGTCCCAATCTCAGAGGGAACTTTCAAGCACTAATAACCACCAATGTTTATTAAGGACTCACATGACCCCGAGCATAATCCCTCAAGGCAAATACTTCCCGATTTGAGAAATAGGGGCAGAGGTGGTAGTTTCTAGTGCACTCTCTGAAATTCACCCAACACTGAGTCTCATGTTTACTAAAGGCTGTGGGCTGTCATGACAGCATAAGGGAATGCAGTTGGGAGGGTGTGAGGAGGGTATCTTATAAAGTGGATAAGGCTTGAAGTGCATACATTATTATGGAAATCTATTCTTGTTTATTCCGTTATGCTCCTATGAATCATGATATGAGTGACATTTTCCTAAACCCTGGCAATCACACCACTGCTCCAGAAACCATATTGAGAGGGGTACGGCAGGTAGCTGGGTGAATTCTGAAACTAACGTTTGGTTCGTTTCTGCTATGAATGAATATCTTGGTAACACTTCCATTTGCCAACATGTGTATTATAAGAGGGACATGACTCAAACTGATCTGACTTCTGGATACATGAAGAGACAAGGTTATGTTCTATAATGACGAAGATTAACTTTAAAAACCACCATTCTTTCCCCCTCCCGGTGATTCAGCACTGACAAAAACACTGAGCCTTTTTGGTTAAAGACGTCATAACATGACATACATGTTGAAAATTTGGAGAGGATACACAGAGAGTGAGAACAGAAAAATAAACACACATAGTACAGTGTTTTCAGCAGGAAAAACTAAAGAAAGCAAGAAATGCTGATGTGGAAGTATTACCTGAAACTATTAACAGCATAATTGTATAATGCAAATAATAAGCTTTGAGCTAAGGTATTAAAATCTTAAAAAGTCTAGAAAGCAGAGAAGTAAACTTAACAAACAAATGAATTACATTTTGTTCATTCACCAGGCTACGAGCTGACCTGGGCAATGGTTTAGCTCTCATTATTCCTCAAGCCCCCTATCACCTCAACGTTCTTTTATCTACAACACTGGCGCATACAACTTAAGAAAGCTGCTCTCCTTTTCTAATCATATGGCTATCCCAATCTTGTGGAATATAGAAAGTTCTAGCACCAATGATAAATATATATTCTCAATAGTAACGGTATCCTCGGTTGGTAGTCTCTCTGAATTTTTATAAGAATGAGAAGTATAGCATGAACTTCCTGTCACATTGAGATAGAAGATAAAAGTTTGAAACTGAAGTAAATCTTCAAAGTGTTATGAGTCACATAAAAAAATTGCTTCAGCAGACTTCTGGAACAACATATTGTTCCTTCTGTGTGAATAAATTGGCGATAGAGAATACAGATGGCTCCTCCATGAATAATTTATTTCTAACAATTTAACTAGGAAATGAATTCCTCTTGACTTATAAATCAGAATGATGAACAACAAAGACACGGTCTACTATCCTTCCCCCAGTTAATTCTGTGTTTTTTTCCTCCTCTTCATCCACCTTATCCATTTCTCTTGTCATATATTCTGTTGCCTTACCCAATTTTAAAGTTGCTTCAAGCCAAGGCTACCTTCTGGCAATTACCAGACAACTGGTATTTATGCTGTTATTTGGGGTTTGGGCTTTTGGCTTTTGTTGTTGTTGCTGTTGTTGTTGTTTTGATCGTTGTTGTTCATATTGGGTTGGTTAGTTGATTGGTTTGTTTCAGACATAAATCTAGACCTTTTATCCAAAAACACCTTTCATGAACCAGACAAATGAAGTTTTCCTCATTATTCCCTTTTTTCTAAGTCAGAATTATAAGAACTAGATTCTCTGAAGGCTTATGCCCTCTTCCTGACTACCGGTCAGACATCTTTGAAAAATCACACACACTCTTTTAAAATACCAGGACACAGCTCAGTCAAGAGTGCATTGCTCCAAATCTGCCTTATGTTAAAAGGACCAGTCTTTGCACTACAGGTCAGTCTAAGGATCTCGACCTATGCATTTGGCTGTTGGTGCTCCTCCTTTGGGCAAACCCTTCTTGAAACTCTATTAGGAACTCTGCCATCCATGACTTACAAGAAATCCAAAATCAGTTCCATATATTGCCCCAGTAGAGCCACTGGCATGAACCTTTCCAGTTCTTAATACACATTAGCCTTAAAGCCAGAATGGACCCTTTCACAGCATTAAAACTGTTTTAACTTTTTAAAAGACAGTGGATTTGTAACACTAATGTTTGAAATCGCCTGTTCAAACTACCCATTTATCTTCTCCACTAGACTGTAGGGTACATGGGAGCAGGGATTATGATTGTTTTGTTCACTATGAGGACCCCAGCACAGTGACCATCATAAAACAAGATGCTCAATAGATACACATTGATGGAAGGATCAATCGACAGGGAAACATGGTGCAACATAACTGTGCCTCAAATAAAGAAGAAGAGATCCCCAATTATTTCTCCTACTCTTTCCTCAGAGGCTTTTTTGTACTTCCAAATATACCTGTTGCTTTGGCTAGACCAAAATGTCCTCCCTGACCTGAGGGAGGGCATCTGGAAGACATCTGTAGTAGAAAACAAAGCCCCTACATTGATCCAATTACCACACTTTGCCAATATTTCTCATATCCATTCTTTCCTGAATACTTTTCCATTCACTCTCCTCATCATCTCTCACTGAGTCTATTAAAATAGTCTCCTAAGGTGACTTTCTACCAGAACTGACCCTCCCCTCACTCATCCTCCCCACGATCGCCAGAGTGATTCTTCTGAAATACACATTGGACTATCTTTCCCCTAACTAAGCTCCTTTAAAATCTCCTTAGCCCTCACAGGATAAAGTTCAAATTATTTTGTATTTGAACTTAATTTAAACTCTAGGTAGCTTATGTTGATGTCCAACATCTGGCCCTCATCCACCCCTTCCAGCTTCTGTCTGACTCATACTTAATCCTCAACAACATTAAATCATTTGTAGCTCACCATTTACACTTCGTTCTACCACATCTCCATATGTGTGCACATTATGCTCTGTCCGCCCAGATTCTTCATTCCTCACTTTTTCATCCAAAAGATCTTACTCAGACTTAAAGATTCAGCTCAGATGTTAGCTCCTCCAGAAAACCTTGCCTGAATTCTTTCCATAACCCACTCGCTGCCCCCCCAGACTGGCTGTATACCTTTCCTCCCTTGATACCCAGCACACGATGACATCATAGTAAATCTTCCATTGTCTTGAATTCATATGTTTACGTGTCTCCTATTAGACATATGCCTTCAAGAACCACAACAGTGCCTTCTCTATTTATGTATCCAGGATGTAGCAGACTGCCTGAATTTATTATTTAACAAGTATTCATTTTAATCCTCCCCCCACTTCCAGTCCCTTAGAAAACAGTAAACTCAGGTGCGGGGAGATTGGCAGAATAGAACTGGTTCATTCAGGATCCAGACCCTCAAAAAATATCCCTGAAAATATTACCTAAATGAAATCTAAAGTGGACATCTGATGCTTTTGCTGGTCCAGAATTGATATTCACTTTGTTGAGTAATAGCACCATGATTTCCTCCACTCTCAATTCATATGAACCAGACCCAACCATTCAGCATACTCCATCTCTCTGACTACGACTGTTTCAGATACGAACATGCGACCAAGTCAGGCCAAGAAGACTTAATTAAGGACTTCTGTGGGAACTTATCCTTTTAAGAGAAGTGCCTGTCTGAAAAAGGAGACAACACAGAGAAGAGCATTCTTCCTGGCCAAGTCCTTGAGATCTCACTTTCACTCTGATCCAACCGTGCCTGAGGCTGGCAAGATCTGTCTCCTAAGATTATCATTTCTGCGAACCAATATATCCTCCTTTTCCCTGGAGTTGGGCATCTGTCACTCACTGTGAAAATTTCTATACAGTGTCCAACTTAAATAACCACTTGAGCTATCAAAGCTCCCAAACCAGACCAATTTTGAATACCTAAAGTAATAAAGAATAGTAACTAGTGAAGGTTAAATTCTTCTGTATGTCAAAATTAAGGGGTTTTTTAATCCTTGAATTTCTCTATAATACACTTCAGTTGAGATACAAACATTAAATAAATTATTAAAATTCGTTTTACATTGGACTGTCTCTAAAATAGACCAAATAAGAAATTGGCTGGGCTTTGGAAAACTCTGGCCCAATAATAACGTAATGTTATTCTTTAAATGTGTTTTGATAGGAAACAGACTAAACGTCTAAGGGCATTTTAAGGAGAGTAAAAGCATCATACACTAACTTGAAGAGAAGCTGTTTGACGGCAGAGCTTTAAAGGTGAAGTTATGGGGCACCTTGGTGGCTCAGTTGGTTAAGCATCTGACTTCGGCACAGGTCATGATCTCACAGTTCATGGGTTCCAGCCCCGTGTTGGGCTCTGTGCTGACAGCTAGCTCAGAGCCTGGAGCCTGCTTCAGATTCTGTATCTCCCTCCCTCTCTGACTCCCCCCCCCCCCCCGCTCACACTGTCTCTCTCTCTCTTTCTCAGAAATAAATAAAACGTTAAAAAAAATGTTTAAATAAATAAGTAAAGGTGAAGTTTCATAATGATACAAGACTCCCAAATACAAGGTGAAGTCTTTCGTGATGCCAAGAATTAGAGCCACCTTTGGTCCCAGAGTCTATAGAGGCAACTGGTTTAACGTCCTTCATCTCTGACCTCCATCCACAGATGGGCAGGGGTCTGAGCCGGAAGTAGAGGGGGCTTCTCACCTTCAGCTTAGGAAAATTAACTACCCTAAGGTTCTCATCTGCTGCCAGGGCAGCCATCCCTAGTTGCAGAACAGACATGAATAAGGGAGCAAGTCTGGTATTGAGGCAGCAGGCATGAGAGAGGTCCCCCGTGGAAGGTGAGCCCTTGGGACATGTGAAAGTTCAGACACAGATCAACTTTTATATTGTGGCCATGCCATCGTCTCAGGAATGACCACAGACAACAGCATAGGGCACACCCCTCCCAAATGTGGTTCACACTGAACGAAACAGTTGAATTGGTTTTACTCAGAAGGCAGTTGTTAGAATATTGGTAACTGCAGAAAGAGATAGCAATTTTTTTTTTAAATGTTTTATTTATTTCTAGGAGAGAGAGAGAGAGACAGCGTGAGCAGGGGAGGGTCAGAGAGAGAGGGAGTCACAGACTCTGAAACAGGCTCCAGGCTCTGAGCTGGCAGTCAGCACAGAGCCCGACGCGGGGCTCGAACCCACGAACCGCGAGATCATGACCTAAGCGAAAGTCGGACGCTTAACCGACTAAGCCACCCAGGCGCCCCAGAGATAGCAATTTTTGTACACCAAGCTTACATAGATAAAAGGAAGCAAGCAAGAAAAAAATTATTATGTTCACATAGTGCTCTTTAATTTATGGAGTAGCTTTTATGCATTGTTGCTATATTTGATCATCACTTTACCTTACGACAAGCCTCTGAGATTATACAGATGTGGTATTAATAATCTCACTTGATAGGTGAGAAAACAGACACCAAGTAAAGTGACTTGCCCAAGGTCACTTTGCCAGCAAGTTGCAATACTAGAATCCCAATTTGGACCCTCCTATCCCACAAGTAGATACCCTCACCGTACCAGGCTGTTGCTCTGAAAAATATCAAGTGTCCACACAACTGAAAAGCATTTATTCTGGCTCTATGCAAAAGCATCCCTTTCATCCATGATATGCAGCTATTATTACCATTTCGATTGCTACATAACCAAGGTTACAAAATTAGCGAACACTGGGAGAACTTAAAATTGGAAAAAGTCACAAGGCATAGTTTAGTTTGGGGAAAAAAAGGAGAATGCTATAATAAAAGAACAAGGTTGTTTTCCTTCAGGAGGAAAGCCAGGAGTCTGACTTCATAACACTCATTACAATGTGAGGAAATATTAAACAAAAGTTAATAACTAGGTCTTTCCTAGGTTCACCAAAAGCGGGCAAAAAGAAATAGGCTTCTGGTGTATCTGCAGGGTACGTGTTAGAAACATAGATAATCATAGGGCTGGTAAAATTAGGGTAGGTATTCTGAAGAATTATGAAAGCCCTTTCCTTCGCTCAAAGACGTATTCAAAAACATATTTTCTATGTCTAAAATGATTCAAGAATGAGTCTGCCAAAAAGTCTTTGGAATAGCCTAGATCAGGATTTAGCAAACTATAGTCCATTATCCGGCCACCTGTTTTTGGTAAATAAGGTTTTACTAGGACAACGCCACACCTATTCACTCATGCATTGTCTATGGCTGCTTCTGCACTACCACAGAGCCAAAAATAATTATTATCTGGCCCTTCAGAAGAAAAGGCAAATGAGACCATGAGAACAACAAAACTGCTACCTCTCTTTAGGACTGACTAGTCAGTCTCTGCTCCTTAGAGATTCTATTTTAGACAAATTGAGTTCAAACTATCTCTAAGAAATTAAAGTTAAGATATATCACGCTGGAGTTAGAGAGAAGCCTGAACTTCTCTGGGGTTACACATGCAGTCTTTGCTTTGCCAGGACCCAATACGCATGAATACTGGCTACCATGGTTTAGCTAAATAACACCAGTCCCCAACAACATGGCTCACGTTCATGGTGTATTAGGTGTGCTGTTCGCATAAAGTCCAAACGTCACTGCTAACCCCTTCTGTCCACAAATCACTCCCTAACACAATGGATGTGAATCATGATGAGTGACCAATCATGTCCCTTCTTTTAAAGTTTCTTGGTGATTGGCTACAGGACATCTGTCATTCTGTTTATGCCCAGACAGCAAAGCAGGTAGCTGTGTTGCCTTCTTACCCCATAGTGATAGACACATGTGACTTTTCACAAACTGGATCATTACAAAGAGAAAAATGGTCAACAACGATGAGACTGCACCAAAGACATGGAGGGTAATAATGCAGGAAGTAAAATTCACATTGAACTTCAATGGAGTCCCGGAAGAGATAGCTAACCATGGGGATATTAGCTACAAGGACACAGCTTCCATCTGAGAGACTAGCTCTGCAGCCAGAGGAACTTAGTGAAAGGGAACGTATGGACACAAATGAGGAAAGTGGTGCTTCCTAGAGGAAGCAATGCTGGCAAAAAAAAAAAAAACAAAAACAAAAAAAAAACTTAGCTTTAAAAGAACTTTCGGAAACATTTTGCAACACTGAAAGTGCAAAGAATAAAATGTTGCTAGCTGATCCAAATTCAGAAGGCAGCACCACAACTTTGGTCCATTCTGTAAGGTAAGTTATACAAGAAGCAAGCGAGCACTGTTCAAACTACTCTTGATTCATTCCTTACAAAGCAGTAAAACACTAGCTCTCAATATTTCTATAATTTTCAGTTACAGTGCACTAAATAATATGAGGCTTACTATTTTCCACTTCTCTGCATGTTTATGATCAGAACTTAAGAGTTTTTAACATTTTAACAAAAAGTTTCAAAGACTGTGACTTGTTCACTTGATGATGAAGACTGTTTTGCATGTTGCCAGTTTGTATAGTCATTTTCATGATTTTACACCCCCTTGCAAAATGAAAACTGCTTATATATTTTGACATCATCTGCATAAAAGTGGCATCTAAAGCCATGAGACTATATGAGACCTACTTTGAAAAATGTTTCTTCAACTGTAAGTTGTGACTCATTGAGTAGGTAGTGAAATCAAGCTTGTGGGTGTGAAGAGGACTTTTTTAATAAAATAGAAAAGAGTAAAGAATATATCAAAATGCATTGTTTTGTAAGGACTTTGACTCAGTGTGTGTGTGTGTGTGTGTGTGTGTGTGTGTGTGTACTTGGCAATGTTGTAAAATGTGTTTTTTACTGCATAGGGATCAAAACAAGCTTGAAAGCCACTGACTTAGGAAATGTGTGCAGATAAAAAAGAGATCAAGGACAAAGTCCTAGAGTATTCTAAATATTTAAGTTCAGGAAGTGGAGAGCAGACTGTAAATGGGGTAGAGTAGAATCAGCCAATAGGGGAAGAGGAGCACTAAGAAATCACGAAGTCCTGAAACCAAATATAAAAGTATTTGTTTTTTAAGAAGGAAGGCATGATCAACAAAGTCAACTGCATGTCAATTACTATTGTACTTAGCAACGTGGGTACCAATGATCTTGACAATGATAGAGATGGTGACCTTCAATGGAGTTGTAGGAGCAAAAGTTTAATTGAAATTTATTCAATACGAGGAGAACGAAGGCTGACAGAAAAAAAGGTTTGCACTAAAATGGCACAGATTGCTATTTAAATTTTTTAAGGAACATGGTAGCAAACCAAGTAAATGTCAGCACACATATCACATATGGTATATAAAATATGTGTAAACTTATTATTTTTTGCTTTTCTTCTACACCTTTGATGAATCATAAACTTAAAAGGGCATGTGAGTGGTTATAGTCTTCAGATTCCCAAAACTTTCAGGGATTGCTAATATTTTACATCATATTTATAATTCTTTCCTATTATTAACCAACCCCTAACATGTTCCACTAATTAATTAACTATATATCTGCCATTTACAAGCACAGATTCAAGCATTCATCCTTTCTTCTTTTGCTTCTCTGAATTATTTTCCAGAGATCTTTTTCTACTGCAGCCTGAAACACATTGGCATCTCAACTCTCCTGGAAAGTCATATATGCAAAATCATGGTTCCTTCCATTTCACTGAGTCCATATAAATTACTTAAGATTATGGTATTCTCATATTTTTTTCCTATAGTTTTGACCAACTAGCTCTGAAGATCATTCATTATCATGAACTCAATTACCAGTGGTTGCTGCCCATCTTCCTGCCTACACCCTACTGGCAGCTTCCCTCACTCTTACTTCCAGAACCCCATATCCACCAAGAGCTTATGAAATACAGTGTTCAATGCGACACAAGCCACGTGGGCACTGTGACCCTAGATTGATGTCCGTCAGTTCCACTGAGTCCTTCAGGTGCTGGAAGTAAATAGCTAGAAGAAAGAAGGCACACGAAATATTTAGTATTAGGTTGAGGCACATGAAATTGCCCTCTCTGTAAGCCAAGGATCATCAGATATAGGCAGTTTCATACAGTTCAGCCTAAAAGTTTTTCTTGCAAAACCTGTGTGTCTTTCATGGTTATTAATCAAACACTACAACATCTCCATTTCACTGTGACTCTCCAGTGGCAAATTTCTCTAATTCCAGTGTCCACATTATAGATACAAATTATAGATTGAAATGTATTCATTTGGGGCCTGGGTGCCGCAGACAGTTAAGCATCTGACTCTTGATTTCGGCTCAGGTCATGATCTCACAGTTCATGGGACTGAGTCCCACACTGGGCTCTGTGCAGACAGCATGGAGCCTGCTTGGGATTCTCTCCTTTCTCCCCCTCCCCAGGTTCCACTCTCTCATGCTCTCTCTAAATAAATAAACAAAAAGAAAAAATATGCATTCACTTAGCAAATATTTGCTAATTGCCTACTATACAAGGCACAGGATTTGATGATGAGAACTGGTAGTCAAAACACCAGACATGTTTCCTGACCCTCAGATTTCATAGTTTAGCAAGGAGCTAAATGTCAGACAAACAATCACACAAGTATTTATTTAATTAAAACTGAGATAGAAGTTATGAAATAAGTATGGATATAATAGAAAAAATCTAAGGTAGTCTGGAAGGATAGGGAAGGTTTTCCTGAAATCATTTAAGCTGAGAACAGAAGGTTGAGTGGGAGTCAGGAAAGTGAAGATTTCCAGGGAGAGGAAAACAGCTTGTGTAAAGGCCCCAAGTCAGGAAGGAACTTGAAGCTTTCATGGATCTGAATGAAATAAGGCCAATAGGACTGGCTCGAAATGATCATAAAGAAAGGGGTTCAAGATATGCAGAAAAAAGAAGTCACACTTGGACAATTTATTGCAGGACAGGGAAGAAGTTAAGTAGCTTCTAGCAAGGGTCAGATGCGGTTCGATTTGCATTTCAGAAGGATTACCAGCCACCCTGTTGTAGAACAGGGATCCTCAGCAAACTGTGGCCAGAACATCAGCCCTGCTGCTATCTGTTTAATAAATAAAGTTTTACTGGAATACCGCTGGTGTTGGTCTGTATACAGTCTGTGGCCTCTTCGCCTTCAGTGGCAGACTGAGTGGTTGAGACAGAAACTGTATGGTCAAGAAAGCTAGAAGTATTTATGATCTGACCCTTTACAGAAAGAGTTTGCTGACCTCTGGTGTGGGTAATGGATTGTAAAGACCAAGAAAGTAATAAGGAAAGAAGTCAGGAGACATTGTGGTGGTCCAGGAAGGAGATGCTATTGGCTTGGATTAGGATAGGGGTGGGGGTCTTGGAGACCATGGACAGATTTGAGAAAGATTACGAACTAGAACTGGCAGAGCTTGGTGATGGCTGGGGTGAGGCAAAGGAGGCACCTAGAGTGACTCCCAGGTTTCTGGTAGGAGCAGCTAGTGGTAAGGAGGTACCACTTACACAATTAGGAAACAAAGAATAAACTGAGTTTACGGCGGCAGATCAGGAAATGGTCTTGAACTATAACTACAAAAAAGAATAATCCATCTTTGGTGAATCTATTACCTGTGCCCAGCACCATGACTAGACTATGGATACGTATGGTGGAAGACAGGCACAAATAAATCTACCTACACCAATCTACATACATCATTTTAAGTAGCTGAAATGTCTTGGAGGTGTATTTGTCTTCCTGGACATTTTTCTCTGGCATCAGCCTGATAGTCTTACATTGTTAGTCTTACAGTCTGTCTTACATTGATTGTTTCTTTTTTGCTTCAGTGGCGTGGTGTGTAAACAGGAAAGGGGATGCTTTTTGTTTTGTTTATCTATTATATTCATCTCTCTTACCCTTGATACCTATGTACCCTATTAGCCACAGCAATGGATAGGAATGTCTACGTTATTCCATAAAGGCTTTGGTGTACTTCCTTTCTTTCAGATCTCTTCTCCTATACCTAAAATACTCATTACTCTCTGGGACCTTTATCACCCTTTACCACATTTTAATGTCTTTGTGTTCAAACAGAAATCTATCAGCTTTCACATATATCTGCTCCAGATTCCAAGTTCTTCGGTACTCCATTTCAGTTACCACCATGTATGTTGTACAAAAACGCAGAATCTTTCCATTTCAGATGTTTCAGACTTGTGAGAAAGTAGCATCTTGTGGTGAAGAAAGCTGCGTCTTTGTCAGAAAAACTCCCCCTATTATCAACTGTGTGTTCTTACTTGATGAGGATATTAACACCTCTTCATAGAGAACTATGGGAATGAAATATAGAGATTATATATGGAAAGCTCCTGGCCTAATGGCCTCAACACATTTTTTGTCTCTCTCCCTTTCTCTTTCCCTCTCTAATACAGAAAGAAAGTTTTGCCTGTCCTTTCCGCTTCTTTGCAACGGTGACTGTGGAGCGCTGATCTGTCTGAACCACACACAGCCAGGCTGGAGCAGATACAAAAACAAATGCTGAGGCTAACCCAGGTCGCATAATGTGAGCGTGAACAGTGGAAAACAGACGTACCACCTTAGGAAAGGGAAGCCCTACCAGAGTCGAAAATGAGAGAGATGGAGAAAACTCAACACTGTATCTCCTGAAGCTTAGTAGAAATATGACTCATAGCTCAACATAAGGACATCTAAGGTAAGAAAGCCAGGAGGCTGGGAAAAGACAGGGCACACATTGGAAATACCAGGAATGGGGCCCAGGCTCCGTTCCAGACTGAGCAGTCTCAGCAGGCAGTTGGTGCCAGGTGCCGAAGCACCGTCTTTGGAATGATCACAAAGTCTCCACTCAGGTGAGACGAGTTTATTGGAAAAGGCGAAAAAGAACTAGTCATGAGCAACCACGAAAGCCAGAATTTCTTCTAGTCAGGCAAGGTGCTGCATTCGTAATAACAAGACTGCAGCCCAGGCCTTACCCATAGTTCCAATCAGTCCTTGGTTTCCTCAGGACTGTGCCAGGATTCTTCAACCTTGGTGTCCAAATATGTAACTCATTTTCTGATTGTTCTTTTTTGCTTTTATTTTAAATTACAACTTCCTCTCTCTAAATTTCATTCTCAGGGTGCCTGGGTGGCCCAGTTGGTTAAGCATCCGACCTCAGCTCAGGTCATGATCTCATGGTTCATGAATTTGAGCCCCATGTGGGGCTCTGTGCTGAAAGCTTAGAGCTCAGAGCCTGGAGCCTATTTCAGATTCTGTGTCTCCCTCTCTCTCGGCCCCTCTCCCCCTCTCAAAAATAAATAAACATTTGAAAAATGTAATTTCATTGTCTTTTAGTAGGCCTGGAAAGTATATATCCTAAAAAGCTTTCTTTGTTTTTTTTAAATAACTTTCTCATTATACTTCTTCTGTGAACCATTTATTAGATACAAATAAAAATCACTTTCATATAGATCTATATTTTCTTTTGCAAACTTCAACATGGAGTGAAAATTATATATTTTACTACCACCCTATTTCAACCCTCAATCATAGTGTATAAAAGTCCTTATCTTCTTTTGGAGATTTGTGCTAGAAATGATGAAGCTTAAATATTAATTGACAACACTTCTACTTTCAAAATGTCACTGAAATGGGATCCTACAGAATATATCTATAAACAGCATTCTGAAATCCCACACAAGCACTTAAGTTTGGAATCAGGACAAAAACAATATTTTTTATGTTATTTTTGTCACATGTTGTTTTGCACTGCTTTTTAAAAGTTTTATGCAAACTTCCCAAAGTGACATTTTCCTCAGAGAACAAGAAAGTCTTGTAGTAAGTATGGCTAAGAGTACCTCTTCCAAAAATTGAGTCAACACATGCAATCAATTTGGCCACATATGGTTACTTCAAGCAGTAATTTTTTTTTTATATGAAAACTACCTCTAGGCTATGTAATTTCTGTACCTAGTAAAAACTGGTAGAAAAATAAAATGACTAGACTCAATCCGTTTTCAAAAGCAGAGTAGCAATAATAATGACATTATTTCTATTTTTCTTTGATATTTCCACTCAACTTTCAAACAATCAGATTCTCCAGGTACACAACAATTACCTGTAGAGTGACTCCCACACAGTCATGGCGGGCCTCACACCAGTTGAGGTTATGGTTTTCCTAGGGATTAGATGTAAGGCATAAAATTTTTCTTACCTATGAGTCATATTTGAAGCATGAAAAAACAACCCAAAGCACAAGCACAGTATAAACAAGGACTTATAATAATTCCTTATGTTTATTATTGCTTTTATATTGTATGTGTGTGCATTTCATTTTTCTTACAAATTTGAAGTGCTGTTAACATGACAGGAGCTTAATCATCTTGAAAGTGTGTGTAAAAGGACTCTTAACTATAGAGAATAAACTCATGGTTCAGGGGTGGGGGCGCTGGGGGGGATGGGTGAAATGGGTGATGGAGACTAAGGGAGCACTTGTGCTGAGCACCAGGTGTTTGTATAGAAGTGTTGAATCACTATATTGTACACCTGAAACTAGTATTGCACTGTGGTAACAGGAATTTAAATAAAAACTTTCAAAAAAATAAAATTAAAATAGTATGTGTAAAAGAACAAGGAATCTCGCCAATATATTTAGTCTAGGAATGCTTTTATACACACTTCAGTTTTTAAAAGCATTGAAAATAGGAGATGAAGGGAATTAGAAATTGTCGAATTAATGGTCCTCAGAGTCACAACTCCTTGAGCCCACATCCGTCTATAGTCCCCTCTGGCCTGCTGGCTATCCCCAGCCTGCACATACAATATAATTGAAGCCATTTGAAGCAGCCAGCTTCTAAGTGAACTACAGCAAGCTAGCAGAAGAATTGCCCAGCTGAGCCCAGCCCAAATAGCTGACCCACAGTTTTATGAAAAAAGCAAACAAGTGTTTTTAAGCCACTGAGTTTCAGGGGTGGTGTGTTATGTAACAATAGATAATTAATATAGGAGAGAAGAGTAACAGGATTGCTTAAGAAAAAGAGTAAAGACTGGTGCTGTTAAAAGATATGTTAAGGCACAGTAAAAATTTTCAGGAGTTCATTTGAGCAAAACTTAATTTGAATCAGGCAGCATCCAAACTACTGGATAGAAAGGAGCTCCAAAGAGCTGTGCAAAATGACTTTCAAAGGCAGAAGGCAGCAGAACAAAGAAGTTATACAAGGCAAAAAAGAAAGAAAAAAAAAGCCGACTGGTTACTGCAAGGTTACTTGCTTTTAGGTGACGGTAAATGTCTATCAGGAAGATTACCTAACTAGTGCTGATCTGATAATTCCTGACTGACTGGCTTAAGATTCTATTTCTGGGAGAGGTGAAAATAATTAAATCTCGGTTTGCTGATGTGGGGCTTAGCATAAGCGACTCCATTTTGGGCCTGCTGTCTTGTCAGGTCTGGGACCCAAGAGCCTACATTTTGAGCGAGATCTACATGTTGGTGAAGCCACTGATAGAATGGACCAGGGTGGGCACCACACTAAGTGACAACCAAAGACAGAGGGAGCAGATGGCTTGGGGTACCTGAGATGAGGTGATTACTGTAACTGGATTGGATTGATCATCTCCCACAGCTGTTTAAACAGAATAAATCACTATACATAACAAAAGCTATGTAATTCAGTGAAAAGAATCGCTCCAATAACCTGGCCTTCAATTTTACTTTTTTTAAAAATACAGAACATGGGGCACCTGGGCAGTTCAGTCGGTTTAAGCGTCTGACTTCAGCTCAGGTCATAATCTCACGGCTCGTGGGTTCGAGCCCCGCATCGGGCTGTGTGCTGACAGCGAGGTCAGAGCCTGGAGCCTGCTTCTGATTCTGTGTCTCCCTCTCTCTCTGACCCTCCTCTGCTCATGCTGCCTCTCTCTTCCTCTCTCAGAAATAAATAAAAAACATTAAAAAAATGTTTTTATTTTTTTATTTTTTTAATGTTTTTTATTTATTTCTAAGAGAGAGAGAGAGAGAGACAGCATGAGCAGGGGAGAGAGAGAGAGAGAGAGACAGCATGAGCAGGGGAGGGTCAGAGAGAGAGGGAGTCACAGACTGAAACAGGCTCCAGGCTCTGAGCTGGCAGTCAGCACAGAGCCCGACGCGGGGCTCGAACCCACGAACCGCGAGATCATGACCTAAGCGAAAGTCGGACGCTTAACCGACTAGGCCACCCAGGCGCCCCTAAAAAAATGTTTTTAATTAAAAAATTTTAAAAAATAAAAATACAGAATAGAAGCTTGCTTCACAGCCCTCTAGAAGGAACAGCATTTACAGGTTTACATAAAGTTATGGTTGAGCCACTAAAGATAGAGCTAACAAAGCCTTAAAATTCTAATGTTGAAAGACATTCCCCAAGAGAATTTTTTTGAGTGTGGAAAACTTTCAGCTATTTTGATTTGGCTGAAGACCCTAGAGTGTTGCTAGTGAAATGCTGAAATCCAAAATACAGAGAATAATACAGAGCAGCTTGTTACTGAAGTCTTCAAGTAATGCATTCAGGCACTGATAGGTATTTAGATGTCTGCATCTGACTTAGAAAAGACATCTGTCTCGCAATGCACATCAACATTATAAAAATCTATTTTTACTGTTGTACATAGTCATTTAGTTAAGGTGTCACCTAAGCCAAAGCAGGTGTAACTGGTACTGTTGACCTTGGGGACCAGATCACTTGATGTTGTGGTGGTCCCATGCATTATAGGATGTTTAACAGCCTCTATAGCCTCTACCCAATAGATGCCAATAACACCTCTCCATGAGCTGTGACAACCAAAAATGTCTCCAGACATTGCCACATATTCCCTGAGGAGCAAAATCTCCCCTGGTTGAGAACCACTAATCTAAAATGTCCACTTGGACTTTATTGGTATTTAGTGACTTCCAGAAGAAATATTTTGTTTTCCAATGGATCTGACCTTAATCTTTGTAGGGTTTGACTGTATTATCAATATCTTAGTAACTCTGGAAGATTATTTTTTTACTTCCTGCTCATCTTTATCCAACTAAGAAATAAGCAGGTGGAATTTTCTATTTTTCTAAATAGAAAGCAGGTAAACCTTTCACACTGTCTTCTATCTTTAGGCACATAAAGGGCATACTTATCCACTATATTGCTTGAGCAGAGTTCTATAAATTTCATAGGCTCAAGAAATTAACTTAAGAACTAGAAGTAGTAAAGAAGGATCTATAGTGGTTTTTTTAACAAGATAAAAGGATTTTAAAAATCAGAGAAAATCTCCTGAATTAAATACAAAGAACCAACAAATGTTGAAAGATAATATAGATTTATAATTTCTGTATTATTAAGAAAATACAAATCTATATTTATGGTAAGTAACAATGTAATTAAAAAGAGGTTCCTGGGGTGCCTGAGTGGCTCAGTTGAGTGTCTGACTTCAGGTCAGGATCTCACAGTTCATGAGTTCGAGCCCCATTTCAAGCTCTCTGCTGTCAGTGAGGAGCCCACTGCAGATCCTCTGTCCCTCTCTCTCTGCACATCCTGGCTCACACTCTCCCTCAAAAATAAATAAACATTAAAAAAAAAAGTTTTGGGGGCACCTGGGTGGCTCAGTTGGTTAAGCGTCCGACTTTAGCTCAGGTCATGATCTCACGGTTCATGAGTTCAAGCCCCACATTGGGTTTTGTGCTGACAGCTACTTTAGGACCTGGAGCTTGCTTCGGATTCTGCGTCTCCCCCTCTCTTCTCCTCTCCCACTCTTTCTTTCTCTCTCCCTCAAAAAATAAATAAGCATTAAATTATTTTTAAAAAGAAGCTTTGACTTTTTAAATCATTACAGAAACTAAAAGTAAAGAAGATGACATTCATTGGAGAATGTAGAATAGAAAGCAAATAGTAATTAAAAATAAAAGCATAAAAATAATGATAGGATCAAACATGATAATCAGGTCAATCAATATAAATCTTTTATATTTTACTGTTAAGAGGAAAAGAAGTCTATGATACCATGAGAAAATAACTGATTTTACAACTTCTGATATATACACCTTTAAAAAAGTATATGGAGAGACTACAAAAACAAAAACAGAAAACCAGAATATGCACATCATATTCAGCAAACCCAAAACTAAAAAACTGGTAAATTAGTTATGCCAAGTTGACTTTAACTTTTTGTAAAAAAGAAGCAAACAGTATTTTAAAAAGTCACAGTATCTACTGAATGTGTAACTCTGGATAATGCATCAAGAAAAGCATATGCAACAAACACCCTTGGAAATCCAAGCAGAAAATAGTCAAAGCTCAGTTACATAAGACACCAACACACCTCCCCATCAGTTTAAAATCTGTCAAGTAGACAAAAAGAAGGATAGTGGAGATTTTTAAAAGAAAGATAAAATTAACCAAATCCTATCCAATTGGGTAATCTAGAAATGGGGAATTCATTTTCTTTTTTATTTATTTTTTATTTGTGAGAGAGAGACATAGAGCACAAGCGGGAGAGGGGGCAGACACGGATTCAGAAGCAGGTGTTGGGCTCTGAGCTGTCACATCACAGAGCTTGATGTGGGACTCAAACTCACGAGCTGTGAGCTCATGACCTGAGATGAAGTCAGACCCTTAACCAACTGAGCCACCTGGGAATTCGCTTTCTAAAGTACACATGAATCATGATGGCTAATTACATAACCGGTCATAGCGAAACATTTAATATATTTTACAAAGCAAAATTTTACAAGTAAGACTGTAGATCACATTCTCCAATCACCATACAATGAAACTAGAAATTAATAAAAGTTTAAAAAGAGGCATACAATTGGAAATCTTTCTTAGAAATTACAGGAAAAAAATTAAAAATAGAAAAATATTTATAAAATAAAATAATGAGATTGCTAAATATAAAACCTTTAGGACTGGCCAAAGGTGTACTCAGAGACATTGTCATAGCTTTATTTTCTTTCATGTTTAAGTATGAAAATGAATGAAGAAGACTAGTTTTAAATTGCAAAAAGATGGAAAGATTTCTTTAAGAAGTAAAAAAAAAAAAAAAAATAGGGGCAGAGCACCAGCTGGTTGAGCATCTGACTCTTGATTTCAACTCAGGTCATGATCACAGGGTCGTGGGATTGAGACCTTGGATCTGGGTCTGTGTGGAGTATGGAGCCTGCTTAGGATTCTCTCCCTCTCTCTTTCTCTGCCCCTCCCACTATCGCATGGGAGTTCTCTCTCTTAAAAAAAATCTAAAAACATAATTAAAATGTAAGTACAAAATAATCAGAAAGAAAAACAATGAATTGAATAAAAAAATTCCAAAGTTCCTCATTTGAAGTGATAATAATGATGAAATAGGCTAGCACTTCTCAAATTGGTGTTAAGAAAAAAAATCAATAACTGAGCCAAGAATAAGTCTTCCTCTACACAAATAAGTTCTTTAAGTTCTTTAAACCATTAAATAGACTTCACAAGTTTTCCTTTTTACTTTAAAACTTCTCTGATCTTTTCTTATGTTAATATGTACTTTCAATCCTCAAGAGGGGTATTTAGTAGAATTTCCCAAGTTCACTTGCCATTTTTTAGTATTCAGAGAAGAGCTTTGCAAAATGCTGAAATAGACAAACCTCTAGCAAAACCATCAAGGAAAAAAAATAGAAATAGATTAGAAACAATGAAATGGAAATAATGTATTAAAAGGAAGGCTGTGCACAATTACACGTTAATTTAAATGGGAGAACATGATTTAAGAAAGCGCTCACTGTCAAGATATGCCTTCTAGAGCAACTTGTGCTTTAAATCAGAATTTGATTTTAACTAAAATTATGAAATAGATGAAAACATTACGACAAAATATCAGCTTATATCAAACTTTAAGTTAGCATCTTATAACCAAGATACACATTGTCCTATCCTGGGTGGAAAGCTATACTATGTGAGGGGAGACAAATGTCAAGGTCCCTATTGTAAAAGCAGGAAGGAAAGGTGGCTCCCTAGGCAAATGTGAGCTCTTTGGGCAAACTTGGAGAAGAACAAGAAATCCACTAATCTGGGAATGAACCCTATCTCTGACAGAAAGACACAGAGGACCAGTGCTATCAACTGCCAAGTCCAGGAGGTGGAATAGAGGCAGAGGTCATTTGCTGACCAACCACACAAGGTACATCAAAATTAAGATTCAGTACCTTCCCTGCACGTAGGTCCTAAAAGTACACCTTTCAATAGATGTGCTGTTTTCTGCCCTAAAGAAACCATTAGCCTACAGAGCACAGCAATGAAAAGTCTCCAAGTCCTAGGTGGACTATAAAATATTTTCTACTTTACTACTGCACTCCCAATAAGTTTCTGCCTTAAGAGAATGCTTAATTTGACCAGTCTGAGGCAGTTAAAGGGAAATTACTAGTCATCTGGCAGAGTGCTAAGAAATATAATTTTCCTGTATAATGCAGACCTAAATAGAGCCATTTGTTACATTAATAAATAGGTAGACCTCAATGAAATAATTTTCTAAAAATAAGTTACAACTCCAAATCTGAGAACGTTCATATAAAGTAAAGTACAGGCCATTCTCCTTCATGAACATAGATATTAACATCTAAATAAAATACCAGAAAGTAGAAATACATTAAAATAATCATCTGTCCCAGTTTATTCCTACTATCCCTTAAATAAAAATTCATTTCAAATCAAAATGACATTTGATCAAACTAATTAATTATTGCAAAGGTGTAATGTATCGCATCTGCAACTACAGAATCACAATTATTGACATGCTAAAGTTTGCCCCCTGGCACTCATACACAGTGAGCAGAAGAGCCATCCATTCCCAAGAAGGCAGAAGAGAAAAATAGTTATTGATATTACCATGTAACAACGTACTAGAAATTCTTCACTTTTAATATGTGTGTGCAAATCAATTGGGATATATAAACTTTGACAAATAATGCCAACACTGTATACAGATTACACAATATACTCAGTAAAACTGAAAGGAATCAACAGGACAACCATTAGAATTTAAAGTTCAGCAATGGCCAAAACAAGATATATATATATGACAAGTCAGCGATTCTTTTACTTCAGAAATAACAAGTTACAAATACAATGAAAGAGAATTAATTCATAGTAGCAAGAAAAATATTGCTCATATAGCAATGACTTCAATGAGAAGTATATTACCAATATTAGCAAAACTGCTAAAATCTTTTGGAAAAAAGACATAAAATATTTTCATTTTTCCCAGATCTTCAGTCAAAATAAAAGACAATATTTTTGTTACACGATAAAATGATTCTTAAGACCTCTTAGAAAATAAAAATGGTGGGAATAACAAAACAAAGAAAATCAGTAAAGTGATGAGATCTGAAAATGAGGATGAGAATAGCACAAATCCTTTGAGATATTAAGAGATACCTGCACATATAAAGCTATAAAAGTGAAAAGTCTATGCATAAGAACAAGAAGAGAAAAATAATTAGGTCTATATATGTCTATATACAAATATATATAGTTTCTAGAAATAATCTATTATATTTCTTAATCACTGATTTTTTTTTTAATGTTTTATTTATTTCTAGGAGAGAGAGAGAGACAGCATGAGCAGGGGAGGGTCAGAGAGTGAGGGAGTAACAGACTGAAACAGGCTCCAGGCTCTGAGCTGGCAGTCAGCACAGAGCCCGATGCGGGGCCCGAACCCACGAACCGCGAGATCATGACCTGAGCGAAAGTCGGACGCTTAACCGACTAAGCCACCCGGGCGCCCCATCTTAATCACTGATTTAAAAAAAAGCATTCTAAATCCTAGGTTGCTAGCAATTGGCTAGCAACTTGCAGAAAATAATGTAGGAGAGTTGGTTGGCTGGCTGGTTGGTTGGTTAGTTGGTTAGTTGGCTGGTTTTTGAAACTTTGCATTCAGCAGTTGCCAACTAAAGGTTAGAATCAGAACATCCTTTGAAACTTTTTCAGTATACATATGCCCAGGTACCAACCTTGGATAAGTGTAAAAGACATGTAGTCTAATGGACAATGGAATTGAGTACTGTAATGTGCAACCTCCCCCCCCCCCCCCGTTAAGATGCACTAACATAATGGCAAGAGCTGGAAGACATACAGAACTGAGTTCAAATCCTGACTCCATTACTTATTAGGTATGTGACTTGAGGACACTGACTTGGTTTATATGATCCTCTGCTTCCCCTGTTATAAAATGAGGATAATAATACCTACGCTAAAATGTTATTTTGAAGACTAAGTAAAATAGTTTATGTAAAATGTCTAGATTTCATGATTCTAGTTCACTTAAAAGTATACTAATATATAAGCTTGTCTCTCTGAAAACTTTTTTAAAATAAAACAAATTTGGGGCACCTGGGTGGCTCAGTCAGTTAAGTGTCCAACTACGGCTCAAGTCACGATCTCACAGTTTGTGGGTTCGAGCCCCATGTAGGTGCTCTGTGCTGACAGCTCAGAGCCTGGCGTCAGCTTCGGATTCTGTGTCTCCCTCTCTCTCTGCCCCTCTCCTACTTGTGCTCTGTCTGTCTCTCTCTCTCTCAAAAATAATAATTTTTAAAATTTTAAAATAAAATAATATAAAACAAACTTTCTTAGTATATCTAATTCTTTGCCTTGGGTTCTCAAGGAAAGGGACAGAAGCATCATCACATAACCACTTCCCAGTCTTTTACTTGACTCATTCCAACTTAGAATACAATACTTACTCTTAAGTAGTTAAAAACCAAGAGCAAAACAGTGAAAATAGGTAAGAATACAATATATTACATTATTAATGGCATCTTTTAACGAAGGAAAGTGAACCATCTACTATCTTTTCGCCTGAAATCAGAGACATATTCTAACACACAGCAGAAGTGCTTCAGTGGTCCAGAATAGAGTTGGAAAAACCCACACTTATCTGACTTCATAAGTTGGACACTGCTGTAAGAAAATGAAATAGGTAGTTCTCAATTAAGATTTAAGCACAGAAGTGTAGGTCCATTAGGTACAACTTTTCCAATTCTAAATGTTCAACTGTGTGTATCCTGAAACACTGACAATGATTTTTTTTTCAAATTCTGCCAATACTATTTCTATCCATCAGTTTTCTCTGCTACAATCTCAACTTTCAAATTAATAGTCTTTACTTTAAACCTCAACATTGTTATTTCTCATTTTCTATATCCCATCCCAGAGACCTTTCTAGGGGAAAAAAGAGAGAAAGACAAAGAATGTTTTGTGCACTCTTTAGTTAGAAAATTATTACTGCTACCTTAGCAACCTATTAATATTCCTAGGAGAATTCTTTCTTACATCAAAAATGTGAAAGGAACAGATTCAATACAAATCCAACTTTTTTTAAAAAGGCAAAACAAAATACTTTTTGTAATTTTGGTCACAATCTCTAGATAAACAAAACTTCTGTTCTAATAGAATAATGCATCTCACATTTCTATTATCCTGACACAAATACACACTTACTTAATATTCTGTGTCTGTACCAATCATCCTTTCTTGTACTACTAGCAAAGAGTTTTCATTTTTCCCCAAAATTGCAAACTACAGATGGATAATTTTACAGTCTTTGTGATTTTTAGCACAATCACCTCTCACTGAATACTTCCTGTCACCATCTGCCTCTTTTAAGGCCAAATAGGACGTTTCTTGGCTTGTTTATTTTTCTCAACAGTCTGTTGTCTGGCATTTTTCTCACCACCTTCTGGCCTTCTGTATTTTTGGAGAGCTGCTCCAATCTGATTGACTTCTGGGCTCTTTCCACTCTCGTGTTTCCTGATTTTTCCAATGGGTCTTGAATGTCAACCAGTGGGCTAAGTTCTCATTCACACAGAATCTGTTTGCCTAACTGCTGGCTGATGACATTTGTGTTTTAAATCAACACATGTATTAAGTTCTTAAATCTGTTATTCTTCATGACTACATTGATGTCATCTGTTGTAAGGTAAATGCTTAGAGGATGAGAAATTCTCATTTCCTCTCAGAATTCAATTCCAACGTGTGTGTAAGTAACAGGCACGTGAATTTGATCCTTAAAATGTTTCATAATGTGCATTCGGCAAAACACTCCTTACACAGAACCAAACCAAAACCCAGATCCCAAACCAAAATATGTCAGACTTTGTTAATACTGAACAGAAAATCATTTATGGTTCTGACTTCTCTTATCCAGTATCCATTATTTGCTAAGTACCCACCAAGGTCCAGGCACAGCTTCACAGTTATACTGACATGATCTACTTAATTTCATGCTCTTGTTTATATGGCTTTCTCTGGATTAAAATCATGGTTCTCAGAGCGCCTGGGTGGCTCAGTCGGTTAAGCATCCGACTTCGGGTCGGGTCATGATATCACGGTTTGTGAGTTTGAGCTCTGCTTTGGCCTCTAGGCTGACAGCTCAAAGCCTAGAGCCTGCTTCAGATTCTGTGTCTCCCATTTTCTCTGCCCCTTCCCCGCTCATGCTGTCTATCTCTCTCAAAAATAAATAAACATTAAAATTTTTAATTAAACAATGGCTTTAAGTGAAATGCCATCAAAAAAGATTATCATCAGAAAAAACAACACCAGTGATGAAAAACAGTTACTGCCAATAAATATTTGTTTATGAGTGAATGAATAAACTGAAGCTCGCCTTTACTGTTTGTTTTACAACTCTAAAGTTAATTCATCTCCTTGAGCTGTTTCCATATCTGTAAAATGAAAGTACAATTCCCACTTCATCAGATTTTTTTATTAAAAGAGATGATCTATATGAAGTCCTGGTCCATAGACGCTGCCCAATAATGGTCCATCTCTAAGTCAGATATCATCCACTAATATCAAAGGAATCATATTTAACTTAGTACAAATATTTTCATAGGGCTATATCTGACTTTTAGGAAACTCATTCATTTAAAAAAGAAAGTCCAAACTAAGGGATTGGACAGTTTCCCAATTTCCATAACCATCAACACCACACCTGCCACTGACCTTTCACACTGAACTCCATTCCATATTATTTTCCAGTTTGAGAAAATGGCCCTATTATGCTAAGTGAGATAAGTTAGAGAAAGACAAACACTGTATAATCTCACTCATCCATAGAGTCTAAAACAAACAAATCAAACTCCTAGCTACAGAGAACAGATCGATGGTTCTGTTCAGTGGAAAGGGGGTAGAATAGGCAAAGTGGGCCAAAGGTACAAACTTCCAGTTATAAAATAAATAAATCACAGGGTGTGATGTACACCATGGCGACTACAGTTAATAATACTGCATTGTATGTTTGACAATTGCTAAGAGAGTAAATCTTAAAAGTTCTCATGAGAAGAAAAGAAATTTTGCTACTATGTGTGATGATGAATATTAACTAGACTTACTATAGTGATCATTCTGCCCTAAACTCAAATATCAAATCATTATATTATATATCTGAAAATTAATAGAAAGTTATATGGCAATCGTATCTCAATTTTTAAGAAAAGATAAAGAAAATGGCCTTTTCTTTCTGCCTCTTAACTTCAGTGGTTGATGTGCACTTTTTGTAGGGAAACTCACCAATTTTCTAAATAAAACCCAACCCCGATCCTGCAAGGTTACAAAGAAATCATCCCATTTAGTGAAAGGAAGCTAGAAGTCAGAGAATGGACTCTTTTTCTCAGGGATTCTGAACATTCACTTAGTGACGCATACACAAATATCTGTTGAGTGCCACTATGTGCCCAGCACTGTGCTGAGGATACAGTGCTGAAAAAGACAAAGTCCCCACCTCAGTGAGTTGTGTCCCGGGCAATGAGGAGGCACGTGTTGGGTTACTGGAGCATATGGAACAAACAAACCCAAGCCAGGCCTGGAGAATCAGGGGGACGTCACGGCGACATTGAAATCTAGTGAATGGGACAGATGGCCAGGCATCAACGGAGAAGAACAGGCTTGGCGGAGGAAATGCATGTGCAAAGGCTCGCGTGGAAAAGGCTTCGGGGCTCTGGAGAGCAGGCAAGTTACGTGGAGGGATCCAAGTTGTCCACTGCGTTTTTCTCCCTCTTGCTGGTTTCTTCTGTTACCTCAAAGCCTCCAGCTCCCTTTTGTTTAAGTATCTCCCCCTACCTGGAGCTAGGCTACTAGAAATTTGAAATAGCATTTTATGTGTCCCGACTTGGGGCAGAGCTAGAGAGAGCAGCAGCACACAGCCAGCCCCACAGCGGCAGCGCAGCTCAGAGAGCCCACCCAGAGCAGCAGGTGAATGGAGGTGGGCAGAGGCAGGGTCAGGGGAGAGGCTAAACCCTCCCACCCTTCCCTCGGGTACTGGGCGCACTGGGCGCACTGGGCGTGGAAGGTAGGGCTTAGCCTTCTTACGGAGCCCAGAGAGTTTCTTACACCTCCCTTACCTGACGGTACTGATTTGGTCTCATGGAAAGTTATGAGTGAGCTGGTCCAGGAGTGTGGACGGTGGCTGAACCGCCAGGGGAGGACAGTTGGGAACATCCCTGACCTCGTCCGGCACCTACGTTTCCAAAAAGACATTAATGTCATGCCAAGAACTGGATGGAGAGCTAAAGCCAAGGTTGAATTCTTCAGTTTGCCTTGAGTGTTGACCTCTGGTGGGTCTCGATCCTAAACAAAACTGAACAAAAAGATCCATGTCCTTTAAAGAGTATATGTAACGGCATAATGATGCTTAGCTCATTCTCCCATTCTTACTGTCTCCAGTTCTTACTTACAAAGCAGATGAAGGGCTATATGTAGAAGAGATAACATGTAATATGTCACTAACTAAATGTATTTGTATCAATTTTTATCTACACATTGTACCCAATTGAAATTACACACTCTTCCGGGTGCCTGGGTGGTTCAGTTGGTTAAATGTCCCACACTTGATTTTGGTGCAGGTCATGATCTCACGGTTCACATCAGGCTCTGCACTGCTAGTGCCTGGGATTCTCGGTCTCCCTCTCTCTCTGCCAATCCCCTGCTCTCTCTCTCAATAAACATTGAAATTACACACTTTCAAGTTATAAAATAATTAGGTGATGATTGGGAGAGAGACAAGAGTCACGGAATATAAACATTCACCAATGAGCTTGTACTCGTGGTGAAAATTTAAATATTAGTTCATTGTTAATTATCCCAAAACGTACTTTCAAGGAAAATAATACTGAGAAAATCTTAAGGATTGTGGTGACACTTACCCTGAATAGTGCTACCTTCACTTTGCTGTATTTAATCCACGTGATAAAAGAATTTACTAACATTACCCTCCAGGTAGCAGTAGCTTTAAAAGATAATTTAAGTCAGTTCTTACACAATAGCTCCCCAGAGAACAACGAATCCTACAAAGTGATGTAGGAAAAAACACACTCTTGTCTGCTGCTCCCATATCGACAGAGGTAGATTAGCTCCCGGCCATGGAAATCTTTAAAACGCTTTCTTTGAAAGCGCTTCCTCAAATCAGAACGTCTATGACCCACACACAGTTTCAGGTTTGGCACTACTCACATCTTCACCATTTTACTTGCTTTTATGGTTTGGGAGCCTCAAGGCTAAGGGTGAAATACAGACTCCAGACCAATGTCTCATTCAACATATTCATTTGGAATTCACTTATATTTAGGTAATTATAGGAAAACTCATTCTTCTACTGTTATATTTTGTTTTGATTTGTTTTAAAAAATGGCTTCCTGCTCTCCTAATGTGGCACTTGCAATCATGAGAGGTCACTCTTAAATGCAAATATTATCCTAAGCAAATAACCAGCTATCCCTCGCTCATGTGAGGTGGCACTTTTCAAGCTCCATTTTATTTCTGGATGCATTCTTCTGAATTACTTTACTCTGTGTGTGTGTGTGTGTGTGTGTGTGTGTTTGTGTGTGTGTGATTTCTGTTCAACATTTCTTCGGACAAACTGTGTTAACCAGTCGATTTTCACCAAATACCGTACTGATGGAGCAGGTAGTCTCTAAGGTTGAGCACTATTCAAGCTGTTGACACACACAACACAATTTATGTAAAAAACTGTTCTTAGCTTCCTCATTGCATCACTGTTTTCATTTTTCTTACATAAAAACTATTTTTAGAAGCATAACAAATTTTGTTTTTTAAGTAAGAACATCTGGCTTTAAGTTCTATACAAATACACTAAAGTTATTTAAACTCACCCTTCTTTAAAGCACATCATCCTATTTATCATAAGATTCTTAAAGATGTATAGTTTTGCTTTTGTTTGTCATAAAAAAGCTTTCTACATGTTTATCCAAACATGTGGAATTATTTTCAAAATACATTCATCCGGTCAATTTGATAGACTAAGACTCTCTTCGAATAGTAATCCTTCCAGTTATTTTAGGAAAATGAATAAAACAATAAAAGCTTAAAATGTGAATTACATAAGCTTTCTGTAATTTAAATCCTTCGTGGATTTTATTTTGCTATTTTATTGCAGGAAAAACATATAACTATCTTAAGAAAATAACAAAGCTAAGACAATTCTTCTCAGTATGCCATAAGCAAGTTTGGGAAATGTTTCAAACTGAACATTCTTCTTGTCTGTATTAAAAATAGGATATTTCTCCAAATGTTATTAATAATTTAACTTAGAATAGAATCATAAATATGCATGAATGGAAGATCACTTGCTCTACCCCGTGCTCAGAAAGACCTTGGACTACACTCTTCCATAAAGATGAGCAGCTTGCCAAATTTCAGGTGTCTCGAGGCACCTCTATGCCAGAAGGTCTGAGGAAGACGAAGGAAGGGCTCAGTGGAATCTTCCTGATCTCTTGGGCTGTGCTGGCCTCCCCACAGCACTGTGCCCATGCCCAGCACATCGCACGTAATCACCTATGCCCAGGTCAGTTTCCCACACACACGTGTCCAAGCCATGTTAATGAGCCTTGTTTTTTGCTTGGGAAAACAGCATGGAAAGGTTAAATAACTGGCTTAAAGTCTCAAAAGTAGTCAGCGATGAAGCTAGCATTCACTTTAGAGCTATCTGACTCCAAAGACCCTGCTCTCTGTTCTACTACACTTCTCCTCAACATCTGCCATCGTACGTGCCAATGCTGGTGTTCAGAAGACGCCCGCTAATTGAGTAAACGTATCACTGCATCACATTCTGTGTTAGAGAGAATGGTGTGAGCAAGACCCCCATCCCCTGCCTCCCCACCCTCCGCTTCAGCCCCATCGTCACGGGGTTTCCAGGCCAGGGAAGGAATGATGAACATACAACACATTGTGGAGAAGTGGCATCTAGGTGAAGACTAAAAAAGAAATAGGACTTAACAACTTTAAAAAGAAAGGCAAAGTGAGAGAAAGGAAGGGAGATAAGATGCTTGAGGCGGGGGAAATAGCATGTGTAACATGGAAGACGCAAGAAATGGAATTTCTTGTTAATAAGCAAAGTTGAGGGGTGCTTGGGTGGCTCGGTCAGTTAAGTGTCTGACTTCGGTTCAGATCATGATCTCGCAGTTCATGGGTTCCAGCCCCCCGGTCAGGCTCTGTGCTGACAGCTCAGAGCCTGAGCCTGCTCCGGATTCTGTCTCTCCCTCTCTCTCTGCCCCTCCCTTGCTTGCACTCTATATCTCTCTGTCTCAAAAATCAATAAACAAAAGAAAATTTTTTTAAAAAAGCAAAGTTTAGGGGCGCCTGGGTGGCTCTGTCGGTTAAGAGTGGTCTTTGGCTCAGGTCATGATCTCACTGTTCTTGAGTTTGAGCCCCATACAGGGCTTCATGCCACTAGCGTGGAGCCTGCTTAGAATTCTCTCTCCCTCCTTCTCTCTCTGCCCCTCCCCCACTCTCTCTCTCGCTCTTAAAATAAATAAACTTTAAAAAAAGTTTAAAATAAACAAAGTCGAGTAGGGCTAGAGCTCAAGGGGGAGAGGGAGTAGCAAGTAATAAAGCTGCAGAGGGAGGCAGGGATCCATCAAGAAGTGTCCACGGTACTGCATCAGAAACTCCAAAGCTGCTAAGAAACTACATCCTAGGGGCTCCTGGGTGGCTTAGTCAGTTAAGTGTCCGACTTTCACTTAGGTCATGATCTCGCGATTCGTGGGTTCAAGCCCCGCGTCGGTCTCTGTGCTGACTGCCAGCTCAGAGCCTGGAGCCTGTTTCAGTCTGTGACTCCCTCTCTCTCTGACCCTCCCCTGCTCACGCTGTCTCTCTCTCTCTCCTAGAAATAAATAAAACATTTAAAAAAAAAAAAAAGAAAAAAATAGTGGAAAAAAAAAAAAGAAAAAAAAATAAAACACAAAAAAGACAGAAGACATTTCATTTTACTAATGTCTCATATTTCCAGGAGTCTCCCCTCCAGACTTACGTGTGCTCCAGCAAGAACAGAATAGGGAACCCTTTGGCCCTGGTATATATATGCAGCACACATTTTGCAGAATAAAATAACATGCCCACTAGTTATACAGCATGTAAATTAAGCTCTAAGTGTGTGAAAGAGTAAATGCAAGTCAAGAAACGAACCCATTTCACGATATGCAAAGGCATTGCCTGAAGGGGTGACTAGCAGAGAAAATAAAATAGCATTTTATTGTGGGGATTCAGTGGGGATTCAGTAAAACTTCTCTTAAATTAACAGTATGAAGCTACACTGACAAAAGCCTACATTTTCTTTTCATCTTGGAAAGATGCCTTTACCTTGGGACACTACATAGCAATTTTTTATAATGATTATGAGAAAAGGCCATTTTTAAAACTACCCCGTGGCTAGAAAAAGGAGAAAAACAACAGGGTATTCAGAAAATTGGTCAGGGAGGTGACAGCCCAACATTTATATTGAGGTTTTATTACCCTGAACTCATGGTCAAGCTCATGATTTGTGCAAGTTGTTGAAATGAGCTCTAAAAACAAAATATTTCTTCAGGGAAAAAAAATTGCTCAATGGCAGTGAATCGCAGCTACGTGGTAAAGAGAAGATTTTCTGGTGTTGAATAATTTAAAGCATGTAGGAAGATAAATGGGGTAGGTCCAATCGTTTTGGGGTGTAACAGCATCGATCCGGGCTGTAAACGTGCGAGCCGTCGCCTGCGTATGCAAATACGTGAGACCATTGTTGTTTTTCCCAATTACCCAGCACACAGAACCACAACAAGGGATTTTTTTTTTTTTTAGGAAGCAGGATTTAAGTTAAAGATACTTAGTCTCATTGTTGAAATGAGTAATTTGTATCCACTTTTTCAATAATCTGTCTTTGAAAGTAAATGTCTTAAAAATGGGGGGCATTATTAACATTATTACAGAGCTCTGGTGTTCAGCTATGACTTTAGAGTAAATAGATTTCTATTTTTAAAAAACACAAGGTATTTACTGGCAGTAGAAAGTTGTTTCTGAGTGTATTGTTATAATTCATTCGTTTCTTCTTTAAGAATCAGCTCTGTAATACTCTCCACGAGCCACCTTGTCCTTTGTCCTTTAAGGATCACTATTTGAAGACAGTTAAAGATGTGGGCTATCATTTGAAAATAGTAAACAGTCACAGTAACACAAACAGGATTTTCTCTGAAGCCACATTTTATTAGAAAGAGCTGGCTGCTGGATTGCCTACAAAACACCATACCCTGAATTTTGAACAAAACTGAAACATTCACAGAGGAATGGACTGGCAGCAATTACAGTAATTAACAAGAAGGGAAGGAAAGAGCGAATTTAAATGTATTTCAAATTTGAGCTCATGTGACCTATCAGCTAGCTTTCAGATAAACCTCCTTTTCTCTGGCATTTTCAAAGGCATGATTTGCCTGCCATCTCTTGAGGGAAGGGAAGATTAAAGCCTGGGTAGCGCGTCTTCTATGTTCAAAAGAGCACACAGTTATGGGGAAGCACGAATGCCTCAGTCATTTAAGCATCTGACTCTTGGTTTCAGCTCAGGTCGTGATCTTGCGGTTCTGAGTTCAAGTCCTATATTGGGGTCTGCACTGACAGTGCAGAGGCTGCTTGGGATTCTCTCCCTCCTCTCTCTCTCTCTCTGTCCCTACCCAATCTGTGCACTCTCTCTCTCTCAAAATAAATAAACTTTTTTTAAAAATTAAAAAAAAAGTGCACAACACGAAAGGCTCATGCAGATTTTTTTTTAATTTTTTTTAATGTTTTATTTATTTCTAGGAGAGAAAGAGAGAGACAGCGTGAGCAGGGGAGGGTCAGAGAGAGAGGGAGTCACAGACTGAAACAGGCTCCAGGCTCTGAGCTGGCAGTCAGCCCAGAGCCCGACGCGGGGCCTGAACCCACGAACCGCGAGATCATGACCTAAGCGAAAGTCAGACGCTTAACTGACTAAGCCACCCAGGCGCCCCTCATGCAGATTTTTTAAACGTCAAAAATGTTACTAAGTAAATTTTTACTGATTATCTCTAGAAATTTTATTAAATGTTTAAGAAACCACCTAGTTTTCTACAATGTCTCAAGGGGAAGAGTCCAGTTATACCAGCAACAAACACAGCAAGCCATCACTGAAATGTGCTGGTGGTGGATTCTCCATCATGAAAAACTGGATGCATCACAATAAAGCATAAGTGTATACATAAGAAAAATACCAGTTCTGAGGCACCTGAGTGGCTTAGTCGGTTAAGCGTCCAACTTCCACTCAGGTCATGATCTCATGGTTGGTAAGTCCAAGCCCTGGGTCGGGCGCTGTGCTGACAGCTCAGAGCCTGGAGCCTGCTTCACATTCTGTGTGTCTCTCTCCCTCTTTCTCGCTCTCTCTGCCTCTCCCCTGCTCACACTCTGTGTCTCTCTCTCTCTCTCTCTCAAAAATAAACAAACATTAAAAAAATGTTTTTTTAATTTAAAAAAAGAAAAATCCCAGTTCTGTCCTTTCTTGTTGTCAGACTTCTGGTATGCTAACAAGCATAAAATCAACACTGACCTTCAATACAGCTTCGTTTTCTAATGTACCATTTTTTGCCCATTTGAAAAATGTCATTTATTCCACAAACATTCTCTGAGTGGCCACTATGTCCTACACACAGTAGTAAATATTTGGGATAAATACACTCCCTGCCCACAAAAAGCTCACAGTGCAGTGAACACTTAGACCAACATTGGAAAATACCATAACAGAGGTAATAATAAACTGAGGACTTTATATTTACTACTTCATTTAAACATCAAATCATTGTCATTTCATAGGTGATGAATTTCGGACTTAAAGGGAAGTTAAGTAATTCACCCAAGAGCAATATAGGAAGAGATGGGAAAGAAAAAAATAGGAAGAGACAAGATTTGAACAAAAGCCTGCTGACATCAATGCATGTACTATAAACCTTTATGTTACAGCTCTTCCAAGAACGACGGAAAACAAAGAAAGAACCCCACTGAGAGTAACAAAATTAGGGAGGGGTGAGAAAGGAGGTTTCAAAGAGGTTTCACTCACACTGAGTCTTTAAAAGAATAAAGCAGTCAGGACCTGAGCAGTTTCATTATAAGCTTTTTGGAAAAAGTAAGTTAGTTTGCCAAAGCAAATCTTGGACTTGCCCTGGATTTATTTAGCTATGCAAAGGAGTGACCATAAAGACCTTCTCAAATAACGATCAACACTTTCACTGTTCTTACTGAATGAAGCAAAAGAAGATGGGAAACTGAAGAAAAGCAGGAAAGCTTCACATTTTAAAAACCGATAAAAGGCAAATGTTTGTGAACAAGAAACCATGACAAGCAGGGAAAAGTCCCTCTGGGCTGTCAGCTGGCCTTGTGCGGTACCATCAGGACATCAGGTAAGCATCCGTCCGGTCTCATGTGATGACACAGCCTTGAAGCCTTGAAGAAGGAGGCCCTCTCCAAATGAGCAAAGCCAATGGAGCACATTTTCCAGACTGAATGAAAGTGAAGATTTTTAACATGTTAGCCCATCTTCTCCATAACTAGAGGCAAGCGAGCTCACTAAATTATTTCCTATATATTCTACTGCTTTGGCCTCGCAGCAACCCTATGAGGTCTGAGTTTTTAAGTTTTCTTGTTTTATAGATAAGAAAAACAGGTAAACAGGAGCGCCTGGGTGGCTCAGTTGGTTAAGTGTCCGACTTTGGCTCAGGTCATGATCTCGAGGTTAGTGGGTTCAAGCCCCACATCGGATGCTGTACTGACAGCTCAGAGCCTAGATAGAGCCTGTTTCAGATTCTGTGTCTCCCTCTCTCTCTGCCCCTCCCACGTTCACATTCTGTCCCTTTCTGTCTCAAAAATAAATAAACATTTTTTAAAAATTAAAAGAAAAGAAAAACAGGGAAACGGAAGTTGAAAGCATAAAGCTACTGGGGCGNTAAAAATTTTTTTAATGTTTATTTATTTTTGAGACAGAGAGAGACAGCGCAAGCAGGGGAGGGGCAGAGAGAAAATGAGACACAGACTCTGAAATAGGCTCCAGGCTCTGAGCTGTCAGCACAGGGCCCAATGTGGGGTTCGAACTCACGAACTATGAACTCAATATCAGAGATAAAGTCAGATGCTCAACTGACTGAGCCACCCAGGCACCCCTGTATCTCAATTTTTTAACTTTTTTAATGTTTTATTTATTTCTGAGAAAGGGAGAGAGACACAGTGTGAGCAGGGGAGGGTCAGAGAGAGAGGGAGATACAGAATCCGAAGCAGGCTCCAGGCTCTGAGCTGTCAGCACAGAACCTGATGTGGTGCTCGAACCCATGAACCGTGAGATCATGACCTGAGCTGAAGTTGGATGCTTAAACGACTGAGCCACCCAGGCGCCCCTGTATCTCAATTTTTAAAATGAGAGAGAGCAAGAGAGCATGCTGAGAAGTTTGGGTTCAATCCTAAGAGTACAAGAGAATGGTTTTAAGCAGAGGGGGAACAAAGATTTTGTGCTTGAGAAAAACACTCTGCTACAATTGGGAGAAAGGGCAGTGGAGGGATGTGACCTCTGAGAGGCAGGGAAGCCAAGGAGACAGGCATCAATCAAGGCAAGAGACAAAGAAAAATACAACTTCTTGCTGGCATACAACTTTAAATAGATCATTTTTAAATTTTTTTCATAGTTTCACATTTTTTAAGTGTGAAGAAAAACACTGTGTCTTTCACAAGGCTGTTTTTAAGAAGAAGTGTACGGTGACAGAGCTGATCACATGAGACGGGACAGTGTGCTGGGGAAAGGCACAGGCTCTGGAGTGGGAGAGTCTGGGTGCCATGCTGGCTCCTCTACTTCTTAACTGAAACCTCTCTGGGACTCAGTTTCTTAAAACATAAAATAGATAAAGTAGAGATAATAATGGAAGGTGACTCATAGTGTTTCTTGAGAGGATTTAATGGAACAATGCCTGTTTTATTTATTGCCTTCTCCAGCATCTAGAACTCTGCCTTGTAAGTAGAAAATGCTTACTAATATTAGTAATTATTTGAAAATTATGACGGATTACATCATTGTAAGGTATCACTGTAACTGTAAAATATAATTGCCTAAAATATTCCTGCCACCAAACTACTTACTTAAAACTTTTTTAAAATCCACAGCCTCAGGGCCCCTGAGTGGCTCAGTAAGTTAAACATCCGACTTCAGGTCAGGTCATGATCTCATGGTTCGTGAGTTTGAGCCGCATGTCGGGCTCTGTGCTGACAGCTCAGAGCCTGGAACCTGCTTCAGATTCTGTGTCTCCCTCTCTGCCCCTCCCGTGCTCATACTCATGCCCTCTCTCTCTCTCTCTCTCTCTCTCTCTCTCAAAAATAAACAAACATTTAAAAAAAACTTTTAAATCCACAGCCTCTATATAAACCACACATGTGTTCTTTTAAACATAAAACTTAGTTTACATTCTTCTCTTTTGCTTCCTTCTTATGTTTTCCAGAATGTGCTTTACTCTTTCAAACAAAACTTCTTCTGTGAATGAGTCAGTACACCCTAACTTCAGGCTGGCTAGCATCCAAATGCCCTCTAAACCCGCTCTGTATGCTCAGAGGTGCTGTTCTCCTGGAAGACCTTGGGTGCAGCTTCAACACCTATAAAAGCCGTATTAGCTCAGCCAATGAGCCCTGCTAAAAGTTACAAGTGATTACCAAAAAAGATGGTTCTTTTGTGTTCAGAAAATGCTTTCATATTGCAAGAGATGGTTTCCTTCTCATGGACTTAAAAGACATTCAGGTCCCACTCTCCTCCCCACACTGCTCTTCTCTCTACTTCTGGTACAAGAAGGCCTGATTCTCGAATCGTCAGCAACAGGTGTAGAGTTTCAACCAGCAGGACTAGAATCCCCTGAACAATTTACCATATACTATAATGAGAGCACACTATTCACTTTGAAGAAAATTACTGCATCAGTCATTTGATCAGATAAACAGAATATGTTTGCCATGTAGCCTACACCCTTACACGTATCTAGATGCCCATGAGAAAACCACTCTAAGCACATTGCAAGGTTCCCATTGTATTAGAAAGAACTAGAAAAAACTAGAAAAAATTCTAGAAGAAACTAGAATGCAAGTGGCCATACCCACTTGAATACCTCTCCAAAAGAGGAGAAAACTGGTTTCTATCTTCATTCAACAGAGAATGAGGAGGGGAAGTACATTCATTGATCAAGGCTGTCCTCGGCCAATGATTTAGCCATGTATATGGCACTGATTTACCAGCTGTGTAGAATGTCAAGTGCACTCTACCTGACGCACTGTGAGTTCCATAGAATGAGATAAACCAAGTAAAACAAGGAATCAAGGAAGATTGGAAGGCAAGGAGTGGAAAGAAGAGGAGGAGAGAGAGAGGAAGTAAGGGAGGGAAAAAGGAACAAAGGAAGTGAAAAGGGAAGGATGGAAGAAAAAAAGTTGACAAAAAAAATCCACTTTTAAGTAAACAAGAACTGATAGCACCTCTTATGCCACTAAAAAAACAATACAAAACAAAACCAAAAAAAAACTTCCTTTCCAATAACGTCTTTTGTTTTAGTAATTTCTCTCCTCAGAGGAGATAAAAGGGGGAAAATATTCCCTCTAGAGAGGAGAAAGAGACCAACTCTCAGAAACAGTGAGCTAGACTTTGATCTTAATACTGGGATCAAGATCCCATGAGATAATGCTGAAATAGTCACTTCCCTATTTCCTTGAACATTGGAAAGAGCATCTAATGTCCTACATTCACCATTCTCTCTGGTCCTGGATTCAACTGTCAGGGCCACCAGGACATTACCTTTGGCATCCCCTGAAACCAGGCCTTCTGCAGAATTGTCCTGTAAGCCTCAGATGCCACGGCATCCACAAAATCCTCAACACACACACACCTACATGGGCACACCCACACTCACACCCACACAAGACATGGCAAGACCATAAATGAAAAGAAAATTAATTTTGAGCAAGGTTTTCCCACTCTCTAAACTAACCCCAGGTTTTCTGTGTGGCCTTTGAAATATCTTCTAATAAATTATTCACCTTCCATTATGGGAAAGGAACAAAGACAAATAGGGTCCCCTCCCTTTTTTCCGTTTGTTTGGTTCTTTTTTAGTAACTGCACGTATAAAACCTCTGCCTCTTAAATCAAGTAGTACTGAGATTCTATTTTGACACCCTCTGGGATGACAAGTTTCCAAATGCGTAATAAAAATAAATCTCCATTAATAGCTGGATCTTTAGCAGCTGAGAGAATCGCTGGCCCCTTTCGTTTACTCACCCAGCTCAGTGTGAGTTCTACTTCGGGCACAGCTGTGAATAGGACCTTTCATAATGAGGCTACATTAAAAACGGATCAGTTCATAGCTCTGGGTTTCAATGATTTTTTTTTTGACCCACTATAATTTGAAGTTGTTCTTCTGAGTGAATTGTTCAGACAGTTCAAAACTGATCCATTAACATCTCTGATTTTTTTAAATTAATTCATTTAAAAGCCTCGTATAGTTGACAGACAAAACTGCTTCAGCAAGAGGGGCAACAGGTAGGCAGTCCTGAGATTGTAGATAGCCCATTAATACCGAGTCTGTATTTACAGAACTCAGCAATATGAAGGGGCCCGGGTGAGCATACACCCCAAATAAACTATAGCATAAAGCAATTCAAATAAGACCGGCCTACCATGTTCACTGTAGGAGATCACCACAGTATTTCGTAGCTTCTTCAAAAAGCATTGCTACACTGCTATTTCTGATATCTACTTTATCAGGATTTCATTTGTACATTGAAAGATTCCAAAGCAAAAAGAATCATCGAATTAAGTTTACTTTTTGCCTTTCATACAGATGGCATCAAGTCTCTGAACCTGACCATGGATATAAGAGTGCCTAATACAGAGAAGGAAAGATACCATATGTTTGCACATATAGTTAGATTAGGAGGAACTTAATGGAGGACCATGGGGGAGAAGAAAAGGGGAAATATTTGAGGAGAAGAAGGGAGGCAAACCATGAAAGACTCTTGAATGCTGAGAACAAACTGAGGGCTGATGGTGGGGGGGAAAGGGGAAGGGGAGTGATGGGCATGAAAGAGGGCACTTGTTGGGATGAGCACTGGGTGTTATATGGAAACCAACTTGACAATAAACTACTTAAGAAAAAAAAAAAAAGAGTGCCTAATAGATTCCAACCAGCCTCACTCACCTTACTTTCTAGTATTCAGTTTCATAATCTGGCTGCTTTCTGTACTTCTCCAGAGCCACCATGTCTTCCATGATGAGCTTGCTCATGCAGTCATGCACTTAACTGCTCTAAGCATCTTTGTGACAAAGCGAACATCAGAAGGGTCAGTTGCTGCTCTGTGATTTCACCAGTTGGAGGTAAAGTCTTGAGATACATAAATGAATCTATTCCCACAATGTCTCCTACAGAAACTTGTTCTAATCCTGTAATCAGAGTTAATGAGTTTTTTCTTCTATGTACTCCTAGCCCTTTGTAACTATTATTGACTTGATACTATTTTCCCTTGAATCTCCTTCCACTCCAACTAATAGCCCTTTGAATATCAGAAACCATATACATATACCTAGGGGAATCATCAGAGTGTATTACGGTGACTCTCAAAGTGTGGTGCCTGGCCCAGCAGCATCAGCATCCCTGGAAACTTGTTAGAAATGCAAATTTTCAGGCTCCACATCAGATCTATTGAGTAAGAAACTCTAGGGATAGGTCCTAGTAACCTACGTTTTAACAACTCCTCAACGTGATTCTGATGCCGGCTCAAGTTTAAGAAATTCTGCTATATTTGAGTGACTATGGGTTTTGGAACCAGATAATCTAAGTTTGTTTTTAATTCCTACTGTACCACTGGGGATATTAAGTAAGTGAATTGACATCTCTGAGTTGCCCCTCCTCATCTATGAATTGGAAAGAATATTAAACAATACCTGACAATAATGTCTGTAATTTTACACTGCTGTCTTTGTATTTTGTATCGTGAACCCCAGGTATCTAGTTAACACTAAAAATACTTTGTTCTTCACATTTAATTACTTAACTGGACCAAATGAACTGAATGAAATGAAAAGAATAGGCACACCATTGGGGATCAAATCATGTGTCTGCAAGCAACACCATTGATAGATACAGGTAATGGGCAAAGATGAAAGTCACTTAAAATGCCAATGGGGAAATAGTCTAGGTCAGTAATCCTTACTGCTTTATCTCATAGTGACTCTCTTGTTACCTCAAATTCCTGACATATCTTTGCCACAATAAGAATTTCATTCTTTGTTAGACATAAAGTTCTCAAGGTTAGACATCAATCTCCCAAATTCCCAAATAGTCACTGAGAATAAGTTACACTGTCCATGTAAACTGTATATTATAGAAGTTGTTTGTTAAATAACTCCTTTTAGTTGGAAGTAGATAACTATCCTCCCTTATTGTATTCTTGGATTTAGAGAAGGTCTTAGGGAGTTATCTCAATCCTTTATATCTGGGGAAACCAACAAAGTTCATTCATGACAGGTAAAAATATTGTGAGGGAGAGTTACTTTTTAAAGGAAGAGTCTTTTCAGAGGCGCCTGGGTGGCTCAGTCGGTTAAGCGTCCAACTTCAGCTCAGGTTATGAACTCGTGGTTCATAAGATCAAGCCCCGCGTCGGTTTCTGTGCTGACAGCCTGGAGCCTGCTTTGGATTCTGTGTCTTCCCCTCTCTCTGTTCCTCCCCCACTCTCCCCAAAATAAAGAAAGAATAAAAAAATTTTCAAAAGAAAAAAAGGAATAGTCTTTTCAATAATTGGTGCTAAGACATTGGATATCCAGACGCAAAAGAAAGAAATTGGAAGCCCACCTCACACCATATACAAAAATTATCTCAAAATGGATCAAAGAACTAAGTATAAGCATTAAAACTATAAAACTCATAAAAGAAAACATATATGTAAACCTTTGTGACCTTGGATTAGGCAATGGCTTCTTAGATATAACACCAAGAGCACAAGAAACAAAAGAAAAAATAGATAAGTTGAATTACATCAAAATTAAAGGCATTTGTGCTTCAAGGAATACCACGAGGAAAGTGCGAAGATGATCCACAGAATAAGAGAAAACTTTTCAAATCATATGTCTGATAAGAGACTTGATTCCAGAATACATGAAGAACTCTGACAACTCAACAATAAAGACAATAGCCGAACCAAAAATGGGCAAAAGATTTGAAAAGATATTACTCCAAATAAGATATACAGATAGCCAATAAGCACACACAAAACATTCAATTTCATTAGCCATTAGAGACATGTACATCAAAACAACAATTGAATACTACTTCACACCCAGTTGGATGGTGGCCATAATCAAAATGACAAAAAATAGCAAGTTGAAGAGGATGTGGGAAAATTGGAACCTTGGTACACGGGTGGTGGAAATATAAAATGGTGCACCCACTTTGAAAAACAGTCTGGCAGTTCCTAAAAAAATGTTTAAGAGTTACAATATGACCCAGCAGTTTCACTGCTAGTTATAGGCCCAAATGAAAACATATGTCCATACGAAAACTTATACCCAAATGTTCATAGCAGCCTTACTCATAATAGTCAAGAAGTGGAAACAACCTAACTGTCTATCAACTGGTGAATGGATAAATAAACTGGAAAATTCATATAATGAAATACTTACGGCAACGAAAATTAAGTACTAATGCATGCTACAGGATGGATGAATCTTGAAAACATTATGCTAAATGAAAGAAGCCAGTCACAAAGGAACGTATATAATAAAATGCCATTTATATGAAGTATCGGGAATAGACAAATCTACAAAGACAAAAAGTAGATTGCCTAGGGCCGGTGGGGGAATGAGCAGAGGAAACGGGGTAATGGAGAGTGGCTGCTGATCGCCATGGGATTTCCTTCTAGCAGGATGAAAATGTTCTAAAGCTGAGTGTGGTGGAGGCTGTGCAGCCCCGTGAATATACCGAAAGCCACCGAATTTTATCCCTTCACTATGTGAATTGTTTGGTGTGTGAAACCTATCTCAATAAATCTGTAATAAAAACAATAAGAGCAAGGATTTTTAGCCATTTAAGTAAAAGAGGAAAGTTTTAGGATAAAGGTTGAGAACAGTATAGCTCTGAAATCTCAAGAAAAAACTATGAAGTCAGTTCAATTATATACTCCATGTTATAATGCATCAAAAGAAATACAAAGATAAAAATGACATTAAAAATATGAATTATAAAGTGTTTTTGACTTCCTCTTTTTATGTTGTTAGCAAGCCAGAAAACGAGTATCAGTAGCATATGTCATAACTAAATTCTGTTTAACAATGAAATCAGCTGTCACATTTAATGGTAGTGGAAGGATTTCAGAGCTGGGGCTCCAGTGATGGTCTATTCCCAATCCCTAAATTTTACAAAAGTAAATTTCTCTAACATTTTTCATTTCATTTCACACTGCTTCCCCATCAGTATGCAAACATTAGTTTTTATTTAATGCAATTCTAATAAACTGTCTTCTGGAACATATGTTTCATGGCCTCAAGAATGTAGATTTTTTTAATCTTAAATTTCTTACACGTCTTCTTTTCACACTTAGTTGACTTGAATCTCTGCTGTGATGGTTTCCTTTGTAATATAAACAAATCACAAATCATCCACCATTCAAACTTTTCCTTTTAATACCTTGTCTGGATACTTATACAGAGCTATGAAAGAATCAAGTAGCCATCTAAATACTCTTTTTAAAAATTTTTTAAATGTTTGTTTATTTATTTATTTTTTTTTTACAAATAGTTTATTGTCTAATTAGTTTCCACATAACACTCAGTGCTCATCCCCACAAGTGCCCTCCTCCATGCCCATCCCCCCTCCCCCCACATACATCAGTCCTCAGTTTTTGTCAGCATTCAAGAGTCTCTCATGGTTTGCCTCTCTCCCTTTCCCCCACCATTTCCGCCCTTCTTCTCCCCCTTGGTCCTCTGTTAAGTTCCTCCTAATCCTCCTATACGTGCACACATATGATATTTGTCCTTCTCTGCCTGAAATGTTTGTTTATTTTTGAGAGAGAGGGAGTGTGTGTGTGTATGTGTGTGTGTGAGCAGGGAGGAACAGAAAAAGGGAGACACAGAACTGGAAGCTGGCTCCAGGCTCAGCACAGAGCCCAATGCAGGGCTTGAACACACGAACTGTGAGATCAAGACCTGAGTCGAAGTCAAAGGCTTAACTGACTGAGCCACCCAGGTGCCGCTAAATACTCTTCATAATCACCATTATTTTTAGTTGTTTCCCAGAGCTGACTTTTTAAATCTGAGCTCAAATTTGGTCTGTCTGCTCTTCAGTTCTGGACCAAATATTTCAAAACCTGAAAAGGGGAGGAAAAGTCTGGCATTTTACATTCCAGATTTCAAAACAGTAGAGAAAGAAAGAAAGAGAGAGAGAGAGAGAGAGAAAGAAAGAAAAGAAAGAAAGAAAGAAAGAAAGAAAGAAAGAAAGAAAGAAAGAAAGAAAGAAAGAAAGAAAGAAAGAAAGGCAGGAAGGAGGGAGGGAGGGAAAGGGAGGGAGGGAGGAAGGAAGAAAAAAATTTACATTTTTAAAGACATGGATAGCTTTCTCCTTTCCATTTTTCAATTTGCCAAATCTCTGAGCTTTTCATATTGACTTTTCTCTTCAGTGGAGAGTATATCTTCCCATGATATACTTGAAAGGTTGTATTTTAATTCACATGATGTCATGCAACAGGCCAGAATCACTGGAAGTACAAACCTCCTCCAAGAGTGAATTACGTATTACAAACAGACCGCAACTATGAGTATAGTAAACATATCACAAATGGGACCATTCTTTTACAAAATTCATTCAAAGATTGAATCTGAAGAGGTAAGTCAACATCTAAGTAAACAGTGAGTAAATCATTCTGAAAATGTTTGCCATCATTATCATTGGCACATTCTCCTTCTCTATCACTAATAGATTGGCACAAAATGGTAATGATATCTTGGTCTATAAAAAAATTACTAAATCTTTATTAAATATATTTTGCAGATGAAAACAAAGTTGTAATCTGCTGAAGAAGAACTAATAAGAAAAAATAATCTGTAGATTTATCTGCTTTCTTTACCTATCTTTTCCTCCTCAAATTATCTGACTCTTATTTCAACAGCGGCCTGGCCAGCCTTCCTACCCCACCCCCACTTTTAATGCATCTAGCTTAACATTAAAATAGCAAACTTTATGAAAACACCACTTTTCATTGGCTTACCCTTTGCTAAAAGCTTACAGAAGCCCTTGTTACCCACCATCATATCTAAACTCCTCCGTCCAGCTTTCAGGGTCTCACACCAATCTTCAAAAATATTGCATGTTCCCCTAAACATGGGCCCTCTTCCACTCATACAGGTGTTCCACATCTCATCAAAACAGGAAATATGGGAGGAGACCAAGGTTTGGAGGATAAAAACAATCCCTATTATTTATTAAATGTACACTGTGTGCCAGGAACTATGTAAAGCACTTCACGTGCACTATCTCATTTTATCCCCACATAAACCTTATGTGATAGGTTTTCTGATCTTACAGAATGAAAATTGAGCCACCTCGAGATTCAATATCTACTTCAAGGTCTCTAAACTACTAAATGGCAGAGCCGGCAACCTATGTGTGTCTTACTCCAGTGTTCAAATTCTTGCCCATACGTTGAGTTTCCCTTATAGTAAAGGTGTCCACCAGGCAAATGAATATGCAAACCTCAAGTTAAAAGGGAGAAACTAGAGCTATGTGCTGCAGGCAATGGCTTGTAGTTAGCCGTGCCTGTCTCTATGAATGAGCTTGTCCAAGAGAAGCTGTGTAATGAGAAGAGAAGAAACCAAGAACAGAACTCTGGGCAATGCCATCACTTAAAGGTAGATGGAGGATACCTCAAAAAGACTGAGAAGAAGGGTATCTGGATGGCTCAGTCAGTTAAGTGTCTGACTCTTGATCCCAGCTCAGGTCATGATCTCAAGCCTGCTCTGGATTCCGTCTCTCCCTCTCTCTGCCTCTCTCTCTCTCTCAAAATAAACAAATAAACTTTAGAAAATAAAAGACTGAGAAGATAAAAGGAGAACTGTGGACTTGTTCAGCACAACTCAAATCACAATAAAGGAGTATGATCAACTGTATAATAAAAAAAATAAATAAGTCAGGTCAAGCATAACAAAGATGGAAAACTGCTCATTGGAAGTGGTAGTTGAGAGCCAAGGTGACTTGGAGTCTACCATCCAAACCAGGACAGTTTTGAGAGTAAAGGAGACTCTACTAGCAAATATCCAAGGACCACAGAATATGGCCCCAATGCAAGCCAGCACACAAGGTCACCCTACGAAGAGATCATGAGTGCCCTTCATGAGAACAATTTCAATAGTCTGATGCCGCAGAAGCCACACTGCTGTGCGTTCGGAATAAGTGTAAAGAAGAGGTAGAGAGATTAATCTTTCAAGAAGCTTGGTTTGATAGATGAGTAAGAAAAGGGTCGTGTTTGAGGGGAAACGACCCTCCACTCACTCCTTATTCCTTGGTCTGGCTCTTTCCTCTCAGTTCTACTGAACCTTCTCCCTGACATGTCACAGTGACTTCCAGCCAGTCCAGGAAGCTGGTCACCTTCACTGAGACCTCTGTTTCATTAACTTCCACAGCAGCACCTGGCACTGCCCTGTGCCCCTAGCCCTTGAAACTTTCTCTTCCCATGATTTCTATGCCACTGAATTTTATCAATTGTCTCTACTTCTCTGACTACTTCTCTGCTCTAATCTTTAAAATGTCAATGTAATCCTAAGGCTCTCCCCCTGAGACACCTTCTTTCTTCTGTCTATTCTCTCTCCCTCAGTGGTCTCATCCACAACCACCACTTTCACCTTCAACAGCCATGCAAATCATTCCCCAAACTCTCCCTCTGTCCTCAAACTCTCCCTTGAGAATTCTCACTTCAAACGAACAACCATACATCTCATCTCTCTCCGGGTGGTTGGTCCACAACACCTCACTAAACCTGTCAAAAGCACACATTCTCTTTCTTAAACTAGCAGCCCATACATTTTCAACTTCAGGATATCATAATACGACTAAAGCTTGTCTGTTAAGATTTTGCTTCTTTTGCATGTGCAGTAAGCACTGGACACAAAACATGCTGTTGCTGTTCTCCGAAAATGAACTACCTTGGAACCCATTCTTAGGGAGCTTGGGGTTAGAATTTGGGGGAAGGGGTTATAACTTTAATGAGTGTTACTGCTTCATCTAGAATCCTCACTTCATCTAAACTTGCTAAGATCCAGACCAATCAGGCATCACTTCTTTCTCAGAGACCTCTTGGAATCCTTATTGAATATATCTTCCTCCATTCTTTACTCTCAAATTTCGCTTTGCATTTCTCTTAAAGTACTTGCCATATTGTTTTGATTATCATATATATGCACCTTATCCCCTCCTACCATATTGGAAGTTTCTTACAAATGGGATATATCTCTTAATATATACACAACAACAGATACCTATTATTTAGAATGGATAGTTATTTGCATAATACATGCATTTGACATCTCTTCACTTCTTACTTGAAAATCCCTTCTTTTTATCACCCTCAAACACAAAAGAAAAACTGACAACTATTCATGTTCTAGTATGTTGAACATCTTAAACAATCATTATTTTTTAAAATCTTTTAATGTTTTTTATTTATTTCTGAGAGAGAGGGAGAGAGAGAGAGAGAGAGAGAGAGAGAGAGAGCAGGGGGGGATGAGAGAGAGAGGGAGACACAGAATCTGAAGCAAGCTCCAGGCTCTGAGCTGTCAGCACAGAACAGGATGCAACCCACGAACCCTAAGATCATGACCTGAGCCAAAGTCGGACGCTTAACTGACTGAGCCACCCAGGCACCCCAATAATCATTATTTTTAAAAGATATCTCTAACTATATGGTTCGTGAAGATACAATGGGAGATAACAGTTTATCGAGTGGATTCATTTTTAAGTACATCAAGATTAAATGATCATGTAAAGGTGTATATTTAGGCAATTAAATTTGTGTAACATAAGCAAGCTCAAAAATAAAGCTTTTAATCCCTAGTGTCAAAGCCTAGAATTATAAATTAATAAAATTGGCTATAGTAGGCAGTGATTTGAAGTGGAACTTCTTAGTTACTGATTAGTTAAAATAACTAACTACTTTTAACACCTCGGTGTAGGTCACTCAATATTCTTTGTCTAATACAACTGTACCTTTAAATACAGCTTAATGCCAGATGGTCTCCTCAATAAAAAACAGCAGGAGGCAACTCAACAAGCAAGTCTGCAGACACTCAACCAATGAAATTAGTCTTCAGTGGCTAAGCCATTCTGTCACCAAGGCAACACCTACTTCAGAAAAAATATTGGATCTTCCAATGAAAATGAGCCACCCAGTATGTTCCAAGCTATGATGATCAGGTTACTTTAGCCAAAGTAACTGACTAGATCTTTTCACTCACCTCACATCAGGTCCACCTATGAAAAGTCATTTGCCCTTTCATTTTAATATATTTATCTATACTCAGTTTCTAACTCTCTTGATTTCCTAGATAAAGGTGTGTATATGTGTGTGTGTGCATATGCTGGTAGGCTGAGTCCTAAATATAATGACAAATGTTAATGTCTTTGAAAATCTTCACTGGCACATGCTCTTATGAGCCTGTTACTAATATTATATTTGATTAAAGAAATTATTCAAGGAAATAAATAATGTAGAAAGGAGGAGAATGATATTATTACCAGCCTCTAAGCTATCTAATATGAATGGTTCAAATTACATAAATTACATTACATAAGTTAAACTTTATTTTTAATACAACTCCATTTTTTAAGTTGAAATGATAACTTGCCCAAGGGCAGATGACCTTGTTTTACATGACGAAGATGCAGAGAACCTAATGTTTGGTAATATATTGTAAACTCAAGACACAATGGCTGGATAGAAAGGAGACCTTGGAAGCAGGGAGAAAGGGTATCTAGAACCATGGCAGCAACCCCTGCTCAAATCACATATAAGGAGAATTTCTCCCAAGAGAAAAGACAGAGAGAGGCAAGAAGAGAGGAACTGGTCTCAGAAGGAAGGAAAGGGATGAGGCCAACAGGTGTCTTGATGTACTGGTTTTGTGTATTTATTTAACAATGTAGCTATATATCTATATATATTCTAATCTGGATTTTGCCACTTACAAGCCTGTGATATTAAATGGTGCCTCTCCCTGCATCTGTTTCCAAATTTGTAGGATGAGGATAATAATAGTACCAATCCCACAGGAGTTTGGGATTAGAGGAGTTAAGCCTCTAAACAGTATTTGGTGCGTACTACATATTATATAAGTATGAGCAAAAACATAAAATCAATTCCTATTCTTGTCACAGCATTTCTATATTTTTGCTTATGTTTTCTACTTCATTCTACCTTATTTATACAGTTTTCAGCTACGTCAAAGCCAGGCTGTAGAAGCTACAGCAGACAGACCCCAGGCCGTAAACCGTGATGAGTCTGACATAGGCAGACAACCTAATAGAGTCCTCAGCCCAGTTAAAGATAACTCCAGAAACTAATTCAGAAATGGGATGTAATATATTTCCCAGGAACAAAAAACCTCATTGACAAAGAACACATTTGATTAACTAAAAATTATTTTTTCATGAAAACGCAACTAATTTTAAAATTTTGACATACATAGACACACACGACACAAACACATCATTTTTTTCCTTTGAAGGAAGGAAAAAAGAAAGAGTGAATGGAACATTTGAGTGGTAACTCTTTATGAGGAAAAAAAATGCTCTTCTTCTTTGAGAAGAAAAAAAGTTGCAATGGTCTTAGAATAACTGCCTGGATAAAAAGTCTATCTAGTTTTTATTTACTGAAGACAAGGGACGACTCTTCTTTACATTAGAATTAGCCCACTCCGTGGCCCATACATACAAGACTGGGTTGTCACAAACCTTTCACCATAAGTATTTTTAGTCATTCTACTTCTTAAGTCCTTCAGTCATCAACAGGCCTTGTATGTGCCCAGCTAGCATTTTCTGAAAAAAATTTCCAGGGGCGCCTAGGTGGCTCAGCCTATTAAGTGTCTGACTCTTGATTCAGCTCAGGGCATGATCTAGTGGATCCTGAGATCAAGCCCCACATCAGGCTCCAGGCTGACAGGTTCTCTCTCTGCCCCTACCCTGCTCACGCACACTCTCTCACAAGCCTCTCTCTTTCTCTCTCTCTCTCTCTCTCTCTATCTCTCTCTTTCAAAATAAATAAGTAAACTTAAAAAAAAATTCCCAAGAGTCCTTTAAAATTTTATATGTGAAATATCACATAAAATCTTTGAACTACATAGAATACAAAGCATCTATGATTTCAAGTTTAATCCTGAGCTATCTATTCAGTTTCTAAGCAGAGTATATCCTTAACAGAAAGTAAGAAACAAGCTGAAACATAGTCCACATTCTTTTTCATTCTAATCCATTGTTGTAAGAGAATTTGGGAAACGACCCTAAAAAGTCACTTTTTTATTAAGTTGGCAAAGAAGTAGCTCCTAACAAAACTGCCCAAGCAAATCATTACCAGTATTATTCCCTGACCCTTAACACACAGAGAACTGTCTCCCCACCCGTTTTTCCTGACTTCCCGCCAACTGGGCTCTGGACTCCCACCCTAATCGACACCCATTGATGCCCAAAGGATCATGCACAGAGCCAATGGAAGATTATAGCCATTGTCTGAATAATTCAGACCCAATGGGTTCACCTGAAACAATATGATAACCAAAAGGAAAGTTATTTTACCCTGAATTAACTATAAAATTATCTCAAGTCTTTTCATTGTACTATGAGTTCATTTCCTACTCATGAGGACACATCCTCCCTCTCACTAAAACATCAGCCTGAAGATTCTGGCATTTTTACTGAAGATACTGGCATTTTGCCCGATGCTGCCTGTAAATTACCAACAGAATCTATTATCTAATTATCTTGGTAGGGTCTTGCTAATGGCAAAACACAAAACAAAAATGATTCACCCTTATATATTTCATAAACATTCTTAACGTCTTACAATAATGCATGCCGCTATTTTCTGCACAATAATTTAAGGGGGCACTTTTTTCCAGGTACAGTTCCTAAGAAATTTTATCCTTTTGGTACAGTCTATTTACTAGATATGCAATACAACATCAGTGATTCTTCTACCATTATAATGTTTTAGAAAACACACACAGGTATAGAAATAAAGTTCTTTTTATATGTTTATTTACCTTTGAGAGAGAGACAGACAGAGTGTGAGCAGGGGAGAGGCAGAGAAAGAGAAGGAGACACAGAATCCAAAGCAGGGTCCAGGTTCTAAGCTGTCAGCACAGAGCCCAACATGGGGCTCAAACTCACATACTACCAGATCATGACCTGAGCTGGAGTCGGACACTTAACCGACTGAGCCACCCGGGTACCTTTAGAAATAAAGTTCTTTAAGAAACTGTGTGCTGACTGTTGGTTTGAAAAACTTCTCAGTAAATATGTACTCTTCTTCAGCACGAGTAACTTTATTTACATTAAAATTTAAGGTAGACATAGGAACAGGCCAACACAAGTACTATTTTTTAAAAAGAAACCTCACCCAATATTAGCTATTTATATTCTGTAACCCTAACCTCCAGCAACACAATGTATGATTCATTCTGCGTGGAGCACACAAACCTTGAGAGGCCTTACAAACCACAACACCCTCACAACACCCTCTCCCACGGTTTACATTCTGCTGGGACTAGGATTCCGGTTTGGAATACACAACTTAGGAATCTAAGACGTGATTATAAATGGTCAGTGAGATGGGAGATGTCTGGATTACATTCCCCCCAAATTGCCTGAATGTATTCTAGAAAGCTCTGTGATATAGCGCATATCTAACCTTTGGTAATAAATTCTCCTAAATGTAATGTAGCGTATATGTAGCTGTCCTTTGGACAACCTCTGGTTTTGCCAGTGTTTATCTTGAACAAGATTAAGTACCTCATCTCGTCTCCTAAAGTAATCTATTCCACAAAGCATCACAGAGCATAGTAGATTCTGCTGACTTCCCCATTCGACATTTCTGTCATCCCCAAAGTTTCATAAGCCATCAGCCATTTAGCCTTCTCTCCCTCTCTGACTGTCCACACAGTCTCTGAAAATGTGCCTCTCCTTTTTATTCAAGTTAGTCCATTCCTCGGCATTGAATGCCCAGCCCTCAAAAAAGTTCATCGGAGCAATCTTACAACAAAAGCTTATTTCGTCCTAGAGTATATACTACAGCCAAATAAATAACATTTTCTATATATACTTAGATTCATTTCAGTCCTTTCCTGATTTTGCCACTTAACACACTTCCTGGCCTCCCCAGGCCCTGTCCATCCACCTCCAGCACACCCATTCCCATTTATAGCACAGGAGGCAGGAAAGTCTGCTCTTCGGAATTGAAAACACTGATAAGGTACATTCCTGTAAACTCCCTCACAGACTTCAGGCCATGCAATAGCTTATGACCCTCCATGGCCACATAAGAAATAGTCATGTTTATTCCCCTTTCTGTGTATATACATTGCTATGGTAAATACCTCTGAAAAGAATCCCCAGCTGTCTATCAGGAAGTGGGTTCTAGGCCTCCGAGGCTACACAAGCTTGGGCAGGTTGTTTAATTTGTCCCTGGGGTGCAATTTAATCATCATCTATAAAATGAGTGTGTTCCTTCCAGATAGGAAAAAAAAAAATTCTATGATTCCATTTCACAATTCTATGTAGCACTAACAAAGACTGGGTTTAACATTAGGAACAATTTAAAATAATTTACCCTAATCAAAAACCTGTAATTTGAAAAATTAGTTAAATGCTAAATATTTCTGCATAGTGAATTTCTCTCCCCAAATCATCTGACCAACTACATGATCATTATTCAAATGTTACACAAATGCATCTGGATGAACATTCTGGAATGGCTGCCAACACACGGAGAAGAGCTATGGGCTGAATTCTCCTTCAGTAACTCGAACTACATCATGTTTTGCTGTTGCTCTTATTTTGTTCTTAAGGATAGTTTTTGAAATGTATAGTCAAATATAATTGAGCTATATTTAACTGCAGGAACTTGGTCCAACAAAATCAAAATTACTTCACATCTTTTCACTCCAAGGCTTTTAGGGAGTTTCCAGTAATAGCTACGTAGAGGTAGAAAAATATTGGTAATTAATTATTTATTATAATATATATCATGTGTTTAATATAATTATGATATCTGATATCACCATATCATTTTTATCCTTAATTTATATATAAAATGTTATATATAATGTACATAATATATTACATATGTTATATAAGATTATAATATATAATGTTAGCATAATCTCCATCCTGAATAGTTTTACCCTCCCAAGGAGGGAAATTGATCCCAAGAGACAACACTCTAAACACTGTATTCTCTTCAATGAGGTAAAAATTTCACATGTTAGTGAAAAGTAATTATCACAACACGTATTGAATACTTATATATCACCATTAACAGGGACAGCAAAGAAAAAGATACAAGGGTAACTGCCATAGAATGAATTATTTTCTTCCACTTTCCAGATGTGATTCACTTTAAGACCTGGTCAAGCCACCTTCCTTCTGGAAGCCCTCCCTTCATGATTTCTCTATCAACTCCTTATAGAATTTGAGTCAACCCTTTCATATTAAGTACTTGGTAAACTACTGTTGTTTGCTGTTCCCTTTTGTAAGTATCTCTTTAATTTGCTTATGACTTATCAGTCATAAGTACTTGGTTTTTATTGTTAAATAGGTACATTAGAGATACAAATATAATAATATACAGTAATAAAAGATACACATCATTTACTGACCTCTACTACCCAGAGTTTGATTTCCAAATGTGAACTGGGTTAAAAGCACTTCTACTCAGCATTTCTAAATGCCTAGTGGATGAATGTTTTTAGTTATGCAGTTAGGGTGATTTATACCTGCAAGTTGTAAGTAAGGCTTTTTTTGATAATACAGTGTTCTTATTACCTTGGTCTGGGAACTAAGAACATCATGGAAAATGTGGTATGGTCTACAAAGGAGAGCCTTCTTGGCCTCTTGGAAATGTTGGCAGAGGTACAAATGCTTTGCTTATGTGACTGTCTTTACAGAGTCCATAAATACATTCACTTTATTCTATGAATTCTGGGGGAAATACCAGCCTGTCTCACCCTTCTGTACATTCATTTAAGAAACAAATTCTCATTCATTCCCTCTCCCTGTACACACAGGTCATTGAATTATACCACTCAATGGTTCACCTTTGTTATTAAAATAACAATGGCAGCAATACTAAAACTATTCAGGAAAAAATACTTAATGTTCCTGAAGGTTACATGTAATTTTTTAAGATGTAGTCTTGCAAACTGAAATACAGTCAAAAGAGAAGTAGAAAGGTTTATTGGAACAGTATCAAGTACCCCAACTCCCCTCTATCCAGCAATCTGAATGAATCAACTATAAAAAGCATACCCAGAAGTCTAAAAATAATGGAAAAAAAGGCTCAGAAATATTGAAAATAATTGACACATAGTTCATGGTTTTCATTGCTAGTGCAAGGTTTGGAGACATCTCCAACGCACATCATCAATTTAGACACATGAGTAAAATTATTATACTCTTTTAATGAAGGTTCTCCAGTTCAGTCCATAGTGACCAGTGAAGAGAAAAATGGGTTGCTGAAATGGATTAGAGAGGTACAGTAAAATTGTGCATCACTCACACTTGTGAAAATATGAAACTCTTAATCCCAGACACTACAGTGGACAGTGAAACACTGGACTCAACCAAACACCAGGTAAGTATATTGGGGAGACCCTTGCAAGCAACACACAGGCCCAGAGGTTGTTCTAATCTGGAGAAAGTTTATAGAAAGCTTATAGAATTCTTCCCATGCATTAGCACATAGAAGGAAGCATTTTATCAGATATTTTGCAAATACACAACATTCCCAAAATCTCCTATAGCTCCTGAATTGGAAAGCAAAATTTCTTTCAGAGGGGGAAGCTTCCGACTTTAACGACTGAGCTCTGAGCCACAGCATGCAGAAACTAATGCTAAATGCAAGCTTTTTGATGCCCTAAAGAGTAACTTATGTGAATAGAGAAGACTTAGGAATTGATTTGGTTTTTAAAGTTCAAGATTCAACTTGTTATAAATTATAAATTCAAAATCCTACTTATTCCATAAGGATTTAAGTTCAGTTGGCAAATCATACTGATGTATTTATGAATCTAGCAGGTTCTATAATCTTACCTTCAGGGGAAATTTGGTCACTTAATTAAATTATCTTAAAGATTTCACACTGTAGAAATAAATTTAATACATTCAGTTTCCTTTTAAAGTACTTTGACTGACTTACAAACATTCCCAACTTCTTAAATAATATGGTAAATTTGAAAAATTAAATGTACATGATCATTCTATTAATTTTATGTAAACAAAACAAAAACAGCTCACCCATTTCTCTCACACCCTACTCCACACATAGTGATTCTTAAGTTCTCTTAATGTTCTAATACAGTTTACAAACTTGTTAAAATTTCATCTTAAAAATCATAATTGACACATTTCCTATTGGAATTACAAGATTAATCTTTAGGAAACTAATTTGACAATAAACTATTTGTAAAATAAAAATAAATAAATAAAAAAAAAGATTAATCTTTAGACAATGGAATCTACCAAATTCTATTATTCATTTTAGTTTTAAAAGTCCTTAAAACCACAATAATACAAAAATTATTTCTAAATCTCCTGAGGGTTTAAGAGTCTTGCTCAAAAGGGAAACAGCTCTGTCAAGCCAACAGTTTTGGGGTTACCTTCCCAAAGGAATGTGGGCAGTGTTGGGGATTACCACCTCAGTTGACTGAAGTTCTGGTCAAATGTGACATCTGGAGCTCCAGATATTTGGGGCAATTTTTCCCACTGCCTTGACTGCCACGTTGAGCCACTTTAATAATTTCTACTTCATAAACTGCAAAACTTAAAGAGAGCAATGATGACTTACCCACCTCCCTGGGTTTACACCCTAGCTTGGGCTAATTTTCAAGACAAATTGGGAGTTGGCAACACCCTCCCAGGTGATGATACCACTAATTGACTTTGTACTTCCTTGGCTCTTAAAATAATTTAGTAATTTCCATCTTGTTTCAAAGCTATTTACCTTCTTTTCATCATCGCCTTGTTTGAGAGAATCACACAACTCGTACAAACATTGAAACTATATTCAACTGCATGCTAAATATCATGCTTTGTTTGATCTTTTGGTCACAACTTCCTGGGTCACCCTCTTGATGACTAAGAGCCCGTTGCAATCAGTACTTTGGTTCTGATTCAAGAGAGCAGCCAGAATGATGTGGCTCAACACAACGTGGACCAGCATCTTACCAAGAAGCAGGTCAGGAGGCAACACAATGTCAAGACTCCATATAAAAAGGACAAGAGCAAGAAACTGGACCAGGCTAGAGTGAAGCATTAACATCAGATCTGGCTTGTGGTCAGACACACATGGCAGGCACTGTGGATACAGCAGTAAAGCTGGCAGAGATGTCCCCAAGGTCACGGAGAAGGCAGAATTGTGCATTGCTATAATATTAGCCCTGTGGTGGAGAGCGGGATGTGTACTTGCCTGGCCACAGTCAATGGTTTGACAAAGGGTGTATAAGTGTATCTAACATGTGTTACTCATTCTGAAGTATTCATTCATTCATCATTTCAACACTGCATTGAAAACCCTAAATGGGCCCAACACACACAGAATAGTCCCCACGGAAATGTGCAAATGCTATTCTAATTCCAGAAGAAGAGAGACAAGTTGGGAAATCTCTTTTTTAAAAAGGGAAAGACACATCACTTTATAATTTTGCCACTTTGAAAACTAACACTGACACGATACAAGGTGTCCTAAATTTAATGGAATTATGATTTTCATCAAATGTTGAATTTGTTCATTTATATTTTAGTGACATTTTAATCACGTTCACACGCCAGTTAACTTTATACAGTTTAATTTATAAATGGTTACAAGTCACCACAACCTTCTACCTGTTTTAGTATATTTGTCATTTAAATTAAGAAATTAGCTGGGGCACCTGGGTGGCTCAGTCGGTTAAGCATCTGACTTCGGCTCAGGTCATGATCTCATGGTTTGTGGGTTCGAGCCCTGTATCGGGCTCGGTGCTGACAGCCAGCTCAGAGCCTGGAGCCTGCTTCAGGTTCTGTATCTCCCTCTTTCTGTGACCCTTCCCTGCTCACGCTGTCTCTCTCTCTCTCTCTCTCTCAGAAATAAATAAAACATTAAAAAAAAAATAAAAGAAATTAGCCAGAAGTCCTGGTCCTCTAGAGAAAAGAAAACTCCAGCACAAGCAATGATTTACCTTAGTAACTTGGAACTGAATATATAACTATATTTTTGAAACGTCATGTTACAAGTCTGAGTTTTGCAATGAATGCAATGAAGACGCTAAGGTCATGGAAGCTGGGAAATTTGGCTTTTTCGTGTAGCTGACAATAGACTGTCCCTTTTTGATAAACAAAGGCAGTACAGACTTCAGTCAAATGTGCCTGAGGACTCAGACTGTTCCTCCTCTAGCCCCACAACACTTCTTAAAAATAACCCCCTTAAAGACTGTCTGGCTGACCCCATCGGTAGAGCATATGACTCTCGATTTCAGGGTCTTAAAAATAAACTTTTCAACTTACCTGTCTTTTTTATAATGCAATTATTCTTAATATATTTACGAAGGCTTTCCTAATGCAGAAATAACCACAAGTTGTGTGCATTTTTACAGGGGCTTAATTAAGATTCCTTGTGACAAGATCTTAAAAAAAAAAAAAGAAAATTTTCAAATGTTTTTTTTCCAACAATAGGCAGACTCTTACTGCATCTTTAAGTTCCCATAAAGAAAAATATTCTCCAATTCCTCACCTGTGACAGGTACTGAAAATCAGTTCATGTAGGACCAAACTTGGGGCTGTTTACAAAGAGATGGATAGCTGCCAAATAAAGGCTTGGCAGTAAATGAGCTGGTCAGCACCCCTTTGTATTTATAACCCAAAGGAAACAGACAAAAGCCTCCCAATTGTTATTCAGATGACTACTCTATTTTAATAGCCACAGAAGAAAGGAATAGCCAACGGTGGCGAAGGAAAAAATGTGGGACCACAGTAACCCATTAGGTTCCCCAGACCTACCTCGGAGGGTATCTAGTTAGCATCCTCATGAAAATAAAGGCAAATCTGACCAAATATCCAAAACCCTGGTGGAATATCTGACCAGATTTAGAGAAAGCGACACTAACTCAAAGAAACTTCCTGAAAGAAAAAACCTTTTGAGAAGACTTTTTTGAATGATTTTATTTTTTAAAGTTTATTTATTTATTTTGAGAGAGAGTGCACAAGTGGGTAAGAGGCAGAGAGACAGGGAGAGAGAGAGAATCCCAAGCAGGCCCCACACTGTCAGCACAGAACCAGATGAGGGACTCGATCTCAGGAACTGTGAGATCACGGCCTGAGCGGAAGTTTTGGCGCTCAACCATCTGAGCCACCCAGGCGCCCCTAAGATTTTATGTTTATGTAGTCTCTCCACCCAACGTGGGGTTCAAACCCACAACCCCAAGATCAAGAGTTGCAAGCTCTAGCGACTGAGCCAACCAGGTGCGCCAAGACTTTTTTCTTAAAAAGACTCTTCGATAAAAGAGAGAACTCTTTAATCCCTAATGGTAGCTATGGGTAGGAGTAAAAACAAGGAAATTAAGGCTATTTTACAGTTGCAAGTGAAATCTATGAATATAAATACTTGAACTAATTTGAAATTTAAAATGATTTTTCCATTCATGATTACTTGCCATAGTCTAGACAAAGCCTGTATGTCTATAAGGTAGTTTAGTCTATTTGTCTATGCAGTATCATTCACGATGCATCCATTAAATATTTACCTGACAATTATCTATATTTTGTATTGCTTTTGCATTAGCATCTTCCAAAGACTGAATCTGCCTCTTGACAAAATACATTTAACAAGTAGATTTCTCTTTGTGTGAGCACTGAAGAGGTCCTGTTGGCTGTGTCGAGTTGATACCGGTTCCCAAAAGTCCCTTAATTTAATGCCCATAAAGCTGATTATGGGAAGAATCTGGCTTAACACTGACGGAATTTCCACAATGAATGAGGCTCGTTTGCTCTAGTAAAATTAAAAAAATTAAAAATAAGGATCAGTGCCGAACAATGTCATGATGTGAGACAAACGAAACTATTTCACTAAGACTGATTTTACTTTAAAACAGGTCCAACACTGCACCTTTAAAACACAAAAAAGAGGGGCGCCTGGGTGGCTTAGTCGGTTAAGCGTCCGACTTTCGCTTAGGTCATGATCTCGCGGTTCGTGGGTTCGAGCCCCGCGTCGGGCTCTGTGCTGACTGCCAGCTCAGAGCCTGGAGCCTGTTTCA
>NW_024080985.1:96271-210104 GCF_003009895.1 Hyaena hyaena | reverse complement strand
TAGATTCTGGATATTAACCCTTTATCTGATATGTCATTTGCAACTATCTTTTCCCATTCCGTTGGTTGCCTATTAATTTTCTGGGTTGTTTCCTTGGCTGTGCAGAAGCTGAGGATTTGTTCTTTTAAATGCCATATTAAAAATAAGTTTTTTCTTGTGCCTTAGTTACTTGTTTTAATTTTTAATTTTCATTTAATTTTTTAATAGTTTTTATTTTAATATTAAATTATTAAATTTCATGTTATTTTAAAGTTAAAATATTTAAAAAGTTTCCACCAGTAGATGGTGCTGTCATCACAAAGAAATGAAATACCTACATATTTGAACATTAATTTGTACATTTTAAGGAAAAAACGCAACTACTGAAGAACCGTATAAAATAAAAAGTATAAGCTAAAGTTCTAATAAATATTCCCCAAAGGTAGTCACTGATGACATGGAGATTTTTCTTTCTTCTCAATTATTTTATCTGTATAACTGTATATTTCTATATAGTTTTTCTATATATTCTTTTTATAAAAATTCTCACACTGTACATTGTTATTTTGAAGCTCACTTTGAACAAATTTTTTTAATGTTTTATTTATTTCTGAGAGAGACAGCGTAAGCAGGGGAGGTTCAGAGAGAGAAGGAGACACAGAATCTGAAGCAGGCTCCAGGCTTGGAGCTGGCTGTCAGCACAGAGCCCGATGCGGGGCTCAAACCCATCAATCTTGAGATCATGACCTGAGCCGAAGTCGGACACTTAATCAACTGAGCCACCAGGCGCCCCGAAAGTTACTTTTTAACCTAATCATATATAATGGCATTTTTCCATGTCAGTACATATAATTAATTTCATTCTTCAATAAAATTTGTTGAGTGAATTGTTTTAAATGGTAAAAACATTGTTATAATTATTTATACTTTGTTTATTTGTGTAACTATTGTAATTTTTTAATGTTGTATGTATTTGTTATAGTTTGTTTCACTTCTCCTAATAGATATTTAGCTAGTTTCTGGATTTTTGCTTATCCACAGGACCACCCTTCTACATTCAGCCTACTACAGAGTAGGTATAAAGTCTATGTTGACATCAGCTTCTTTCAGAAATTTATAGGCATGATCTCCTATGAATTAAAGCTTCTAGTATTGCTGTTAAACATGATATTTTTAATCTTGATTCCTTTTAAACCCTTTGAATCTGATCTGTTCTCTCTCTACCATCTGCCCCATTTCTCTTTTCTCGCCTTTAGGGATCATTTCTTTTGAACACCCTTGATAATGTCCCTAGGTGCCATTTTTGTTTCCAAACATTGTTTTGGGCCCTCAGTGAGCCCTTCCAGTCTGGAAATGTGTGTCCATCCATTCTGGAAAATGTCCTTGCATTAGTTCTTTGATAATTTTCTCCTCTGTATTTTCTCTCTTTTCTCTTTGAAGAATTCCTATTATTTAATGATCTATTTCCTAGACAGATTCTCTATTTTTAAGAAATATGTTTTCTCCACTTTTATTTTTGTCTCTCTTTCTATTTTTAAGTTTATTTTTTGAGAGGCGGGGAGGGGCAGAAAGAAAGGGATAGAGAGAGAGAATCTCAAGCAGGCTTCACACTGTCAGTGCAGAGCCCAATGCAGGGCTCGAACTCCCGAACCTTGAGATCATGACCTGAGCCAAAATCAAGTGTCAGATGCTTAACTGACTGACCCATCAAGGCACCCCTATTTTTGTCTCTTTGTTCTACTCATGCTTTGTGCCCTCACTTTATTTTCCAACTCTTCTATTGATGTTATTTCTGTGGTCATATCTCTTTTTTGAAAGCTTATTAATTCTTATTGCTACTTTATAAAGGATATTGAGAATGAAAACGAGGAGAATCAAGCTGCAGCATTAAAATAAGTTTCAGATAATGTTTTGTCACTTAAAATTGATTTTTAAATTTTTTTTAAAATTTTTATTTATTTCTAGGAGAGAGAGAGATAGACAGCGTGAACAGGGGAGGGTCAGAGAGAGAGGGAGACACAGACTCTGAAACAGGCTCCAGGCTCTGAGCTGGCAGTCAGCACAGAGCCCGACTCGGGGCTCGAACCCACGAACTGCGAGATCATGACCTAAGCGAAAGTCGGACGCTTAACCGACTAAGCCACCCAGGCGCCCCTTAAAATTGATTTTTAATGTTCATTTATTTTGAGAGAGAGAGAGAGTGAATGAACAGCGGTGGGGCAAAGAGAGAGTCACACAGAATTCAAAGCAGGCTGTAGGCTCTGAGTTGTCAGCGCAGAGCCTGAGATGGAGCTCAAACCCATGAATCGTGAGATCACAACCTGAGCCGAAGCTGGACATTCAACTGACCCAGATTCCCCTGTTTTTATCAATTGTATACGTTATGAGACCAGGTGTGACATAATGGTGAGAACACTGATTTAGGAATCAGGAGGTTTATGTTCTTATGCTAGGTATGCAATAAAGTCGTGTCAATTCATCTCTGGATCTTTCCTTTCATTTATTCATTAATTTATTCAGCAAAGATTTAGTGTATTCAACGACTGCTCTGAGTCAGGCACCATGTTATAAAAAGAGAAGATCAGACCAGATGAACTCTAAGGTATTTTCTTCATTCTGAAATTCTAAGGCTAAATCCTTCGGATTCTACCTCTTAGATATCTCTTCAACTGGTTCCTTCCTTTCTTTACCTACTTCTACATCTTCTACCACCTTCCGCCACCTAACCATCTATTGAATGAATTTCTGTAACAGTTTCTTAGCCAGTTTTCCTAATGTCATAGCAGGAAAGACCAGGGAAGAAGGAGAAGGCATGACTTAGGGAACCTATGGGATTATGGGGTTCCCTAGCCTCACCTTATATTGATGCTGTCATATTTCTAATTTAATAAAATTTTAGCACCATTACCAGCTTTCCTGGTTTGCCAGGGACCGAGGGGTTTTCTGGGATAGGGAACTTTCTGTGCTATAACTGAGGTATTCCTGGACAAACCGGGAGGATTGGTCATCCTGCCTTTGGATTCTCCTTTGTTAGCAGTTTTTTCTTTTTCCTTAGTTGCAATATTGTGGGGTTTTTTTTTTTTTTCCCTCTGAGAATGTTAATTATAGATTTTAAAGTCCTTTGTTTTTCACAGTATCATGTGTTGTCTCTTCTTTCTTGGAACTTTCCACAAATGTCTTGTGAGCTGTAACTGGCCGATCACATTTGAGTATTGATTGGAAGCTCTAGGAAGGTGGTGGGGTTCATCGGCTGCTGGGTTCTATTGCAGGGGGCGCGGGGAGACACCTGGTATATCATTGTGAGATCACCAAACGTCAGTGTGGAGCTCTTTTTTCTTGGGCTGGAGGGTTTTCTCAAAAAGAAACCCTCCAAGTTCTGCCTGGCAGCCCTCATCATGTGGGGAGCCGGGAGGGAGTGGAGAGAAGCACTTCGCTTACCTGCCTTTTTCAGTATGGGGCTTTGGGCTTCGCTCCATCCATGCTGTCTCTGGGACTAGACGCTGTACAGCTCACACTTCACGAACGTGTGAACCTCTAGTCTTCTCCTGTGCTGTGAGTGGAAGAGGAACGGTTTGTGGGAGTGAAACTACTCTTTTTCATGACTTTCAATTAATTCTCCAGCTTCCAGCTTCCAATATCCTAAAGTCTCCTTGTCTTGTTAGGAAGACTTTACAATGGCCTCCAAGGTCCCCTAGTGACTTCCTGAACATCCCCCAGACCTGTCCTTAACCCCTCACACCAAACTAAGCCGGAACTCATCAGGTACAGTTCCAATTCAAGACATTTACATTCCATATACCGTCATCCCCCAGATACCGAGGTGATGGGCTCCCTCAACTCCTTCCATCTTTGCTCAGATGATACCTTTTCAGCAAGGGTGTTCCAGATCACTATAGTGTAAATGTTCTCCCATCTTCAGTACTGCCTACCTCTGTTCTGATTGTTTTCCACAGTGCTTATTTTCCCATGATACATATATATAATTAAGTATAATATCATAATTGTATAATATATAGTTATATATAATTATACATTGTTTTATTATATTATCCCCATATTATATATTCTCATATCTTTATAAGCTTGCTGTTAGAAGATTAGCTCCATGATGACAGGTATTTTTGGCCTCTTATTTCATAGCGTTTTCCCAGTGAATAGGAAAGGTTGGCAAATAGAATGATCTGCCCTCCATTTCCACTTGCAGTCATTACCTGGGGAGTCAGCTCTCGGATCATTCCAGGGCAAAGCAAATAAACACGATTCTTCTTAATTGCCCCAACTCTACCTGCTCCTTTCCACAGGCACTTAATTTTAATTTATTATTATTTTTTAAATGTTTATTTTTGAGAGAGAGACAGAGGCAGAGCATGAGTAGGGGAGGGGCAGAGAGAGAGGGAGACACAGAATCTGAAGCAACCTCCAGGCTCTGAGCTGTCAGCACAGAGCCCGAGGCAGGGATCGAACTCACGAACCATGAGATCATGACCTGAGCTGAAGTCAGACGCTTAACTGACTGAGCCACCCAGATGCCCCTAACTTTTAGATGTTTCAGTTATAACACAGCTCACTTCCCTATCTGCTTCTAGAGTCTATAATTTTGTCATCTCTTTGGTGTGCTGTTGTCTTGTTTTGTGCTCTCTTTGTGCTTACAAATCTATGCTTTAAAAAAATCCTCTTCTGTTAAATGCAGTTGGGGTTTGTGAGAAGATGGAGAAAGTCACATGTGTTGAACTCATGAAATGTATATCCTAAAGTATCTCTTTACATAGTTTGGCTATTTGTATTTACTGTTCTGTGAAGTGCTTGCTTTTGTATTTTGCTCAATTCTCTTTCATACTGCTTTTCTTTTGCTGTTTGATTGTGATTTCTTTTGAAAATTAAGGAAATGAGATTTCTGTCATTTTTGCTGCAAAAATTTCCCTCAGAAACATTTCTGACTTCATGTGACTGTGTGCTTGTTGTTTCAGGACATTTTATTTTATCAGTCTTTCTCTATATATCAATTGTTTTCATTCTTTGATTCCATTTCTAAATTCTCTAGTATTTTTAAAGATGTTTTTTAAATTATTTAATTTTGCGAAAGAGAGAGACAGAGTGAATGCATGTACACATGAGTGAGGAAGGGGCAGAGAGAGACAGAGAGAGAATCCCAGGCAAATTCTACACTGTCAGCGCAGAGCCTAAAGTGGGGCTCTACCCAACAAACCGTGAGATCCTGACCTGAGCCGAAATCAAGAGTCAGATGCTTAACCAACTGAGCCTCCCAGGTCCCCCTCTACTAATTTTTATTGATCTGCTAATACTTTTAGTTTTGTTTATAGCTTTGTATTTTGTAATTACCTCAGACTTACATAAAGTATGTAAGAATAGCACAAAGAATCCTCAAATGTTTACATTTTGCCACATGTGTTTTACCTTTCTATTATTGTTTTTTGAACCTTTTGGTAGTAAATACTTCACTGTGCATTTCCTAAATATTAAATAGCCTCAGTAGGATTATCAAAAGTAGGATATTATCATTGATTCAATGCATCCATCTTAACTGAAGACTTTTTCAAACTTTGCAATTTTCCTAATAATTTACTTAATAGCAGAAGAAAAAGGAAAAGAAAAAGAAATCCCTTGCCCAGGATCAAATATGGGATTGTGCTCTGCATTTAGTTGTCATGCCTCCTGAGTCTATAATCAGGAGAGTTTCTTAGCCTTTTTTGTGTGTCTTATGACCTTAGCATTTAGAAGACTACATTTTCTCAGTTGATGTTTGTCTGATATCTCCTCATGGTGAGATAGAGTTTATGCTTTTGGGTGTAATGTTGAGTACTTCATAGCGATGGTAACATTGATCATTTGTTTAAGGTAGTGTCTGATGTTTCTTCCATTATAAAGAGCCTTTATTTAGCCATTTATTTAGCCTTTGAGACTAAATCAATATCCTTCTTTTTTTTATTATGGTAGATCATGTAAAGATAGCCACTGTCCATTCTTCCTCCACCACATGTGCATGCCGCTCCTCACATCAAAGGATGAAATCTAATTTTCCTCTCATGAATCTGAGCTATTCTCAGTGAACTGCTTGACTAATAGAATGAGGTGGAAGGATGTTCTGGTGCTTTGAAAGCTAAATCATAAGGAGTTTGGGAGCCTCCACATGAATCTCTTGAAAGTCTTTCTCTTCGGACGCTCTGTCCCACCATGCTGTGAGAGGCTCAGGCTGTCTAGAGATGTCATATGCAGGCACCCTCGGTGACAGTACCAGCTGAACTCCCTGCTGACAGTCAACATCCATACAGAGCCATTTTTCAGTAAGTCATTTTATTTTATTATTATTGTTTTTTAATATTTATTTTGAGAGAGAGAGAGAGAGAGAGAGATGGAGCACAAGCAGGGGAGGGGCAGAGAGGGAGACACAGAATCCGAAACAGGCTCCAGGCTCGTGGGACTCAAACTCACAAACCATGAGATCATGACCTGAGCCGAAGTCGGATTCTTAATCGACTGAGCCACCCAGGCACCCCTCAGTAAGTCATTTTAGAGGTTCAGCCTCTAACTTGATAACTCTAACCCCAGAAGCCATCTGACTGCATCCAAATGAGTGACGCCAAGTAAGAACCACACAGCTGAGCCATGTCTAGCCACAAGATGATGAGAAGTAATAAATTTTTGGCTTAAACCTCTAACTTTAGATTGACCTGTTTCACAGTCTTAGATCCATGCAACAAAATTTATCTGGAATGGACATTCTGTTGTAACAAAGATCTAAATCTTGGGACATTAGCTTTGAGACTAGACAGCCCACAGCCCAAAGGCCTTGAGAAAACTGTGAACAAAACCTGAGGGACAGTGAGGAAATTATTGTTGGAAACTGGGGAAGTGAGGACTCTTGCTATGGTAGTCTCAGAAAGTTTGGCCAAAATGTTGCCTGCAGAACTGTGGGAAGTAGAAATGAACCAAGAGATTTGGCCAGGGAGGTTTTCCTGTGCCATGTTGAAAGTGCCACCTTGTTTCTTTAAGCAACATACTAAAGTAATAAATATAGAGAAAGGAGTCAGAAAAATATACTCTTAAGTTTTTGGACAGTTTCCCAGAAAGTAGAGTTTTCCAGGATAAAAGGAGCCCCTGGGTAAAGATCAAATCTGGAAAATTACTAGTGACTCTGGTGACAGGATGAAAATAGAGCTGAAGTCTTTGAGCCCTCAGAGAGATTTAAGCGTGTGCCTCGTAGACTCTGTCAGGTGGACAATAGGGTTTCTAAGAATCTTAAGGGCATTTTCCCACAGCACCTTAACTCTTAGGCCAAACTCAAGAAGTCATATCTTAAAGGGACTTTGGTTGTGACTTTTGTATCAAGGAGTGAACTCTGATAAGATCAGCAGGGACTGTGTTATGGTTTCTAGAAGTACTGTTAGAAGCACAGTCTTCTTAGATTGAAAGGACAAAAATAGTTCAAAATGAAAAGGGCCTGAAGAGTCTCCAAACTTCTTTACGCAAGAAACTGTTTGAGAAACTACTCAGCTACAAAACATAATTTCTTATAGAAAAGGAGGAGAGACTCAAAATGAAGAGACAAGAGTCCAGAAGGTAGAATCAGGACTCCCGGAGAACCACTCCCAGGGGAGAAGACCAGCCCCTCACCCTCATCAAAGAACGAGTGGCATGTGCCTGCCAGGATTTCAGGATTCTGTGGACCAGGGACTGCTTCGTGCCTCCTGCCTAGTTCCTCCACCTCCATCCTGTTGTTTTCGAAGAGAATGTCTGTTGTGGTCATTCTCTTCCTGTATCACCACAGCATGTAGGGTTTGTGCTTTTGTGAATGGAAGGGGAGGATAACTTGTCTCTTTAGTAGAGGTCTCAGAGAGAGAGGAAGCAACTTGGAGGGCATACATCATCTATAGCTGAATGTGATTTAAATGAGGAGATCATGGATTTTGAGCTAATGCTATATAATAAAATAGGACTGTAGAGGATCTTAGGAGTTGTGCTGAGTCCATTTGCCTATGAGATGGGTGTAACTTGTGGTGCCCAGAGGGTGAACCATGGTAACCAGAATCCAGAGATGTCCACTATCAGTTACTTTCCTCTCTGTGTGCATATTGCTGTCCATCATATTAAGAGGTGGGGTCATGTTACTCTCTTCTTTTTTTTTTTCTAAGTTTTTTATTTTTTATTTATTTATTTTTTAATTTATTTCTAGGAGAGAGAGAGAGAGACAGCGTGAGCAGGGGAGGGTCAGAGAGAGAGGGAGTCACAGACTGAAACACGCTCCAGGCTCTGAGATGGCAGTCAGCACAGAGCCCGAGGCGGGGCCCGAACCCACGAACCGTGAGATCATGACCTAAGCGAAAGTCGGACGCTTAACCGACTAAGCCACCCAGGCGCCCCTTTTTTAAGTTTTTTAAACATTTATTTATTTATTTATTTATTTATTTATTTATTTTTTAAACATTTATTTATTTTTGAGAGAGAGTGAGCCAGGGAGGGGCAGAGAGAGAAGGAGACACAGAATCTGAAGCAGGCTTCAGGCTCTGAGCTGTCAGCACAGAGCCTGACTCAGGACTCCAACCCACAAACCGTGAGATCATAACCTGAGCTGAAGTTGGATGCTTAAACAACTGAGCCACCCAGGCGCCCCTTTGTTACTCTCTTCTTGAATCCAGGATGACTCAATGACCTGGTTGACCAAGAAAACACAGCAGAAGAGACGATTTGGGACTTCTGAAGCTATGTCATAAAATGTCTTACAGTGTCTTCCCAGATTTCTTAAAACACTTATTTTTGGGATGCTTCCTCTCAGAACCTAGTGACCATCCTGTTAAAAATCCAAGCTACATGGATTATTAACTTGCATCTCCAGCATCGACTACCAACCACGTGGGGGGCCATCTTGAACATGTATCCTAGGTGAATCTTCAAATGGTTCTAGCTCCCACCACTATTAGGCTATGGTCATATGAAAAATCCCATATAAGAACCATATGCAAAATCCCAAAGAAGCTGGGCCTGGTCAAGTCACAAAACCATTAAAAATAGGTAATACTTTTTTCAAGCCACTAAGTTTTATGGTTGTTTGTTGTGCTGCAGACTGGAGCATTCATTACATTTTTACTCATTAGTTTCAGTATACCTGTTTATTTTTGAGCCAGTACCAAACTGTTCACCACTGTACTGTTATAATACACCCTAGGGCCAGTTTTCTATTACAGAACCAGTATACTCATGGGTTTGGTGTATACGCTCTGGAGTCACTCTCAGATTCTATCTCAACTGCTTATAAATGTATCCTTGAGGGATGCCTGGCTGGCTCAGTTGGTAGAACATCTGATTTTTTTTTTAATTTATTTATTTTGAGGGAGGAAGGGAAAGACAGAGAGAGAGAGAGACAGAGAGAGGGAGGGAGAGCCCATGAGCAGGAGAGGGGCAGGGAGAGAGGGGGAAAGAAAATCCCAAGCAGGCTCTGAGCTGTCAGTGCAGAGCCTGATGTGGGGCTTGATCCCATGAACCAAGAGATCAACTGACTGAGCTACTCAGGCACCCTGAGCGTCCAACTCTTGATCTGATGGTCATGAGTTCAAGCCCCAGGTTGGGCATGGAGACGACTTAAAAATAATAATAATAAAAAATAAAAAATTTTTTAAAAATAGAATAAACATATCCTTGAATGTTATTTAAGTGCTTTAGTTTCCTTATTTGCAAAGTAAGTATGATAGAGTAATAATAATAAAATATAATAAAAATACCTATTTAATTTTTAAAACAATATTTATTTCTGAGAGAGAGACAGTATGAGTGGGGGAGGAGCAGAGAAAGAGGGAGACATGGAATCTGAAACAGGATCTAGGCTCTGAGCTGTCAGCATAGAGCCTGATGTGAGGCTTGATCTCACGAACTGTGAGATCGTGACCCGAGCTGAAGTTGGACTTAACTGACTGAGCCACCCAGGCGCCTTAAAAATACCTATTTCGTATGGGCGTTTAGAGGAATTCATGACATAATGTATGTAAATTGCTTAATAGAATACCTACCAACTTATCAAGGCTGAATAAATATTTGCTATGATTATTACTCTTCTTTTTTGGATTTTTTAGAACTCCATAAAGACTTGTAATTTCATTAGAGAGTTCATTAAAACATTTCCTCTGTGAAATTAACTGATATGTTTTGTATCTTTATTATATTGTTAAAATGTCTTTGGAGTGCTTTAATGCTTGAAATTATTTAGACTGATTATGTTAAATAAATGTTAGTTTAGACCACAATCCTTCAGTGAAAGCCCATGGGTCTGGATGTTTGTATAGGAAATATTCCGTTTTAGACATGTTAACCAATTCAGGTACCCTGTCTTATATCATACTCCCTCTAGAGGAGGGCTAGAAGAATACCCAGTTATCAAATATATTAACAGTTCTATAGTAACTTATGAGTATTTACACTACGAAGAATACAAAACAACTAAAAGTAGTCTCACATCAATACAGGTCATGTTCTATTATCAAATGAATCAAGTCAGGTCATATTTCAGTACCAAATGAGTTATGGAAAAACATTCAGTTTTCAGAGTACTTTTTTAAATGCTTATTTATTTATTTTGAGAAAGAGAGAGAGAGAGTGAGAGAGAGAGCATAAGCAGGAAAGGGGCAGAGAGCAAGGGAGAGAGAGAGAGAATTCCAAGCAGGCTCCACACCGTCTGCACAGAGCCCAGTGCGAGGCTCAAACTTACCAACTGTGAGATCATGACCTGAGCTGAAAGCAAGAGTCGGATGCTTAACTGACTGAGCCACACGGGTGCCCCCAGGGTAGTTACTTGATCTTGGAATTGCAAATAATGGATTGTAGACCAGCTCACATTCTTTATGTCAGTTCTGGGGATGTAGCCATGGAGATTGATCCATAATTAGCAGCTGGTGTGTAGAAGTGAATGGACTTGCCCCATAAGATATGCAAAGGCACTAGGAACCATCAGCATGAGGTTCTTGCTGGGTTTCATAGAACTTTTATTTTTAAAAACTTTGTGTTTATATGTTTTTCTTATTCTTTTGGTTCCTTATGAGATTGTTTATTTTTCCCCCCCAAATAAGAGCAAACTAATGCCTAAAATCAATTGCTGAAGTTCTCTCTTGCAGAGAACATAAATGCGGCCCAACATAGACAACATAGGTGATTACAGAGCCAATGATTTAGACAGAGCATCACAAACCTGAAAAGAAATTGATTTAAAATATGGCCCATAAGGTCCTGGAAAAAGGCATAGCAAACCTGGTGAAAATGCCAATTTGGTGATTTTTTTAGGAGCACCGGTCCTTAACAAAATACAGGATAATATATCATTGGGTAGAGGATTGTAGCATTCAGGAATATTCTTCTCAAATACCTAGATTTAAAGGTATAGAGTCACAGACTTGTGAATTTTGGGGGGTAGTATTAAAAAGATGGCCAGAGCTTTATGTTGGCCTCTTATCTTATGGCTTTTAGGAAAAGTTGGCAAGTACAATCTATGAGGGTGTGTGTGAATGAGGTGGGGGATGATTAAGGAAAAATAACTGGTCAGAGAGATAGAAATGTGATCTCTATGTTTTCAATAAAATATAGAGCTAGAGAAATGTGTTATACTTATTTAGGAACAAAACAGTTTATTAAACTGTTATTTGTATTAAATTGTTATTTGTATTAATAAACAAAACAGTTTATTAAAAAAGTTTAATCCTTAAACGTTTGATCCCAGAATTTTATAAAAACTATGGGTTCTCTCCCCTATGAGATGTATCGATCCATGGCCACCCAATTTTGCACATCGTTTTAGATGATTTACATATTAATTAACTCATCCAGTGACCTTGGATGCCTGCTTTAAATAAAATCTGATTTTTATCCGAGCCGAGATACAAATACTTGCCTTTGTTCCAACCTTAGGATAATAATAAGGAAAAGATGTAAGAGAGATTTAAAAATGGCTTTAGCATTTAATGATAATGTTTTTTATGGCTTGGTTTTAGAGTATTAGGACATCCTGATTACCTTTAGCTCTTAGAAAGGGATTAAGAGGAAGTTTCTTTTTAAATTATAATTTTTTGTTGGGTTATAGAATTAATATAACAGTATAGGCAATTTAAGAGGATGGAAAATTACTAGATAGGATTACTGTGCACACTTTGATACATTTCCTTTTAGATTTTTCCTCAATTCAAAAAGTAAAAATTTCAAAATACATAATATTTATTTATTCTATTCTAATTTATTTATTTTTATTTTAGATAGAGAGAGATTGAGAGTGGGGGAGGAGGCAGAGAGAGAGAGAGAATATTAAGCACGTTCCACACTTAGCATGGGGCTCAAGGTGGGGCTCCACCTCACGACCCTGGGATCATGACCCTGGGATCATAACCTGAGCCGGAAGCAAGAGACAGATGCTCAACTGACCGAGCCACCCAAGTCCCCCCGAATTTCAAAATATATAAAAGTAAAGAGAATATGATGACAAATCCCCAACGTCCATCATGCAGTGTGGCAGATGTTATTAAATGATGCCTGGAACCGTATTTCTGTCTCACATGCTATTCTTACAATGTGACCTTGCTTGCTATTCTGCCATTAAATGGTGGAGCCTGTGACCCTCCCACTTGGCCTGAGCAGACCCTTTATCTAGGACAGAACTGAAGCGATGCTAAGTTATGTCTCGATAGTAACAAAGAATACACATTTCTTGCTGATTTCTATTGGGACACTTGCTCAGGGCTTCTGCTACCGTGTAAGAAGTCTGTTTTCTTTGAGGCCACCAAATGTAGAAACCACCTGAGAAAGAGAGAAAGAGAAGAGGCGGGGTAAGAGGAGGAAGGAAGGACACCCTTGAAGAATCCCAGTTCTCCCAGACCCCATCTGCTTGAGTGAAGACAGAACCCAGAAGCAGCCACTATCTGACTGCAGCTACCAGAGACCCTGAGGGAGACCTGCCCAGCTGATTCAAGCCAACTACCAAATCAGTAAGCAAAATAATGATATTGTTTTGAGACCCTGTTTCTAGACAGTGTGTTAAAAAGCAAAGAATAGTGGAAACACCTAGATATAAAATTATTAACAGATTCCCACACTTTTTATCTATTTTTTTCTTTCCAGGAGAACTTGTTTACTTTTTTATTTTCTTTATAATATTTTTAAAAATATCTATATGTTGAGAGAGAGAAAGAGAGTGAGAGCGAGCATGGGCAGGGGAGAGGCAGAGAGGGAGGGAGACACAGAATCCAAAGCAGGCTCCAGATTCTGAACCATCAGCACAGAGCCTGATGCAGGGCTCGAACCCACGAGCAGCGTTTTCACAACCTGAGCCAAAGTTGGCCGCTCAACCAACTGAGCCACCCAGGAGAATTTTAAGGCAAATCTCAGACCATGAGATTTCACCCATAGTTTATTTTCTATTCCCTATAATTAAGGACCTTTTTTCCCACATCATGTAAGCTGTAAAATGTATTTACATAATATAATATTCAAAATTCTGCTACCATTCCTAAAATATTTTTTACAATTATTTTGTTTAAATCAGATCCCAAACAAGATCCACACATTATATATGATTATTATATTTCTTATATTTTTTTCATATTGAAAAACCCCATTTTTAAGAAAGTCATTGACTTGTAGAAAAGACCAAATTTATATTTTAAAAATACTTTAAAATATAGCAAATACAAATTTTGCCAAGCACTCTGTAACATAATGAACATTTTTCATATTGCTATTCTGTCATAAATGTACCTGTTAAAGGGTACAGTATATATGATTGAATTGCTACACTTTGGTTTGCTCACTGTTCCCCTAAGTTTGGACATTTGAAGAACTACCTGTACCTATTCCTTCTTCTATTTTTTCACTGCTCTTAAATTTATGAATAAATCCTTTTACTAGACTCTGAATTACTTCCTTAAGAAAACCTCTCAGAGATGAAATTATTAAATCAAAGCTTATTTAATATTTTTAAAAAATGTTTTATTTATTTCAGAGAGAGAGACAGCATGAGCAGGGGAGGGTCAGAGAGAGAGGGAGATACAGAATGTGAAGCAGGCTCCAGGCTCTGAGCTGCCAGCACAGAGCCCAACACGGGGCTTAAACCCATGAACCATGAGATGGTGACCTGAGCTTAACCTGGACGCTTAACCGACTGAGCCACCCAGGTGCCTCAGTATTTTTAGAACTTGTCGAAGAGAAATTGCACCAGACACTTCTTTTAAAAAACCAAGACAGGACATCTGGGTGGCTCAGTTGGTTAAGTGTCTAACTCTTGATTTTGGCTCAGGTCCCCAGAACCAGCCCTATGTCAAGCTCTGAGCTGAGCATGGAGCCTGTTTAAGATTCTCTCTCTCTCGGTCTCTCTCCCTCTGCCCTCTCCCCCAGTCATATGCACTCTTTCTCTCATAAAATAAAATAAAATAAAATAAAATAAAATAATAACAAGACAGGTTTTATCTGAGCTACTGTGGTAAAGGAGAGAGATTTAGTATAAAATTGACCTCAATTCGGAATGCAGCAAGGGCAGCTGAGGACTTGGAGCCGATGGGCAGAGTGGAAATCATTGGACAGAAAATTACTGGGAGGATCTTGATTAGAAATCAAGGGTGAGAGGAAGAGAATTTGATTAGATGTTGACAGCAGAAGGGATGAGGAACTTGATTAGGTATGAGGGCAGAGCAATTCTTGCCAAACAGGGTTCAGCAGGCCAAGGTCCATAAACCAAGGATGGGGCTTTGTCCAAAAAGATAGCTCAGAGGAGCCCAACTAAAGTTTGGTCAAGAAGGGAGTCCTTGTGGATTCTTGCCATATATTATGAAACTTCTTTATAAAACTGGGATACTAGCAATAGAAGACCATTCTACCAACATCACATCATTAAATTTTAAAATGTAATTTATTAGATAAAAAATGGTACCACTTGAGGTACTGATACATGCTACACTTCTAGAAAAGCCTTCAAAATATTACTGAATGAAAGAAGCAGTCACACAAAACCATATATTATATTATGTGAAATGTTCATTATAGGCCAATCTATGGAGATAGAAGTTAGATTAGCTGTTGCCCAGGACAGGGTGGTTTGTTTAGAAATATGGGGTTTCTTTTTAGGATGATGAAAACATACTGAAGTTGATTGTGGTGATGGTTGTGCAACTTTGTAAACATACTAAAAGCCATTGAGTTTATACACTTTTTTATTATTTTTTAAAGTTCATTTAGTTTTTTTAAGTAATCTCTACAACCCATGTAGGGCTCAAACTCACCACCCCAAGACCAAGAGTCACAATCTCCTTTGACTAAGCCAGCCAGGTGTCCCAGATTACCCATTTTAAATGAGTTGTGAGGGCCACCTGGGTGGCTCAGCTGGTTAAGCCACCGATTCTTGATTTCAGCTCAGGTTATGATCTCAAGGTTTGTAAGATCAAGCCCCGAATTAGACTCTGCACTAACAGTGCAGAGCCAGCTTGGGATTCTCTCTCACCCTCTGCTCCTACCCTCATCTTGCACATTCTCTCTCTCAAAATAAATACATAAATAAACATTAAAAAATAATGAATCGTGTGGTATGTGAATTATGTCTCATAAAGTTGTTATGTAAAAAAGGTGGTATTAGCTTCTTGAGTATTTTTGAATTTTAGGTTGAAAATGTTTCTATTTGCTTGCTTTACTAGCTGTTTTTCCACTTTATTATATTTACTTATACATTTGTTTATTTTTGAGAGAAAGAGAGAGGCAGAGCACCAGTAGGGGAGGGGCAGAGAGAGAGGGAGACACAGAATCAGAAGCAGGCTCCAGGCTCTGAGCTGTCAGCACAGAGTCCCCCACCCCCCGCCGGGCTCAAACTCACAGACTGCAAGATCATGGTCTGAGCTGAAGTCGGATGCTTAACCGACTGAGCCATCCAGGCACCACACTGTATTTATTTCCACTTTAAAAAGCTTTAACTAGGGGCACCTGGGTGGCCCAGTTGGTTGAGCGTCTGACTTTGGCTCAGATCACGATCTCACAGTATGGACTCAAGGCCCATGTGGGGCTTACTGCTGCCAGCTCAGAATCTGCTTCGGATTCTCTGTTCCCCTCCCTTTCTGCACTTCCCCACTTGTGCTCTCTCTCTTACAAAAAATAAAACATTAAAAAAAATTTTTTAAATTATTAAAGAAAGTTTGAGCTAACTTAATATACTTTGAAAGGTGTTTCGTTTCAAAAGTATTAAAATAATCTTTTATTGTAAGCAATGCAAAGGATAAAAATATGAAAGAACACATTTTAACAGAAAAAAATGACTATTAAAAAATGAAGCACTTATTTTAATCTTGGGAAAACGGAGAAAGTTATTACAATGTAAAATTGGGGCAGTTTTGCATGAATAAAGATTAAAAAGGTAATACTTAATTGCCAGATAAAAGAAATTACAACCAAATACAAAATACCTTCCCTTAGAGATGGTCTGTCCACTCCCAATCCTTTCAAATTTATTTCCACTGAATAAATATTTTAATGCTGTTTTACTATTACACTTATGATTAATTTGGAAATGTAACAGGTTAAAAAAAAGCTTCTAAAAAAGGGTCCACTATGCATTTAACAAGTTTAGAACTTTATAGATGTGTATATTTGGAAATATTATTTGGAATAAAAATAACATGGAGCAGAACCCAGAGGCTTATGGAGGGAGAAACTTCATGGTGTGGAAGCTTAACCTCAGAGTGCCAGTGATTGCCTTAAGGAACTTAAAACAAAATTATTTCTTTCATTACTTTGCAGATTTATCAAGTGGTGTCATGTGAAGACTCAGAGGGACAATATTTATCCAATAATCAGATATTTCAATGCATTTTGAGGTACTGCTTGGGGATACGGAACAACTCAATCTCCTGCTTTATTAGACAAACCCCCCAGGTGACAACAAATCCCAAACAAATCTCTTCTAAGGTATTTTAAATTTCATTTAATTTAGAGGAATCAGGAAAAGTAAAGAAAGGATATTTGCCTAATGTGGGAATTAGACATTGCAATAGTGCTTCTAGGAAACTAAGATTTTAACAATTTGCTATTCATTTCAGAGTTCTAATTCCAAGAGATACTCGCCATTCTCTGCCTTCCATTCCCTTCCCAGCCAAGTTCAGAATGGATGCGAGGGTAGACAGACAGAATTCCAAGATTCCACCCCCGCCCCCGGCCCCTACTGGTGTATACATACTGCATAATTCCTGGGGCCATGCACACGATGGACTCCAATGATCAGATTAAGCCCTAGGGCTCTGCTGGCCTTAAAATACAAGAGTGTTGGCCTAATCATGAGACTGTTAAAAGCAGTTTCTCCAGCTGGTCACAGAAAGGAACTTAGAAATTCTAAGTGTGGGAAGAATTTGACACACTATGGCTGCCTTAAAGATCGCAGGGACGAGAGGGGGGTGGGGCACCCCTGTGGCTCAGTTGGTTAAGCTTCTGACTCTTGATATTGACTTGGGTCATGACCTCACAGTTGGTGGGATCCAGCCTGTTTGGGATTCTCTTTTCTCTCTCCATTCCTCTGCTCACGTTTGCACTCTCTCTCTCTTCCGAAATAAATGAATAAACCAAAAAAAAAAAAAATGATTGCAGGAACCATGTGCAACAGGTTTCAGAGTGACATTTAGGAGCTGAAAGGGGCTCCTGGCTGAGCACCAGCAAGGACATAGAGACTCAATCTTAAAACTGCAAGGAACTGAAGTGGGTTTTCTCCCAGGGCCTCCATATGAGAACTCAGTCCAACTGATACCTTGATTTCGGCTTCGTGATGCCCTGAGTAGAGAATCTAGTCATGCCATGCCGAACTTTTAGCCTATCAACATGATCTAATAAGTTAGCCTTGGTTTTTCTTCTGTTTTTTATTTGTTCTTCAAGAATTTTAAATACGAAATAATTCAAGCATACAGGGAGGTTCAGATATTGCTCATCACTCCTATCATTTTCACCGTATTTGCATGAGTTCTTATTTTGGCTGTTTCCTTATTCATTTATTTATTTATTTTTAAGTAGGCTCCATGCCCAATGTGAGGCTCAAACTCAATGACACTGATATTGAGATTCCTGTGCTCTATCAACTGAGCCAGCCAGTCAGCTGCCCCAAGTTGTTTTCCTTTTTAAAAATTGTTGTAAAAGTCGCATAATATAAAATTTGCCACCTTAATAATTTTTTAAGTGTTTATTTATTTATTGAGAGAGAGAGAGTAGGGGAGGGGCAGGGAGAGAAAGAGAGATAATCCCAACCAGATTCCACACTGTCAGTGTGAAGCCCTATGTGGGGCTCAAACTCATGAACCACGAGACTCTGACCTGAGCCAAAATCAAGAGTCATATGCTTAACTCACTGAGCCACCCAGGCACCCCCACCCTCTTAACCATTTTAAGTATACAGTTTAGTAGTATTAAGTGTTTTCACATTATTGTGAAACAGATCTCCAGAACTTTTTCATCTTACAGTTTTGAAGCTTGATACCCATTACACAGCTCTCCCCGCCCCACTGTACCCCCCAGCCCCTGGTAACCACCATTTTACTTTCTGTTTCTATAAATTTTACTACATTAAATACCTCATATAAGTGGAATCGTACAGCATGTGGCTGGCTTATTTCACTCAGCATTGTGCCCTCAAGGTTTATCCGCGAGTGGCCATGTGACAATAGGTGTGGTTTTAAGCCACTAACTTTCTGGTCATTTTTATCCAGGGATAGAAAACGCATACAAATGCTTATCCTTTTTTGCTTTATTAAATATGTCTGTCTCTGAACAAGAAAAATGTTCCAGCGGTTTGATCTGTAGGCCACCTAACATGTTTCACTGCAGGAAGCAGGCCTGGGCCGGGAGTGACAGCATCTCCAACGAGAAGGAACCCGGCTGTCACTGCAGGACCCCACAATGGGAGCGAGAGCACACACAGAGCTTCTAACTTTGAAAACAGTCTTTAGACATCCTGCAGGCAGCCTGCCCTCAGTAGTGACTTTAATGTTTATGCATTTAACACATCTGTGTTTTCAGATTTGGTGCTTAAGGCAAAATTCAACATCAGGAATGACTTAGCGATTGGTTTTCTATCTGGTAAGTACAAGTATATTTTTTCTGGACAAATTTCCAGTGGTTCTGGCTTTTTCCTTTAGATGCTATCAAGCATTTATTTACTGTTTTTAAAAGGCCTAAAATTTGGGATGAGGTATTGTATCCTTTTTCCAAAAAAATTCCTAAAAAGGTTTTATTTATTTATTTTTATTTCTAAGAGAGAGAGAGAGACAGCGTGAGCAGGGGAGGGTCAGAGAGAGAGGGAGATACAGACTCTGAAATAGGCTCCAGGCTCTGAGCTGGCAGTCAGCACAGAGCCCGACGCGGGGCTCGAACCCACGAACTGCGAGATCATGACCTGAGCGAGAGCTGGACGCTTAACCGACTAAGCCACCCAGGCGCCCCTTTATTTATTTATTTTTGACGCAGGGAGTGCACAAGCAAGAAAGAGGCAGAGAGGGAGAAGAAAACAGAGAATCCGAACAGGCTCCAGGCTCTGAGTCGTCAGTGCAGGGCCCTCCGCGGGACTAGAACTCACAAATGGTGAGATCATGACCTGACGCTTAACCGGCTGAACCAGCCCGGCATCCACCCCTTAGGTATCGTATCCTGAAAAAATCTTTGAAAATGGAAAAATATATCTATGTGGAAGTGATTTCTTTGACTAAAGCAGTTAAGATCGACATAAACTATTGCTGTTTTGTGTGATAATCTGCAGTGGTTCAACTTCACATTAACGGATTTCTAATAATTTACTTGGATGGATATCTAGACATACTGGATAGTGAAGAGGCTCGTGTTTACTCATGAACATCAATGTTTAAGGGGCATTAATTTTGGAGTATATATCATATTCTATGTACTCGTTGTTGCTCCTATTAGCTGGAAGAGAGACAAATGTAAATGTGTTCTAAGTAATCTTCATTGTAACATTTCATTTAATCATTGAAAAGTATTCTTGTTCCTTTGACTTTTATTTACTCTAATGAAAATCCACCGACTCTCTTATTAATTTCGTAAAGAATTTCACCTGGATATTACAAGTTTGTGGAAATTTGGGATTTGGAGTCTGGTAGAAACTGCTAAGCCATCCATTTATTCTCCTTTTATTCCTTAGTAACAGATGGCCACATCTGAGAACCTCTTGAACATATAAATTAAAGGGCAGCAGAATTCTTTCGCTTAAAATGAGTGCGGAGATCTGCCTCCTACAACCATGTATTACGTCATCTGTCTGTGAGGTGCAATGACAAAACACCCTCGCAAGAGGGCACGCTTGCTACTCCCATCACTTCCGCTACCGCACACACTTCATTTGCAAGGTTAGTTGCTGTTTGTGGCCTTGTAGTAACTGGCACAAACTCTCAGCCTCTGAGGGGCAGGCTTTTCAGAAAAATGTATCAAATTATTAGATATAAAATCAGCATTAAGGGATACCAAAGGGAAGCCAAAAAGTTATGTCTCTGTAAGGACAGTTCAGTATGAAAACATTTTTCTTTCCTATATGTGTGTGTGTATATATATATAATCAAACACCAATGCAAAGTCTTTGTTTTTACCAACACATTCAGCTATCCATATGGTATTGTTCAATCAGAAGAAAGCTGATGAAAAGCTGGTTTGAACCTTAGGCAGATTCAACATACGCTATTTTTTTGTTGTTGTTGCCAGAAAACAGAACTACAACTAAAATTTATAAAATGTCACATATGGTTTTAGAAAGCATTTTTACCGGGTACCTGAGTGGCTCAGTTGGTTAAGCAGCTGACTTCGGCTCAGGTCACAATCTCACGGTTTGTGAGTTTGAGCCCCGCATTGGGGTCCTTGGTGTCCACACAGAGACCACTTCAGTTCCTCTGTCCCCCTGTCTCTCTGCGCCTCCCCTGCTCCAGTTCTCTCCCTCTCTCTCTAAAAATAAATAAACATAAAATAATTAGAAAGCATTTTTACTTATTAATTCTTAAAGTTCTACGAAGTAGGCTTTCCAGCTATTATTTCAGCTCATTTTATAGAAAGGTATAGACAGGTTAACTAATGTGTCTGAAGACTGGCAGCAAATTTGTGGCAGAATTAGGACCTGGGCCCAATGGAGAAGAGTAAGTATCTGCTTTTTGTTTTGTGGTTTAAATGAATAAATGCTTCATCCTCACATAAGATGTGCATCATTGTTCACCTAAGGAGGTTTTAGAATTCCATAAACAGGTCTGTGATACATTTCTTGAAAATGCACAAGGCCTGTGATTGCTAACCAAGCGTGCCCTGGTATAGCTCACTAGTAGGAATTTCCCACTGACTCCATCAAGAGATGCTCTCCTCTGCATATTGATCAGTAATATCATCAGTAAAGAATATCCATACATATAATTTTACTATAAATAAATTACTTACCACCAATTTAACAGAGATGTAAAACTAGTTTGCTATGGCATCAAAAATAAAGATGAAGGAAGAATGGCGTTTGACCCCCAGATCATTGCAGCCTTATGAGAGAGAACCATCTGCTTCTGGTTCTGGGTAATGAATCTTTAAGCTAAGGATCATGACAGTAACTTAAACGTTCTTTTGAAATTATGTCAGAGCTCACAATGTCAAATACCTTCAGGTGCTGGACAGATAAGACAATGATATGGGACAAGGGTAAAAAAAATGGTTTTTCCATGAAATACTCAATCCCCTTAGTAGCTTTGATTTTCCGTTTCCAATGGAGAAGGTAGTGTGTGAGAGATTTCTCTTTTCTCTTCCCTCTTCTCTAAGAAGGACAAACACACAAACATGAAGACAGTACTACTTGGACTCTTGGAGGGGGAGAGAGCATGCAATGAGGGTTCTATGGTCATCTGCACAGAATAAGTCCATCTAAGGGGAAAGCCGCTTCTTAAGCCCTTACTCTTTCCTCACGTGTGGCAACGAGTGTGGATTTAACTTTACTACAGTTTCAATTTTTCTGAACAAAAAAGCTGAAAATCTGGATTTTTAGGTGCAGTGTTCTTATGTTTAAAAGTTATCAGCCAGGGGCGCCTGGGTGGCTCAGTCGGTTAAGCGTCCGACTTCGGCTCAGGTCATGATCTCACTGTTCGTTCGTTAGAGTCCCATGTAGGGCTCTGTGCTGACAGCTAGCTCTGAGCCTGGAGCCTGTTTCAGATTCTGTGTCTCCCTCTCTCTCTGACCCTCCCCTGCTCATGCTGTCTCTTTCAAAAATAAATAAATAAACAAATAAATAAAACAATTAAAAAAATTTTTTTTAAAGTTATCAGCTAACACAAAAATTAGCCAGAGGTGCTGGTTAACCAAATTTGTGGGTAGTCTTTGGCCTGTGGGCCATTGATTTGCAACCACCTAATTGTGCCTTAACTTCTTGGTGAGATTTCTCTCCTAAATTCCTGACCTGGGTAATCAGTGAAGTACTAGCCTTTTCTACTGAGACGTGTGCTGTGCTCATACATTCAACATATATATTCAGCCATGCCACGATCTTCCCTGTAGACCTCACTCTTCTGCTGTTACTGCCTCTAGTCAACAGCATTCTTATCCACTCGTTTGCTTCAGTTCTAAACTGAAGTTGCTCTAGACTTCTCGACCTTGCCACTCACACTGATCAATATGCATATTTTATTAATTCTTTCTCCTAAAGCTCAAATTATTCCTCATTTCTCCATCCTCACCACCCCCACTACGCCCACTGCCACCATCTGTGGTGTTGTCTGTCACCTACACGTGCACCACGACTTCCTCACATTGTTCCAGCATTCCATCTAATTTGCCGTCGCTTATTCTTCCACGGGTATGATCTTTTAAACGGAAATCTGATCATGTAGCTTTCTAGCTTAAACATTTAGTGACTTCTGATTGATGTTAGGATGGAGTTGAAAGTTTAACTTGGTTTTATGGCCTCCACAATCTGGCCCCCATTCAATCATTCACTTGACAAATATTTGTTGAGCACCTGGCAGACACATTTAAGCTTCAACACACAGCAATGAAACAGACCAACATCTCTGCCTTCCGTGTCGCGTTCCGAGTGTGACTCTGAAAGCACGGTTTATTGTACAGGTACACAGATCAATTGATTTTCTCTCCTTTATCTCACTTACACTTCAGACCTTTTATGGCCCAGGTAGTATTGTAGGTACTCAGGAAGCAAAAGCTAGTAAGACACAGCCTCTGTGGCTCTGTCCTCGTGCTATCGTTTACACCTGGGACAGGAAAAAAAAAAAGTCTCCATGACCAATGTTCCCATCACCAACAGTGGCCTAGTCTTCTAATAGTTTTTTTTTCTTTCTTTTTTTTTTTTTTTTTACAAATAGTTTATTGTCAAATTAGTTTCCACATAACACTCAGTGCTCATCCCCACAAGTGCCCTCCTCCATGCCCATCCCCCACCCCCCCCACATCCATCAGTCCTCAGTTTTTGTCAGCATTCAAGAGTCTCTCATGGTTTGCCTCTCTCCCTTTCCCCCACCATTTCCCCCCTTCTTCTCCCCCTTGTTCCTCCGTCAAGTTCCTCCTAATCCTCCTATACGTGCAAACATATGATATTTGTCCTTCTCTGCCTGACTTATTTCGCTCAGCATAACACCCTCAAGGTCCATCCATGTTGCTACACATGGCCAGATTTCATTGTTTCTCATTGCCATGTAGTATTCCACTGTATAGATAAACCACATCTTCTTGATCCATTCATCTGTTGATGGACACTTAGGCTCTTTCCATGTTTTAGCTATTGTGGAGAGTGCTGCTATGAACATTGGGGTACATGTGCTCCTATGCCTCAGCATTTCTGTATCCCTTGGGTATATTCCTAGCAGTGCTATTGCTGGGCCATAGGGGAGTTCTAATAGTTTTTTTCTATTTTGTTAGAAATGTTGGAAAGTGTAAGCATGAGTGAGTCTTTGGGGTTTACTCAGGTTGTGGAAATATAATCCTCTACTGCCAATATGGAGATATTATTCAGATTTGTAAAATGGCCTTCAGTCCCCAAAGGGTGTAGTTTGACTAAATAGGTGAATAAAAGATTGAACCCATGAGTGGTACCTCAGGGCAGCACAGCCAAGGAGCTGCTCCATCTACTGGAGAACACACATCAGACTTCTTTCAGCTCCACCATCTGCCCTGTGAGCCATTCACTCGTTCTTTCTTTTGGAATGGGACCTTCTTGAGCAAATTTTTCTGTCTGCCTAGTATTGGAAAGACAATGTTCGGTTCTAAGAGAATCAGGACGATCATGAGCATTGGATGTAAGGAGGGAGGTGGATGAATAAGAGATTCTAAGACCACTAAGGGCATGTAGAGAGGGGAGGATAGACAGATCCAACTGAGGAGCCTAGAACACGTGTATTTGACCTGATGTCTACAAAATGTATAAAATGTCAACAGGTAGACAAAAAGATAGAGAATTCCATCTGGATGGACGTGCAGAGCAGATCTGAGCCGTGTGAAGGTCCGGCCTGCGTTCCGGAGACAGTACTGTCTGTGAGGCTCCTGCGAGCCTGGGGAGGGGTTGGAAGGCGAGCGGCAGTGTGGGATCCAAGCCAGGCTGGGGTCAGATCACGTTACAGGGCCCGGAGAAGAAGGTCATAATGGGAAGTGAGGACAGGAGACACATTTAGGGGGTTCCTGGGTGGACGGCTTCAAGCAAATCACAGTAGCCATTGTATGTCTGCAAGACCATAGATGCCTGCAGCCGTCCTGGCCCTTAGTCTTTTGGCGTGCAGTTTTTCTTTTTTGAGTGACAGCATAGTGCCAAGTATCAGTCCAGATAGAATAAACAGAAATATGCTTCTTGACAGAAGCCGCTAACTTGAATCACAGGACGGTTGCCACGCCTGATCCGTGTGGGGCATCCTGGTGGACCGGCCGATTGGAGGACTCCGCAGGGAGAGAAGGAGAAAAAAGTTAATTTGCTCCGTGAGGGAGCACAGGCTTTGGCGGGTTTTAATAACAGAATTTACAGCTTTAATAAAACTGATAAAGTCTTTCTCACTCTTATACGTTGAAATATGATCTGATATTCACCGGAGATAAAGCTGATGCAGCGCGAGTGTCCCCAGGGCTCCTGAAGGAGACTGAATGGCATTGACTGTAATGAATCCGAGGATTCATCTTCGGATTAGGATCTGGGTGAGCTGGAGTAGATGAGGAGCAGGTTTAGGGTTCAAGCATGAAGAGAACAAATACGAAATAGAGTTTAAGTCAGGTGACCGTAAGCATTTCTTAGGTGCTCTTATGCATCTGAAAATCTGGAAGAAAGTCAGAGAAGGGCTTAGAGGGGCCTTAGCTGGCCCACTAACAGGCTGCATGGACTCCCACGATACCTGACCCCGATTCTAATAGGGCTACATGTTCGTTTACTTAAAACAGGATATAAAACAATGTGCAATTTCATCTTCCTTATTTATCTCTCCCAGATCCAGCAAGGAGCAGATTTGCACGTAATGACAGATCGCAGGCATCTAGCCCCAAATGGAGTGCCTGGTTGTGATCCATCATCATGACATTTCAGCTTTAGCAAACATGGCTGCTCACAGGAGGACACGATCTGTGAGTGAAATTGGAGGGAGCGGGTTTTTAGGAGCCATACATCAATATGAGAAAGGATGGAGGTGCGTACTGATGGGATTTGTCCGCCAGCATTGGGCGGCCACGTGATTTCACCTCAGGCTCAGTCAAAGTCTTTTACATTGTATTTTTTTTTTCTTTTCAAGGAATATCCAAAGATCATATATCCTTGTCACTTTGGAATCATATGGAGACTCTTGCATCACATAAAATCTAGGTTAGTGGTTATTTCACCAAGCTAGTCAAGTCCTCCTGGAGGGATAAATCAGATATGGGGAACATAGAGGATTTAATTTCATTACTTGGCTATAAAATCAAATGGAGTGCTTTTTGTTTGTTTGTTTGTTTGTTTGTTTGTTTTTTGGTGTTGCTTTGAATTTTTGTCAGGGTTTGGATTATCACCAGATCAAATTTGGAGACCACACAAAACTTCATCGTCATATACTTCAGTTATATTTTCAGACAATCAAGGTAGAACCATTACAAAATCTTGCTATTGAAGAAAATATGAACAGATTCAAAATTGCGGCCATCTGTAAAGTGCTTATTTGAATAGCTTAAAAACAAAGACATATTAAAGAATTAAGGCTGAAAGCTAAAAACTAGAAAGAAAACAGATACATCAAAGATATGAGTGAGTAGAAAGTACTTGGAGAAAACACTTAAAATGAGATATTAACCCTAGCTGGGATCCTGACTGCCAAGCCAGGTGAGTCAGTGGGTATGCACATGACTTGGGTCTCTAACACGCAACATCCCAATCGAGGTGCACCACCTGAGCCTTTAGCTTGAGTCACTCAGATCATTGCTGAACCATCTGGTGTACCTGCCACAGAGTTAGGAAAGAGAGTCAAACTTGAATCCAGTACTAGTGAAATCCCCACCCCCCACCCTAAGTTAAAAAGCACTGGAAGATGACCTAGTTAGGTACTCATTAATTTATGCAAGAACACTGTGTCATCCGCTGTGGGGGGAGGCCACTACATTTCTTCTTCAAGACACATCATGCTGATTGATTAGTTGTTCTTTCCTATTGCTCCAGGAAGCAGTTAAATACAACCTTTTGTCTTGGTAAAGTAAAAGATGAGGCATAGACAGAGTAAGCATTGATTTTGTGCCATAAGTGAAGACCACATTAACATGAGAGCTGTAACTTTTTCTGACTTTAAGCAAATAAAGTGTTGTGTTGTGAGAATAGAAACTCCATTTGGACAACTAGGTCCCTTGAGACTCTAAAAGCAGGCCTCTGCGTGGCCTTTCGAGGGCCATTATGAACGTGAGTGCCGTTGAGAACCAGGAAGCCCCTCTGTGCATCTGTTTTATTCTTTTGATTCTGCAGATCACTTTTCCCTATTTCCCAGGCACAGGGTAGTTTCGAGTACATTAATGAAGGCCCAAGAGTCAAATACAAGGCCGGGGTTAAAGATATGCATAAGAAAATCCAGGAAAGTGACAGAGGATTCTGGGGGTCAGTGGACAAGAGCAACCATAATGGAAGAGGTTCACATAGATTCATAAAAAGAACTTAAAACAGCACAATTAAACAAAACAACAAATATTATAAAATCCAGAGACGGTAAGAGAAGGTGATTGCTTGGCAAATTTTAGCACTGAAATGTATGCAAACCCTTTTTTATTGTTTAATACCTTAGGGTGCTACTTTCACTGAAAGAGTTTGGGAGGGAACACTGTTTCTAGGGAGAAACCAGACTTCATCTCTGGTGAGGAAGCAGAGTGATTGATCTCTGATGAGTATTGTTCATAATTCTGTGATGCAAGCCTTTGCGGAGACGCTACATGGAGTTTGCATAAGAATGCAAGTAAACAAAAGAGACTTCTATAGACAGTTGACCTTTCTTTCCCATCAATCTGATGCTTCCTTTCTTCTTTTGCTTGACTCATTTTTATTATTAGGAGCAAAAAGTGAGCAGATTAGAATTTTATTTCCTTTCATAATTCATAAACATGAGAGATATGACTAAATAGCTTGGAAATTTTCAATTTTAACGGGTCTCCTGTGTTGAACACAAGAATCTTCCATTTAGCCACATTATTATTGAATTTCAATTGGTTCTTTCATCCAGAAGACAGGGTTGGGTGATCCATGTTGTGTTGTGTGTGATACTCAGTACTAATAAGCACCAACCAGCCACTGCTCACAGTGTCCAGCACTGTTCTTTTTTTAAAATTTTTAATGTTTTTATTTATTTCTGAGAGAAAGAGAGAGAGAGAGACAGCATGAGTAGGGGAGGGTCAGAGAGAGAGGGAGATACAGTATCTGAAACAGGCTCCAGGCTCTGAGCTAGCTGTCAGCACAGAGCCTGATGCAGGGTTCGAACCCACAAACCGTGAGATCATGACCTGAGCTGTAGTCAGACACTTAACTGACTGAGCCACCCAGGTGCCCCTGTCCAGCACTGTTCTAAGAGCCTCACCCATGTACCTCATGTACTCTACACCAACATCCAGTTGCATAGACATTGTTAGTTTCCTATTCTTTTGGTGAGGAAACTGAGGCACAAAGATATTAAACACTGAGCCCTGGGTCATGTAGGTAGGATGTGGGATGTGAACCTCAGCATGGAGACTCCAAAGCCTCTTCCTTAACTCAGCTATCTTCTCAAAGGTCACAAATATAATCTTTGGAAGTTCACTCCTCTTCATTAAGGAGCAGTTTATGACACATGCTGAAAGAGTGGTTTTCCAAAAGTAGCGAAGGCATTGCTGATTTCCAGGTGTTTGTCCTGGCCAAAAAAAAAAAAGGTTGAATGGTGAAGAATTATGAATGTTGAACTTAGCTGTTAGACAACAGGAGCCCACTAGAGGATTAATTAGAGATTTTGCAGCAGAGAAGGAAAACTACTATGTTTGATGCATTTAGTGGGAAGACAACTTGGCAGCCCCGTGAGAGAGACAGGGATACCTAGGCCCTGGGAGCTAGGGTGCAAGGGCCAAGGTGAAGGACGTCAGGAACAATCTCGCAATCATTTAGGATTTGGGTTTACACCAATATGATTTTAGGAGACATGGGAGAGATAAAAAAGATAAACCATAATACTTTCCCTTTTACTTGGCTTTCTTTCCCTACCACAAGTACACTTAATTTTTCTGTTTTGTTTCCCTGCGAGAATTTCCCAGGGCAGTCAAACAGTCATGTTTTGCCTTTGATATCTGAGTGCTAATCAGATGTTCTATGGCTTTGTTCTGCTGTTTATGACTTGAAAGGTAACCATACGGGACAAATGAAAGCGTGATCCTCACTCCACTCCTGTTTATGGTAGATTCAGTACAGTAGCTTCAATGGCTTCTGCGATATTTGAGGGACTCTGGATATTTAAACGTAAGCAAAGCTTTTTGAAGGCCCGGATAATGTTGATCAGTCTGCAGAAAATGACAGGGATTGACACACTCTCCCATGGAATTACACAATGGGGTGAGATGTATCTTAAGCTCTTTACACTTTTGCCCTTTATATTAGAGGGTTGCCCTCTTGAGGAAAGTTCTGATGCCTTTGTATCCTTCAGTGCTTTACATTTAGATTTGTATTGCTTGACTTTTTACTGGTAATTCTTACTAGGACCTATTGTCACATGCGGTTCCTTGTGTGTTTTGTTTTATTTTTTCATAGACCTCAGGCTATCTATCTCCTTTATTTTATTTTATTTTTTAAAGTTTATTTTGAGATAGACAGCACAAGTGGGGGAGGGGCAGAGAATGAGGGGGAGAGAGAGAATTCCAAGTAGGTTCTGCCTGACACCGGGCTCAATCTCATGAAGTGTAAGATCATGACCTGAGCCGAAATCAAGATTTGGGCACTTAACTGACTGAGCCACTCAGGCACCGCAGTTAGACTATCTCTTTTAAAAATGAGTCATCTCTGGGACCCCTGGGTGGCTCAGTTGGTTAAGCGTCTGACTCTTGGCTTATGTCTTGATCTCACGGTTTGGATCATGAGCCTAAGAACCGTGTCAGGCTCTCTGCTGTCTCTGTGGAGTTGGCTTGGGCTCCTCTCTCTCTACCTCCCTGTCTGTCCCTCCCCTGCTTGCTCTCTCTCTCTCTCAAAAAAAAAAAAAAAAAAGAACTTTAAAAAATGAGTTGTCCCAATAACATACTAAGTGAACTAAGTCAGACATAAAAGGATAAATAATGAGTTTTTCCATCTGTATAAGTTACTTAGTATAGTCAAATTCATAAAGACAGAAAGTAGAATAATGATTACCAGGGGCTGGGTTGGGTAAGGGGGAATGGGCATTGTTTAATGGGTATAGAGTTTCAGATCATCCCATGGGACGATGGAAAAGTTCTCAAAATGGCTAGTGGTGATGGTCATACAGCAATGTAAATGCAGTTAATGTCATTGAAATGTATACTTAAAAATAAAGTGGCAAACTTTATATTATATATATAAAAGATTATCTATAAATATATAATATAAACATTTATTTTAAACGTAAAGAGTAATAGAATTTTTTTTTAATTGTTGGGGGAAGAGAAAGAGACAGAGAGAGGCAGAGTGTGAGTGGTGGAGGGGCAGTGAGAGAGGAAGACACAGAATGTGAAACAGGTCCCAGGCTCTGAGCTGTCAGCACAGAGCCTGATGTAGGGCTCAAACTCACAAGTTGTGAGATCATGACCTGAGCCGAAGTCGGATGCTTAACCGACTAAGCCACTCAGGTTCCCCTATATATATTTTATCATGATGAAAAAAGAGTCATACTAACTTATCCTAGCTCTCCCTGGAGGACTGATAAATTGGTAGCTATGCTCCAGGGATCTCACTAATAATTCTATATCACCTGAAATTCCTTTTTTTGAAATGGGCAATCTATGAGAATTTATTGAACATGGGTCAGATCCCATCATTTACTTCCATCCAGGTCAATAATTGACCCTCTTTGTCTAGTAGCATTTCACAAGCCATATTCTCCTGAAACTAGATCCACAAGGTGTTAATAAATGTCACAGAAAAATAATTGAAGGAATTGTAGAGCTTGAGAAACTGTGAGTCAAAAATACTGAGAATCTTACTCTCAGACTTCTTGAAAATTTTAGTATACTGATGTGCATGAAGAATATTCAAGAGAGGAGCAGGTTATGCATGTTTCCTCCCAAATTTCTGACCACACACTTGTCTAATAACAGAAAATCTTTTGGGACTAGAATTCTCTGGATAGCAGTTTGGGGAAATGAGGCTTGCAGGATAAAGTCCAACAATTTAGTATGGCTTCCAACATCTTCCATGGTGATTTCAACTAAAATTCCAACCTTCTACATCCCCATCCCCCACTCAGGTAGTACATAGCCATGTTATACTTCTTGATTAGTGTAATTTGCATTCTTGGCTCTCATGCACTTGCTCAAGCTCAGTCTGGTAGGCACTCCTCTCCTATTCTCCCCCCCCCCCCCCCCCCCCCCCCCCCCCCCCTAAACCCTTGACCTCATTCACCTAGAAGTTTTTCTTGGCTATCTAAGTGGAAAGGAGTTGCCTCCATCTGCAGCCACTATAGCAAATGTCTTATTATCTTTTTTGAAGCATTAGTACATACCTTAGCTAATTACATGAGCAATTATGACATTTTACCTTTATTATTGCTAATTATTCATGAATCTCTCTTACCTACTGCATCTTAAGTTTCATGAGTGCAAGGTAAGGCTATGTCTTATTCATCTTTGCATTTTCCATGGCCTGTTGTTATTCACATCAAATACATTTTCAATACGTATATATTTGCAAACTTGAATTCTAATTGCCTAGCAGTACCTATGATGTATCAAGTGTCTGAACCAGGTTTAATTGGTGGGATTCAAAAATATTAGTCACAGTCTCTGTTTGTTAGGAGATAGGAAACCAACATGTGCAGAACTGAAATAATTTCAGAAAAATTATAAAGTGAAATAGCTGGCTCAAATGGTGGAATAGAAATAGAATATGTGAGTGAGGAAAGGTGAACACTTAAAGACTAATGTAGAGGGTTGGGTTGAGCTGAGTTGTAAAGGAAGTGATGGACATGGCTGAGTGAAGAGGACCAGAAATGCTGTTTTCCTTTGCCGTCATCCTAATTTATATCGTCAGCATCTTTATCAAAATCATCAAAACCCACCAATCCTATCATCATTTTGTTGTCAAAAAGCAGTCTATGGATTGTGCTGTCGGTTGACCTTTTCACATCCATCTAGTATACCTGGGCTTCCTTGGTTCAGTAAGATGATGTCTATTTCTATAGTTTAGCATCTCATTGGTGAAGTTATTTTTTTCCTTTGATCATGTGGATGGTGCATAAGTGACAAAGGGAAATGATAGAGATGTTTTTATATTCTAGCAAGTCATAGTACATCAACCACATGATATGAACTATTGCTTTATGTGTCATGACCTGAACCATAATGCCATGTTGCCACCATATACTGGTGGCAAAAAGACCCGTACACTTTTTCTGCTTTGGTATTATTTACTTAAATAATTCTTATTTTTAAGACTCCAAGAAAGTTGTTGCAAGTCTTGTTTTATGGAAACCTACTGAAGGGGATGTTGACTATATGATGTCAGCCCTTGCTAATTACTTGGCAATTTCTTGGCCTTCACATGTCCCCTGGATGTTCCTGCTGCTGCTGACAAATGGGAAGGGGTGGGTAGTGATGTCCATTGTGCCATGGGTCATCAACAGCAGGGAGAGACTGATTTTGGCAGCTCCAGTGATGAAATTTAAAAAGGCAAAACTGTTGAAAAATTTAAGGTGCCTAGCTGATTGAATTATATCACAGAAATAATGGGAACATTTAGGCCAGGTGAAAAAGATTCCCTGAGACGTAACTGCTTTTAAAGGGTTGCCATATCATGGCGTGCCTGGGTGGCTCAGTCAGTTAGGCGTCCGACTTCTGCCCAGGTCATGATCTCATGGCTCATGAGTTTGAGCCCCACGTCGGGTTCTGTGATGACAGCTCAGAGCCTGGAGCCTGCTTCCCATTCTATGTCTCTGTCTCTCTCTCTCTGCCTCTCCCCCATTCACGCTCTGTCTCTCTTTCTCTCTCAAAAATAAATAAACATTTTTAAAAAAGGGTTGCCTTATCATTCTACAAACATCACACAGGCTACTTTCTCCAAACCAGGCATGCGGCTCACCTTACTAGGTGAAAGGCCAGGTGTGCCTGTTTTTGTGAACATTCAGCATGGGAGAGAAAGCCAGGTCTCCCTGATTACAAACCACTCACATTTCCTTTCACTGGGATACTTATTTCGAAAGAGATATTTAGCTGTTACATTTAACCAAATAGTGCATGGGAAGGCGCTTTGTAAGCAGTAATTTCCAGCAGCAATAATAGAAGAATATTTTATGCATTATAGCATACTTCTAGTGCTCCACTCTGTATGGGAATGCTCTTATTTTCATTATTTGAGGCAATTTCTTGTACTGGAATTTAGATCTTACTTGCTTTCGGTTTATAAAACAGATTTCCCATTATCGTTTGATACAGGCATGAGAGAGGGAAGAAGCACTGGCAACAAATGTTAAACATGAACAAAGGGCAGTGGTGGTGGGCCGGTTGTGGTTAGGGAGGAGAAGGAGGTCATGATAGTAAAGCCTGTCCTGAGAATCAATATCATTCAACTGGTAGAATTTCTACTACCATAGGAGCAAATGTCAATGCCTCATTTCAGAGGAGCCGCTTTGGAGTACACGGATGTGCAAAATCATAAGGGAGAGGAAAGGACGCTGCAAGGGAGTAGCTGCAAACAACAGGATCTTTTTTTTTTAATTTTTAATGTTTTATTTATTTCTGAGAGAGAGAGAGAGAGAGGCAGCATGAGCAGGGGAGGGTCAGAGAAAGGGAGATACAGATTCTGAAGCAGGCTCCAGGCTCTGAGCTGTCAGCACAGAGCCCCACGCGGGGCTCAAACCCACGAACTGTGAGATCACGGCCTGAGCCAAAGTCAGACACTTAACAGACTGAGCCACCCAAGCGTCCCCACAAAAGGATCATGATTAAGTGAATTTGGCACTTCTGTTTTTGTTGCCCATATAAATAATGTTAGAAATACCTCTAACTTCAGACGTAAACTTCAGTCTATTCTTGAAGTTCTATCTTGAGATATTATTTGTTAAGCAGTTCTTTCCCCTAACTTCTTTCCCCTTAGTTAACCAGAGACTTCCATATTGCCCCGAGAAGTAGGAATATTATAAAAGGAATAAAAAGAACTAGAAAGAGTCAGTGTTCAGTTTCGTTGACTTTCAATGTAGGGCATTGAGATTCAAAAGGGAAAACCTAAAGCACTTAAGAAATAATTTACACCTGGAAGTAGAATGAATGAGGAAGTAGAAACAGATTTTGCTTGAGTAGGGTCACCTCTACCCTGCCCCCTGGTGGGGAGATAGAGGAATGACACAGGGGCAGTTCAGGAGATTTCGATTAAAAACTTGGGCAATGCTGGAAACCAAACGAATACCCTGAAAACTGATTGCTGAAAAGAGTCTTGCATGCTTCCTGGATGAAGGAGCTGTGACAGTGGCCCATCCTGTGCCTGAGGGTCCTTTAAATATTAGCTGTCTACATATTGTTCTCTTGTAAGTTTGCGGAAGGCTTTCAGGCTGTACCTAAACTGCCCCATGTAGATAGATACCACCCACCCCTTTAAATCACCTATTACAAATTCTCAAGTTGAGTAATATGCCTAAGGGAATACAGCCAGTAAGTCTATTGCTAGTGTTCAGCCCAAACATACAGTTAGGATTCCAACTCAGATTATTTCATCCAAGGAATGAGCTCCATTTAACCACTAGGAATTACAGAGAGATCCAAGGAACTGGGTCATAACAATTGGCATCAACAGATGCCGAAACTGACAAGGTTACCCCTGACCTGGGTAGCCAGCTGCTTAGGATGCTTTCCACTAGTCATAATCTTGTGAAAAGTTTAAAAAAATCTTTATTGTATCTATATTTAGAAGAGCTTTTTATAGATGTTGATGATTACAAGCTCATCTCTTATACTCTAACTCAAGAAATAATCAACAACCTTCTATCTTTTTTTTCTGAGGTTAAGGGGTTTTTTTCACTTATAAAATTAAAATAAAATACTACTGAACAGGGTTACAAGGATTAAATTGGACAACATGTCAAATGTCGAAGCACTTAGCACAGTGTCTGACACATACAAGACCTAGAAAACGTTAGTGATCGTCTTAGGAGAATAAAAAAGAAAGAAAAATGTTTCTAGGACTATTTTTATGTACTAACCACATAAAAAGGTCAGGTGCTGAAATAAAATATGTATCATTTCTATTTAATGGCTATACCTCTTAATTTCCCTGGGAGCTTTACCCAAAAGTAAACGAAGGTAAATTTTTACCTGATATCATGATTCTGTTGAGATCTTGAGAAGGAATTTCAATGATTTCACAGATGGGAATGAAGTAAGAAGCAGGGGAGCCCATCATCATGATCCTTCGTAAACTTCATTCCACATGAGTGAGGATAGGTGCATATCATCCTGTCCCAAACATATGTTAAGTCTCTGTCCCCATGACTGTCACAGCCAGAGCCCAGTGGCTATCTGTGAGGAGACTATTTTGAGTCTCCCAAACCCACATTTCTAATTCCTATAAGACTGGTATGCCTCTATACAATCTTTCTTCGGAAAAACTCATGGCATTATCACCGAAGAATGTGATCCCATTTCTTTCTTTCTTTGGTTTGTGGAATAGAGGAGAAACCATAATTTGATGTTATACAGGGAATTTAGCAAAATCCTGGTCTCTAGAGGGTAGCTGGGAGTTCACACAGGAGGAAGTTTGATGCTACACACTGGGGAATCTCTGGTGAAGGAGAAGGCCATTGTATGTATTTTTTTTCCTGCTTAATTAGGATAATCACTTTTCATTACCTGCTGCTTCATTCAAAGTTTCTAAAATTCAAGACCCATATTAATCTCATTTAACACAATAGCAACATTCATTAGAAAACATTTCTTATTTAGTCTTGATGGGCTCTTCACAATTGTCATATTATAGATAATGTAGTAGGGATAATTTTGTTTCAATGCCTAGAACTACAGTTCCATCATTTTTGCTGTTATTGGTGCAGATAATAAACTGCTATTAAATCCCGATATTCTAAAAGATTGCTAAAATGACAGAGCATCTGTTAGTTTGAGCTATTTTCCCCCAGGGCAGTAATTTGAATTTTTGTAAGCTAACTTTTGCTTGGTTATTTGTGTTTGTTGAGGTAGAGGTATTTAAATCTTGATACAACCTTTTTTTCCTTCATGTGAAGGAACTCCCAAAGTGTTTATATTCTCTTTCCACCTCCCATCTGCCCTGCCTCAGGCACGTGAAAGGATTCTGGTAAGGAAAACTAGTATCTTCTTTACTTTGTTGTAAGAGGCAAGAGACAAGCCTTCTGGGGGAAGAGAAGGACTTGGCATTGATAATATTTTCCCAGCCTTTTGGCTTAAGTCCTTCCTACAATAAATAATTCAAAATGTTAAGGATGTTTCGGTGCATATCAATCCAAGGTGCAGAAGGGTGTCTGGTCTCTGCACAGTCAACAGCTAATCAAAGCCTTGCTTATCATAAATATATTCATGTGGGAAATAAGAATCCGATCTGTTCAAATCTTACAGAGCATATAAGACCCAGTTCACGGCTTTGAGTAAAATTCCAGACTCCCTTTGATAAGATTGTGGGGACAAACGTGAAATATTTTTATAAAAGTAGAAACGTCCTCATGACTGCAGGGACCTCACTGACGTGTTTCTGGAATTTTCTGTCAATAGCATTGCTAGAATTCATTGCTTATATACAGCTACATTGCTATTGCCTCAATTCTCCTGCACACATGTTACAATCACCTGTCTTGACAGAAGCAAGCAATTGTCTCAGGATTGTTGGCTATACCAGTGTTTAGTAGAACTACTCTACTCTGCCAGTTAGAATATTTCCTTAGTCTTTGAATTTTGAGGAAACCATACATTATACTTTATTTTACCCAGAATGTCTTAAAAAAATGAAACAGGTAATCTACCCAGAATGTCTTAAAAAAATGAAACAGGTAATCTTCATAGCTTCTTGTTGTCCCTTAAGGTTTACAAAGTGGAGGAATTCATAATGACTTGGATGAAATGTGCAGCTATTGGTTTTCACGGAGGAGTTTGTAAGTACTGGTTTTATCTTCCAGTTTATTTGGGGATCTATTTTACTTCATAGAGAGGAAAGGAGACTGGATTAGGACAGTGGAATAGGAATAGAAGAAATTGCAATTTTTCTCTTCTCAAGTGTTGGATGTTTTGTGTAGATTTTCAATGGTGTGCACCTTCCAAGTGTTTCTCTGTCAGCGAAATATCTTTTACACTCTTATAATGTAGGCTGCAAATCTCCTTATGCAATCATGGAACCCAATGAGGGAAAATGCTAACCAGCCCAGGGCCAGGGGCTGAGAGGTGGGAATTAATTTCAGTCTTCAGGTTTCCTCGTATTGAACTTTACTAGGTGGACAGTGCTGACCTTTGCTCTTATTAATTCATTGACCTTCCATTATCCCATAAAAAATTACTTAAGGAAATTTTTATTTGACAATGTGAGGATGTTATATGACTGTCAAAAGCAAATTATACAATTTCTCCTCGTCTAACATTTATGCTTTCTTGAAGGTTTTAGGTTTTGTCAGTCAGCACACAATTCACTAAGTTCCTTTTGTGGGTAGGGAGCTTCTAGAATGTTCTTTACAAGGGACAAGAGGATGCATGAAACATGGTTCCTTCTTAGAAGGGGTTTTAGGGGGAACTAAGGCAGCTACCCTAGCACATTAAACAGTCATTCAGGTACTGTTTGTTTAACTACCATGGAAGTGACGTAGAGGCTTCATGTTCCTGGTGGCCCTTCAGAGAGGGAAGGTTATCAATGGGCTGGAGCAGTTGGGGTACGGCACTTGTACTAGGCCTTAGAAGCAGCAAGTGGCTCCTGGGTGGCTCAATCAGTTAAGAATCCAACTTCTTGATATCAGTTCAGGTCATGGTCTCAGGGTTGGTGGGTTCCAGCCCTGTGTTGGGCTCTGGGCTGACAGTGCAGAGTCTCCTTGGGACTCTCTATCTGCACTCCCCTGCTCTCTTTCTCATAATAAATAAACATTAAAAAAAAAAAAAGCAGCAGTTGTGGTGTAGGGTGAACAAAATAGTAAAATGGGGCTCAGCAGACCTTGCTTCTCATTTTAGACTAACTTGAGTGAGTTATAGAACCACCCTGTGTCTCAGTTTTCTCATCTGTAAAATGAAAAGCTTGGATGTAATTTTAGTGTCCATCTAGAGCTAAATGTAATTACTTGGGTGAGAAGGACTCTTCTGGATAAGGCAGCCTCCACGGTGGCTGCCAATGATTCCTGCCTTCTGTTATTTATGGCAACACTGAGGGCATGTCACTTCAATGATTAGATTATGAAATATTGGGACTTTTTTCTTGCTAGCAGACTCTCTCTACTGCTTTTTTTTTTTTTTTTTTTTTGGCTTGTGTGTACTTGATAAAGCAAGTTGCTATGTTGGAGAAGCCCCCAGGCAAGATGGCCACCTCCAGACAGGAACAAGTGATGAATTGAGGCCCTTTGTTGAACAGCCAATGAAGAACTGAATGCTGCCAACAACTATTGAGTGACATGCTTCTCCAGTCGAGCCCACAGATGAGACTGCAGACCCTGAGCCAACACCTTTACTGCAGCTTTGTGAGACACCAGGAAGCAGAAGACTCAGTTGCCCATGTCCAGATTCCTGACCTACAGATGGCTGAGTAATATTCCATTGCATGTATATAACACATCTTTTTTTTTTTCTTATCCACTCATCAGTTGATGGACATTTGGGCTCTCTCCATAATTTAACTATTGCTGACAATGCTGTTAAACATTGGGGTGCATGTAACCCTTCCAATATGGATTTTTTGTATCCTTAGGGTAAATACTTAATAATGTAATTGCTGTAATTATAGGGTAGTTCTGTTTTTAGTCTCTTGAGGATCCTTCATACTGTTCTCCAGAGTGGCTGCACCAGTGTGCATTCCCACCAACAGGGCAAGAGTCTTCCCCTTTCTCTGCATCCTTGCCAACACCTGTCATTTCTTGTGTTATAAGTTTTAGACATTCTGACATGTGTGAGGTGGTACCTCATTGTGGTTTTGATCCCTAATGATGAATGATGTTGAGCATCTTTGCATGTCTGTTAGCCTCTGTATGTCTTCTTTGGAAAAGTATCTATTTATGTTTTCTGCCTAAATCTTAACTGGGCTATTTGCTTTTTGAGTGTTGAGTTTGATATATTCTTTATACATTTTGGATACTACCACTTTATCAGATGTGTCACTTGCAAATATCTTCTTCCATTTCATAGGTTGCCTTTTTGTTTTGTTGACTGTTTACTTCGCTGTGCAGAAGTTTTTAATTTTGATGGAATCCCAATAGTTCATGTTTGCTTTAGTTTCCCTTGCCTTTGGTGATGTGTCTAGTAAGAAACTGCTGCAGCTGAGGTGAAAGAGGTTGCTGCCTGTGTTCCCCGATTTTGATGGTTTCCAGTTTCACATTTAGGTCATTTATCCATTTTGAATTTATTTTTGCATATGGCATAAGAAAGTGTTTCAGTTCCATTCTTCTGCATGTCACCATCCAGGTTTCCCAATATCATTTGTTGAAGAGACTGTCTTTTTTCCCTTGGATATTCTTTCCTGCTTTGTTGAAGATTCATTGACCATATACCTGTGGGTCCATTTCTGGATTTTCTATTCTGTTCCATTGATCTATGTGTCTGTTTTTGCACTAGGACCATACTGTCTTCATGACTACAGCTTTATAATATACCTTGAAATCTGGAACTATGATCCCTCCGGCTTTGCTTTTCTTTTTCAGGATTACTTTGGCTATTTGGGGTCTTTTGTGGTTCCATACAAATGTTAGGATTGTTTGTTCTAGCTCTGTGAAAAATTCTGGTGATATCTTGAAAGGGATTGCATTAATGTGTAGATTGCTTTGGGTAGTATAGACATTTCAACAATGTTTGTTCTTCCAGTCCATGAGCATGGAATGCTTTTTCATTTCTTTGTGTCTTCTTCAATTTTTTTTCATAAGTGTTCTGTGGTTTTTAGAGTACAGATCTTTTACCTCTTTAGTTAGGTTTATTCCTAGGTATCTAATTTTTATTGGTGGAATTGCAAATGGAATTGATTCCTTGATTTCTTTTTCTGCTGTTTTGTTCTTGTTGTACAGAAATATAACAGATTTCTAAACGTTGATTTTATATATATCCTGTGACTTTGCTGAATTCATGTGTTAGTTCTAGCAATTTTTTGGTGGAGTCTTTTGGGTTTTATACTTAGAGTATCATGTCATCACAGCAAAATTTTTGACAAACAAGGATAGAATCTAACATTGTATTTATCTTTGTAGTTAGCTTTTGCTCATGGCTAGTGGTACCCTCTGGTGATAGTAGTAATATAAATTTGTCCTTTAACTTATTAAAGTAAAAAAAAGGGAGTTTATTTAAAGAAAAACTTCAAGTAAATAATATGCGTGCATAGTATGTGACACACGGTTGGAGCAGAATTATGAAGGTAGTAACTGCAGTATGAGAATGACTAGAGTTTGAGAAATAGTACCCTAGAGATCTAGAAAACCACAAGTGCATCATTATCCTCAAGTGATCTATTTAATGGTTGTCAATGAACTGAGCATGAGTTCTCAAAGGCACAGTACGGATCTGGATAATAAAAAGGAGTAATAGATGTTGTTAGATGTAAGAGCACTGACTTGGAAATGATCCTACCTGCATTCTCCTGATTGTCTGCTTCTTGTTGGAGAAATCTTGTGGATGGCCCAAAGCAGTGGTTCTCAGATTTTATGTAGGAACATAAAATTCACATGAAATGTTTCTTAAAACATAGGTTACTCCTTTGTACCTTCAGCACTTTTGATTTAGTATGTCCTGGGAATTTGCAATTCTGAGTTACTAGATCTGGACACTTGGTCTAAGCGAAGTCTTGGACAAAATACTATAACATTTTTGGTGGTAAATTTTCAAAGGAAGCTTTTGGCTAAATAACATAGACTTCTAGGGTTTTAGAAATGGAAGCAACTGATCCTATGTGTCCTAATACGTGGTACGGTTTTCATTGCTTCTATTTAAGAAGATTTTCACTGAGGACTGATGGATGTGGGGGGGAGGGGGGGATGGGCATGAAGGAGGGCACTTTGGGGATGAGCGCTGAGTGTTATGTAGAAACTAATTTGACAATAAACTATTTGTAAAAAAAAAAAAAAAAAAAAGAAGATTTTCATGTATTTTAATTTTAATTTATATGTGCTTATATTAAGGTGTATTAGAAAATCACAGTGCATCAAACCTATGATTTTTCCGCTTAAGATGAAGCTTAATGTTAGTCAATAAGAATTACTGAGTAAAAGATAATATGAGTTTTTCTTAGATTGTGATGGGGAGCATGAATAATGGAATTGGGAAATGCTGATTCTTAAAGCCTTATGTCTTGACTGCATCTCCATTTTCAACTTTAGTTGCAAATAACCAATAGTTTCCTGACTCCCTTCCATGGTTTCAGTTAAGGGCTTTGACAGCTCTTTCCTTGATCATAGTCAGTGCTTCCTAATTGTTTTCCCTTCTACTCCATTCATTTTCTACATTGTTTCCAGCGGCATCTCCCTGAAACACAAACTGGAGCATGTTATCTCCCTTCCCCAAATCCGTCAGTGGCTTCCTAGTGGCTCAGAATACAGTTCAAATTCCTTAACATCTTACACAGGCCGCGTGATCAGCCTTCCACCATCGCCCTCCACTCTTCTCCCATATCTACCTAAGATTTGCTTTTACCAAACTACTACACATCTCAGATACCTCTCCTCCTCCTGGACCCCTGTGCCTTTGCACATGCTAATTCTCTGCCATAAGTGCCTTTCCTCTGTTATTCTGTCTGACTGATTCCTGTGTAGTTATTAAGTTTCAGCTGATCCCATCCCCCATGGTTAGAAACTGCATATGTCGATCATAATATCCATCATGCTATTTTTTTCAAGTGTATGATTAGAGATTTTTCAAATATTACATAAGTGTAAAGAAGGTTCTCCTTTCCAGCTTTCCCCAGCCTCACTCTTCTCCCTGAAGGAAACACTATTAATAGTTTAGTGTGTTTTCTAGACCTTTTTAATTTGCATTTACAAACATCCATATAAATAATGAAATCTAAGAATTTGGTTCGGGAGGTTGCTTTTTCTTCATTTCAGATCTCATGGGCATCTATGCACATCAGGGCTTGAAAATCTGCCGCTTTTTTTTGGCAATTGCCTTTTCTTTAAGGAGACATCAAGGAAAGAGACTGACTTTCATGTCTCCAGGGTTTTATTTTTAGTAAATGTTAGAAAATCTTCATTTAATGCAGCAACTTGTCTTATTTTTATCCTTATTTTATATCCTTGAATAAAAAATACCTACACTACTTTCCAGGACAGATTTCAAGCAAAACTTAGTAACTGACATTTCTTATATTATTTATCTATGTATTCATTTATTTATATCATCACTCTTTTCCCATCTGACTGTTTTCTTGTCCTTAATGACCCTCTGCCACACTTCTAGGACCTGTTCTTTAATTTTTTATATTTGAATGAAACATTTGAGTGTTTTAGAATATTATTGAATTTGGTTTTACAGTGACTCTGAGAGCTAAGCAGGACAGAATCATTCCCCTTTTACAAGGAGGAAGTTGAGGCGTAGAGAAAGCCGCCTAACTCCAGCCTGAGCATTCTGTCTTACAGCATTGACTGTGTCCACGTCCTGTGATTGTCCCTTGCTTGCTCAGGACTCACCTTTGTGATGTCCCGGCAGATCTGCTCTGAATCTACCCTGTGATGTAAAAAAAAAAAAAAAAAATCTGGTCTGTTTAGTTTTCTTTGGATAAATTAATTTACACTAAAATACTCACAGTAACAGTGACTTATTGTGGTACCCCTCCCAGTCATTATCACAGGAGCTGGTGAATTAATCTAAGTGAATGAGAAATCCCAGTAGGAACTGTTGAGAAAAGAGTTTTAATCAGAATAGACTTTTTGGTATACTCCAAACAATTTTATACGAAAGATCCTTTGAATGTACATCTCTGAATGAAATCATACCTATTGCTTATGTTTTAGGAGCACACAGCCAGCTCTTAGTAGATTTCTTTTTCTCCCTCTTTTTTCTTTTTGCATATTCTGCTTTATTATTTTCACATTTCTTCCCCTCTGATTCATCTCAGCCAGTTCTTCATGTCATCCTGAAAGGAAAGTCAGACTTACCTGGTTTCTTTGAAAACTTTTCTTCAGAATAGCTGACAAAGTTTTTGAACTGTGGGTATTCATTTTTCATAATAACCCTTCATGAAAATGACCAAAATATTTCAGAAAATAGACCACTGGGGGAACTCTTTGCTATGCATTTGCCACCTGACTCTTGAGATCTCAATTTAATTCTGTGAATTGAGATTTTTATTGCTACAGGGAGATTGGAAAAATTAATAGCAATTTCCTCAAAGCACTTTGAGGTCCTTGGGGCCCATTTATTGTCTCAACAAGATATTCTCCTCCAAGTGTGTGCATATTATTGTTTATGAAACAATGAGGGCCCAATGAGGAATGAGGGTTGTTGTTGCAAAGAGTTTGCCTTTCTTCCTTACCTGCATTAAAACATGATTTTTTTCAAGAAGGATATTAGAACTGAAATCTCTAATCTTTATTCAGAAAGATGACTTTCTTTTTTTTAAATAAGGAACTAGGTTGCATCTTTATCAGCCTGATTTTTTTCATCCCTGTGGTGCTTTTAAATATACATAGAAAGATGGTCAGAGACTCTAAGAAGAAGGCAGAGCAGTTTCCTGATGGGGGTGAAGGAAGGTCAATATCTGTCCTCTGAAGAGGGAAAGGGAACTGCAGGTGGCATAAACAAGGGTCTGGGCAAACTGATTAATACGTGAGAGGACATCAGGAAACGGCTTCTCTGGTTTGCTGTAAATGAGATTTAATGAACTTTAGGAAACCAACAAAAAAAGAAAATCCGGAAATTACCTAGAAATAGATCTCCTCTTTTCCCCTATTATCTCAGTTTGTGAACCAATAAATTATTTGTCTTGTAATGATTTATGTTGTTAGTAATAGTAGAGATGATCACATAAAGAGTATCCACAATGAGCTCTGTGCTAAGCATGCTACTTACATATTGATTCTTTTTCTTTTCTTTTCTTTTCTCTTCTTTTCTTTCCTTCCTTCCTTCCTTCCTTCCTTCCTTCCTTCCTTCCTTCCTTCCTTCCTTCCTTCCTTCCTTCTTTCTTTCTTTCTTTCTTTCTTTCTTTCTTTCTTTCAAGTAGGCTTCATGCTCAGCATCGGCCAGTGCAGGGCCCAACAATGGGCCCAATGTGGAGCCCAATATGGGGCTTGAACATATGATCCCCAGATCAAGAACCAGAGTTGACATCAAGAGTCAGACGCCTAATGGACTGAGCCACCCAGGTGCCTCCAGATTGATTCTATTAGATCCTTCTCATGGTCTTTGAGGTAGGTGCTGTGACCCTCATTTTATGAATGAAGACCCAGAGTCTCAGTACTAACAACCTTCCCAAGGATGAAGAGCTAGTAATGGCAGGAGTGTGAGCCAAACCAGGTGGGAGCCAAACCAGCCAAACACATTCCCTCAAGTACTTTAATGCTCCTTGACTTTTCCAAACTGTGGACTGAGTTGCAATGTTCTTCACATGAAATGAGAACAATGGAAAACCGAGGTTGCAAATGAGGCCCCCACCCCCACCCCAGCATGCCAGAGCTGAACACTCTTTGAAGCATTTACAGTACTGCTAATAAAATCAGTATTCCTGGAGCCAAAGGTTGGATGTTTTAGTGTATTCTCTGTGCTACTTCTCATTTAGTCAACCAAATTTAATGGGCATCCGCTTTGTGAAACTGACTTAAATATTGTGTGCACTTGCAAGGGAAATTTCAGACTCCTGACCGATGTCTGGAACTTTGTACTGAGATGATGATCTGGAGAGATGGGGAAGAGGGGAAGAGATATAAGAAGATGGGATGAGTGGATCAATGATCTTTACATTTATGATGTTGATGATTAGAACATTCTATAATTGGTTAGTATTGCATAAAACAAAGCAACATGTGGCGATTGTTCAGTTAATTTCACCACCATAACCACAGTAACTGAGTAAGCTTTGTGATCTGAATTACCCTGTGTGACTTCCTTATCATCTTCCCTGCACACCCTCCCCAATTCCCACGTCCATTAGCTTCCCCTCTTCCCTCTGTCGGTTTGCCTTGATGGAAGGAACACTGAACTACAAGCGAGGGACCGTGAGCTGTGCTTCCAGTCGCCAGTGTGATCTTAGGAGAGGTGCTCTAGGGCTGCAGTGGATTGCAAAGTTGGCCACAGATGTATCATCTTTTATATTCACACCCTTTGCTTATATCCTCCCACACTGATTCTGGGCTGGACCATGTGACTTGCTTTGACCAAAAGACTTTAGCAAATGTGATAGACTCAGAGACTTGCAACAGGCTTGCACATTTGGCTTGCCCTTTGCTGCTCTCGGAACTCTGCTACCGCCACGTGAAGAAGCCTGAGTTAGCCTGCAGAATGATGAAATACGCGTGGCCCAGTCGTCCAGTCATCCTGGCCAGACAACGAACGAGCGAGGCCATCCCAGGTCAGCCAGTTGCTGGCTGACTCACTCATGAGCCCAGCTAAAATTAGCTGAGCTAGCCCAAACCAGAGGACCCTGCCTAGCTGATTTGCAGAACTGGAGCTTCATACATAAATGGTTGTTTTGCTAAGTTTTGGGGTGGGCTGCTCATAGCAAAAGGTAACTAATAAAAAATCCAACGAAAAAACCCTCAAACAATGAATAGCAACATATCCACCACCTACGCCAGAGCATTGTTGGAGGTTATATGAGATAATGAAGTAACTATGCCTAGGATGGACAAGCTTCTGAGGAGCAGTGCCCAGCAATGTCTTGTGTTTGATCAGCAACTCGATGTTCAGTGAAGAAATGAATGGATGATAAGCTACACAATTATAAGGTGGTAGTCGTGGCAGCAATATAATAGACAAATATTTTTAAAAATTTTTTTAAATTTAATATTTACTTATTTTTGATAAAGAGAACACAAGGCGGGGAGAAGAGAGAGAGGGAGACAGAATCTGAAGCAGGCTCCAGGCTCTGAGCTGTCACCACAGAGCCTGAGGAGGGGCTTGAAACCAAAGACCATGAGATCATGACCTGAGCCCAAGTCAGATCCTTAACTGACCAAGCCACCCAGGCACTCCAGAATAGTCAACTATTTTAAGTCCCCCAAGTAAAACATGTCATTTTTCTTTTTAATTTAAAATGTTAATATATAAGCTGGGTAAGAGAATTGAAAAGAGCGAGACAGAGCAGGAGTGGGCAGTCCAGGCCCCCGGGGCTCTGGCCACAGGCAGGGTAGCAGACGTACCCCTCAGGGCTTTCTCACTATGGCCAGGAAGATATTGCCAATTGTCATCCTTCCCATCAGCTTTAAAATTTTCCCAGCTATTTGGCTTTTTTCTTTTTTTTTTTATTACAGCACGTCTAGGTTCTATCTGGATATTATTCCCATGATAATAGTTAGTCTCCATAATGAAAAATTTCTGAGAGCCAAATTTAGAGGTATAAAGAAAAATTTCTAGTCTATAAAAATGCAGACTACAAGATAAATAAATCAAAAGTATTCTAGTGGGAGCAAATATTTTCTAAGCTAAAGATAATTGAGCCAATGAAGTCTATAAGGAATAAGGTTATGTACTTTGATTCACATTTGTCTAGTGGAAAAAAACATTTTTTTTTTCCAATCTGGTTATACTGTAAAGTAAAGCCCATATAGAGAAAAGTGCACAAAACCTAAAGGTACTGTTTATTGAAAAATTATAGGGGCATCTATGTGGCTCAGTTGGTTAAGCGTCCAACTTCAGCTCAAGTCATGATCTCACAGTTTGTGGGTTTGAACTCCACATTGGGCTCTATGCTGATATCTCAGAGCCTGAAGCCTGCTTCAGATTCTGTGTCTCCCTCTTTCTCTGCCTTTCCCTCACTCGTGCTCTGTCTTCCTCCCTCTCCTTGCCTGAATATCAGAACTCCCTTACTATTCACATTTTCTCCCTCACACTCTCCCCTTCACTTACTCTGTTAGGTTGACCACAATCCTTAATGACGATCAAGTCCTTGTTTAGCCTTATAGCTTTACCACCTCTGCAGAGTTAACCACCTAATGTGTAACTTTAAACACTACAGTTTAGTTTTGCTTGCTTTGCATTTTATACAAATGAAGTCATTCTGTATCTATTCTTTTGCACCTTGCTTCTTTTGCTTAATGCTATTACTTGCATTGTGTAGCTATAGTTTATTCAATTTCATTGATAGGTAGTTTTCCATGTAAGGACACACTAGACAATGTACTGTTTATAGACACATCAGTAGCTTCAAACTTTTGAGTCATTATAAGCAACGTAGCTATGACTGTACTTACATATCTCCTCTTGCACATGCACACAAGTTTCTCAAGAGAGTGCCCTTTTTGGGTCATAAGATAGGCATATTTTCAAATTCAGTAGAAGAGGCCAAACTATTTCCAAAGGTGGCATGACCATTTTGCCTGCCACAAGTGGTATGCATGTTCTCAATGCTCCGTGTCCTTGTCAGCACTTGATACTGTCAGACTTTTAATTTTTGCCAATCTGGTAGGTGTGTAGTGGAATCTTATCATGATTTACTTTTGCATTTTCTAATTATTTATGAGGCTGAGCATTCTTTGAATATTTTTTTTAGCCATTCAGTTTCCTTTTTATGAAGTGTCTGTTCAAGTCTTCTGTCCTTTTTTCTTTCCTTTTTTTCCTAATGTTTATTCACTTTTGAGAGAGAGAGAGAGAGGGAGAGAGAGACAGAGCATGAGTGGGGGAGGGGGAGAGAAAGAGGGAGACACAGAATCCAAAGCAGGTTCCAGGCTCTGAGCTGTCAGCACAGAGTGGGACACTCTTGAATCTATGAACCATGAGATCATGACCTGACCCGAAGTTGGACACTTAACCAACTGAACGACCTAGGTGCCCCTGCTGCCCCCCCTTTTTTTTCTAATGTTTGTGTCTTTTTCTTGTGTTTTCTAGAATTTTATTTTGTTTTTACGTGTTTTGGATATAAATGTCTCATTTTACATGTTACAGTAGCTTTTCCCATTCTTGGGTTTGTCTGTTTTGTTTTTCACTCTATTAATATGTATCTTTTTAAAATGTTTACTTATTTTATTTATTTTGAGAGAGAGAGAGAGAGAGAGAGAACATGCAGGGAAAGAGGCAGAGGAGAGGGAGAAAGAGAATCTTAAGCAGGCTCCATGCTCAGTGTGGAGCCTGATGCAGGGCTCAGTATCACGTGTATGAGATCATGAGCTGAGCTGAAATCAGGAGTCGGATGCTTAACTGACTGAGCCACCCAGACATCCCTTAATACGTATCTATTGATGAATTATAAGTTTGTAATTTCAATATACTGAAATAGGTCTAATTTCTTCTCTTTTGATTGCTTTTTGTGTCTTATTTAAGAAAAATTTTCTTACCCTGAAGACACAAAGAAGTCTCCTATGAGCTCTGGAAAGCTTTACAGCTTTGTCTTTCACCATAAGTGTATAGCATATCAGGTACTGATTCTTATCTGTGTATGAGTTAGAGCTATAACTTCATTATTTTCCATATGAACACATACTTCTTCCAGAACCATCGATTGCAAAGGACATTATTTCTCCACCTCCCTGCCATGCTATCTTAGTTATAAATCAAGTACTCAGGATGCATGGGTCCATTCTTGGACTCCTTATTCTGTTTCATTGGTTTCCTTGTCCATTGCTGCACTAATGCCACATTTTCTTAATTATTGTGACTTTATAGTAAGCCTCGATACCTGGTAGAGCAAGTCTTTACAGTTGGTTCATCCACAAGAAAGAGGGCTAGCCATCACTTCAGGGAAACCAGAAATGCAAGTTTGGAATCTGCTGGAATCATTCAAACAGAAGATGATGAGAGCTTGTATTAGGATCATGGGAATAGCCATGCAGGAGAGGGGCTGGTTTTAAGTGCAGTTCAGGGGATCGCTGGAAAGAGTGCCTAGCCATTGCTTCTACATGATGTAAGGAAATAAGTTTTGGTGGAAAAAGGTTATATGCACATATCAAAGAGAAAATAGTGAATGGATAGTAACTTCTTCAAGACAGGCTGTGTGGAAACTTTTACAACAGTAAAATTTCAGAAAGTTAAAAAAAAAAAGAAAGAATAATCGGAAATTGTAGAGAACTTTGAAAGAACCAGAGACCTGCATTTGATATGAAACTGGTGATTGACAATAAATATATGAACAGGAATTATGCATGGCTTTACTTTGTTTAATATTATTTTTCAGTTTCTGACATTCCTAGCAATAGGTTTTTCAATTTCTCCATCTGGTGCCTTTCAGGTAACTTGATTTCAGTTTGTAACATCAGAAGTCTTACTGAAAATGCATTCAATATTTCCCAATTGATAGTATCTTCCAGGGCTTGACTCAGCCTGTGTTTTCTAACAAACTCTCTTATCATTTTTCTCCTATACTGAATTTTTTTGCTGATATGTTTTTTAACAAGTTCAAGAAAAGCAGATCAAACAATAACTAGACTAGTGTGGTTGGACTTCATATATGGTGTCATTCCTGTTAAGAGATTAATTAATAAGATACATATTAGTTTGTGACTGCCAATTGATTATTAGAGAATTTTCATGTGCTTTGAAATGTAGGAATAGTTAATGTAGCAACTGCACAGTCGGATATTTCACACTCAAGGTCACACCTTCTATTTCTATTCCATGGCCTTCTGAATTTTGCACTTTTGAAAGAAATGGGCCCTCTGGAGCATGACAAATTTGATTTAAAGGTATTTGCCACAGGATGTTATTTTCTGTCAAAAGTTAATGTAACGGTAGGTTCTCTCTTCTTAGTTTGGAACTCATGGGCTTGGGAGCCTCTAATGTAAATTCTAATCTTAGATCTGTTGGCATGGCAAACGTGGGAAAAAACAGACAATCACTCAGGAGGTATAGATTAAGAAGGCTGTAAGACCTGTAATTAAGACATTTTTGAATTTAGTGAATTATAACCTGATTTTCAAAAGCAATAGTGGCATTTGAAAATGAGAGAAGAAAAAAATGATAGGATGTAGGAACAAATGTAACTTATAAATCAGATGTACCAAACTCTGTGTATGTATGTATGTGTGTGTGTGTGTGTGTGTGTGTGTGTGTGTGTGAGAGAGAGAGAGAGAGAGAGAGAGAGAGAGATTGATGTGGGTAAGGAAGGTCATTTTAAGTTTTCAGCTGTTAACTTTTCAGTGTGAAAGATCAAATCTCTGAAGCAATGAAGCAATGGTGGTAGAATGTTTAGAGAAGAAAGAAATAGACCCTGAGTGCTCCCTTGGAATGTGTGGTGTGTTAAAAACATGCCTACAGATCCAGTGATTCCGCTTCTGGATATTTATTCGAAGAAAACAAAAACACTAACATGAACAGATAGCTCTACTTCTATGTTCCTTGCAACATTATTAACAATAGCTAAGCTATGGCAATAACCTAAATGTCCATCGATGGGTGAATGGACAAAGCAAATTTGGGATATATATATATTTGATATGATATATATGATATATTATGTAACCATAAAAAGAAGGCAATCCTACCAGTTGCAATAACGTGACTGGATCTTGAGTGCATTATGCTAAGTAAAATAAATCAGAGGAAGACAAAAAACATATGATCTTATGTATATGTTGAGTCAAAAAAAAAAAAAACCTTAAACCAGAAAACCCTTCCAATATCCTGAGCTCATAGATACAGAGAAGAGATTGGTGGCTGCCAGAGGTAGGAGGTGAGGGATAGGCATAATGGATGAAGTTTGTCCAAAAGTCCAGTCATAAAACAAATAATTAATGGGATGTAATATACGGCATGATGACTATAGGTAATAATCTGTATTGCATATTTGAAAGTTGCTAAGAGAGTAGATCGTAAACGTTCCTGTCACAAGAAAAAGTGTTCGTAACTATGTATGGAAATGGATGTTAACTGGACTTGTGATCATTTCATAATGTATACAAATATTGAATTCTTATGTTGTACACTTGAAAGTAATATAATGTCAGATGTCACATGTACCTCACTAACAAAAGTAAACATGCTTACATAGTATGAAGGTGTATCATTTCAATTCGGAATATAGTGAAAGTTACAAAACTTAAACTCAAAGCTTGAATATGTTTTTGGATGTCTCATTTCATCTCTGTGTGTTGTCTTTCATAGAACAAGACATCAGCACTTATGTATCACTTGGGTAAATTCCTAGCAGTGCTGTTGCTGGGTCATAGGGGAGTTCTGTTGTTAACTTTTTGAGGAACTTCCACACTGTTTTCCAGAGGGGCTGTACCAGTTTACATTCCCACCAACAGTGTAGGAGGGTGCCCGTTTCTCCACATCCTCTCCAGCATCTAGAGTCCTCTGATTTGCTCATTTTAGCCACTCTGACTGGCGGGAGGTGGTATAAACAGAGGAATTTTGATATGAGAATTGCTAACTCTAATAACGAGTAACTATAAGATACTAGAAAACTGTGTATAGTACCTACGGGCTGAGAGAGAATGTTCAAGGGAAGACATGTTTGGAAGGAGTTCAGACTTGTTGGATAAAGTGTGGCCACCTAATAGCCGGGAAATTGGCTGGAGCCGAGTTGTAGGCAAACATCAGGCAGCCCTCCAGGGTGCATTCAGCTGGGGAGCAGGGGACTGGCAACAGGTGGTGTGGGCATGCAGTGGGAGTCTGGATGTTAGCTGGGGCAGAAGGCTTTCCAGGTGTGGGACACACTGGGGATAAGGGTGGGTGAGTGAATGTTTTCAAGAGAGGACAACTTATTACCAGGCCAAGCTGCAAGGTGGGGAGGGATCATGTTCTGGTCACACGGCTTGGGCAGGCTCCATCCAGACAAGGTAAACACCCAATTGTCTCCCCTACCTGTGCTGAGAATCGCCAGAAGTCTCTTCCTCGTGCAATGTCTCTTCAGCGCCCTCTGTTGGGGAGGCTTAGTATTATACTCACCCTAAAGGCGAAATGCTTCTAGGAATTCCTGAGTGGTTTATCATAAAGCATTATATTCAGGGATGTGTTTGGACTTGTGAGACAATGAAGTGATAACCAATACAGAGTCCAAGGGCAGTAAAGAAGGCCAATATCGGCATTACAGAAAAAGACTGGTGGCTCTTTTCAGTCTGTGAAAGGAGAGCCCTTAAGAGAATGCTAGCAAACAACCTTTATTTCCTGTTGACAAAAGACTCAAAAACTTTGATATTTTTTCAACGTGTTATAGCATATTAATTTGTGCATTCATATAAAGTGGGACAATTTTTTAATCTGTATTTTTAAATTAAAGCTTTTTTAAAATGTTGATCCATTTTTGAGAGACAGAGAGAGATGGATTGTGAGCAGGTGAGGGTCAGAGAGAGAGGGAGACACAGAATCTGAAGCAGACTCCAGGTTCCGAACTGTCAACACAAAGCCTGACACGGGGTCTCAAACTCATGAAACTGGGAGATCATGACCTGAGCCCAAGTCGGATGCTTAACTGACTGAGCCACCCAGGCACCCTATCTTATCTGTATTTTTAAAGACAAATGCAAACATTACAGAGAGTCATATTCAAAGAAGCGTGTCCAAATAACCAAGAGTAATAAAGCACTCAGCCTCTGGAAAACAATAAAGGGGATGCAATTCATAAACCCAGGGAGCACTTCTCATGTCCCTTTTCCGTCTTTGGCCTGATTCTCTTTCATATTGTTTTATGCTGGAGCCTCTTCTCTGTGACCCTCCACTCCTCCAGAATAAATCCTCTTTTTCTCTGAACCACATGACTTACTTTTTTTTTCTCCCTTCATTCTTTTTCTCCCTCAACTTTGTGTTTCGCTCTCTGCTACTTACTTTTCCTTTTCTCCTTAGGCTTTCCTCTCTGGATTCTTAGCTTCAGTTGTCCTCTGTCCATTTTCTAATTCAGCCTTTCAGGAGTCCTTGGACCAGCTTGTCAGAGAAGCTCCTCAGAAGGCAGAGGCAGGAGAGGGAGGGGGCGGGGCACCTCATTCTCTTCACTGAGGTGGGTGGGGAGGCCGGGAACATTAACAGATTATAAATCCTGTCCCCTTCACACTTTCTCCTCATCAATCTTTGTTGACTTCTGCAAAGAGATATTCAATATTCAACATTTAAATGTTCTTCCAAAAGTTCTTTGAATTTACAACCTAAGGCCACCTTGTTCTTCTTTCTCTTTACTGGGCTGTACATCATTTCTCTTGGTTCCTTGGAAAGGACGGTCAGGTGAAGTGTGAGCATGCAAGCACACACACACACACTCACACATACACACATGCACACACGTACATTCACACATCATTCTCCCTCCTAGATAACCTTGAACATCCATATTAGCATTTAAACTCTTTGCCCTCTAGCATCTCTGCTCCTTAAAACTTGCAAAGAAAATGTACTCCCTAAGTAACTGTATTCATAGTTCGGTGTTCTTTCTAGATGCTCTTCTGCATAGGCAAGCGCCTGCATGAATGCCAGGGAGTGGGCCCCGAGTGGGCACTGAGATGCTGTTTACGTATAACCCTGCCATATGAGAGGCACCTGAGAAGGCACAAGACTCTGCGCTGAACCTTCAGGCAAAGTTTACTTACTTGCAAACCAAGAAAATAAAGTTGCTAGGATTTAAATACATCTGAGTTCATTATTCTTTGAGGAAGTATATAGGATTTTAATGGGAATCAGCTAGGATTTGCTTGCTAAAGGTGGTAGTCATAGTCTAACGGTGGTATTTCATAAATATCCCAGCTTCCTTTCTCTTCTGCACATGTAATAAGATTGTGCTACCTGTGGATCAGGTGGCTGGAGTTTCCAAGCCAGAGCATTTCACTGCCGCTGCAAGACTCTGCAAAGCTGTCTTTCTTCTTCGATACATGGTGACCGCTCACATTCAAGATGGTGGGTACTCTCTCAGCCAGGCCCTAGTGTGTGAAGATATGAAGCAGAAAACTCAGCCACTGTGGGATAGACATGTCATCTCAGCGAGAAATAAGCCTTTGTTGTTCTAAGGCACTAAGATTTGGGGATTGTTTGTTACTTAACATAGTCTTACTCTGTCTATGTAATGTTGCTCATTTTGACCAATACCCTAAGCACAAATATTTCTCTTTGCCTTATCGGCAATATTTTTTTTGTCTTGCATAAGTATCTTGATTAACTACAGAACATTGGAACTATTGTGCAAACTTCCCCATTTTGTGATGTTTCTGTCATTTTTTTTTTTTGGAGGAAACATTTATGAGCTTAATAAAAACAAAATTATTTAAAACATTTTTAATGCTTATTTACTTTTGAGAGAGAGAGAGATAGAGACAGAGCACGTGTGGGGGAAGGGCAGAGAGAGGGAGACACAATCCAAAACAAGTTCCAGCCTCCGAAGTGTCAGCACAGACCCTGAAGTGGTGATTGAACTGTGAGATCATGACCTGAGCTGAAGTCAGATGCTTAACTGACTTAGCCACCCAGGCACCCCGAAAATAAAATTATATTTATAGCAAGGACTCCCATATACAGGTCATGACTTTAATGTATTAAAATTATCGGAAATAGTTAGATTTTCAGTAGTGTAGGTCTTATCTAATTTTTTATATTAACCTCCGGGTGATTTCCTTCATTTGATGTCATTCACTCATTCATTCATGTATTCATTTATGTTTTTGTTCAATAAACTATACTGAATGCCAGGCACTGAGATGTCAGTATGAATAAAACCTAGTCCCTACTACCATTTTTATGTTCAATTACTAACCCATTACTTGTTTAGAAAAACTAGGAATATTAAAAGTAAAACACAAGGTCACTAAATAACTTTCCTTTTAATATATGAATATTTTGTACATAATGAGCAAATTTAAAGCTGTTTCAAACTATTAAGGAACTGTATATTAAACAGGCAAGGAGCCTCTTATTAGTCCCACCTACTTTTAACTCTTACTAATTTCAGATAGCACACTTGAATTACACTCTTAGTGATACTAATTTTTATGTGTATTTGGTATAAATGAAATAACTGATCTAGAGATACATCAGGAGCATAGTAAGTTGTAGAGGTGGATGGCTTCAAGTGTAAATTTATTACATTTGCACAGACCAAATGAGATGGTGTTGCATATTTTCCCATACATCCGGGTCCTTTAAAAATGGTCATACAAGTGGAGCAATGGTGTCCTCCAGTGGTTGAAATTGCGCATTTAGACGGAACCTGGATCTCATGGGATATCTGGGGAGTATCTCGTGTACCTTGTCACTGGAGAGCTTCCCACCATTGAGTACTGAGTTTGGTTTAATAAGCTGCAGATGATGTTTACCAAGATAAAAAAAAAATATGAATTACAGAAAAGCAACACAGAAAGAGTAGAGCCCTTCCAGATCGAGCCCTACTAGGAAGAATATAGAGAAGAAAATGTATTAGAATATGTTCACGTGTAGGTGATGAGTTTTCAAGATAAGAAATGAGGTGGTTGGATCAAGGGCATGTGATACGAAGTCTCTCTCAGAACATGCTCCTAGGCTGATTTTTAGGTAAACGCTTCTATTGAGGCTGACATCATATCTTCAATGAGGCATACTCTGTGTGTGTGTGTGTGTATCCTCCCATCTCAATAATATTCCTAAAAATTTCTGAAATGTGACATAATATATTCCACAATGTATACCTCAGTGTCATATTAATATTTGGGAAGAAAATATCATTCTATAATACTACATTGAAACATTTATATGTGAAGTAAAAATTTATTGCTCTTTTCCTACATTTGCCACCAGGGATGCTCTTGATTTTTCCAGTGAGATTTTAAATGACTTTTTATTTCACATTCCTGCCAGTACTTCATGTAACAGTTTGTTAGCTCATAAGTTCAGGAATATCGCAGGGTAGACTAGATCCTCAGGGATGAAGCGATGAAATATAGTCTACTATATTGATGTGAATCCTGTCCACTGACACCAGAATTATAAAAGCATTATATTACAGTAAATTTGGCTCATACCAATAAGTACAAGTGGGAAATAAAGAATAAGAGTCATACTGTTTCCTACTTATTATTATCATTATTATTGTCTAATAAACCTACAGAGGAGCAGTTTTGATCATGGGGAGAAAGACGGGGAGAAGAACAGAGGGCCATGGCAGAGCCTTTGTAATATCACTCCTCTGATGGACAGCATTTTGTAGAAACCAAGTGGAATTGTTAATATTTCAATATATGTAATATTTACTATGTATTAAAAGTAGGATTTAAGTATATTACAGAAATTTAAGACTATCAGGAAGATCATGGACCTCTTTGAGCGCTATGGATACATGTTGGTAATGACACCAAATGAGAGCCATAGATGAATGAAAGAATTCAATTTAATTCCTGGCTTCTTTTTAGAGAAAGCTGTTTGAACACACACACATACACACACAAGCGCATTCATTAACCATCTGCTCTAAAATCAAGCAGCATAAACATAAGCCTTTAGCCAATATATCCAATAAATGCTAAAAAGCACATTTCAATCCTCTGTGAGTACCATTTAAAGGCGAGAAAGAACATCGGAAATGAAGAGAAGACACAAAGCTCTGTGGATCTAATGAGCAATGTTCTCATTCCAGCTGGCTGGGCTTGGAATTCAAGCATTACCTAGTACCAATACAGATGGAAATTATCGCTTTCTCATTGAACTTTGCTCATGGTTCTTTAACTAATATTCTTTTTTTAAAAAAAATAATTTATTGTCAAGTTAGCTAACATACAATATAGTCTTGGTTTCAGGAGTAGATCCCTGTGATTCATCACTTACATATAACATCCAGTGCTCATCCCAATAAGTGCCCTCGTCACTTCCCATTACCCATTTTCCCTGCCAACCCCTCATGCCAACAACCCTCAATTTTTTCCTAGCATTTAAGAGTTTCTTATGGTTTGCCTCCTTCTCTGTTTGTAACTTATTTTTCCTTCCCTTCCCCTATGGTCTTCTGTTAAGTTTCTCAAATTCTGCAAATGAGTGAAAACATATATCTGTTTTTCTCAAAATGACTTATTTCACTTAGCATAATATCCTCCAGTTCCATCCATGTTGTTGCAAATGACAAGATTTCATTCTTTTTCATTGCTGAGTAGTATTCCAGTCTGTGTGTGTGTGTGTGTGTGTGTGTGTGTGTGTGTGTGTGTACACACCACATCTTCTTTATCCATTCATTGGTTGATGAACATTTGGGCTCTTACCATAATTTGGCTGTTGCCAATAGTGCTGGTATATACACTGGGGTACATGTGCCTCTACGAATCAGCACTCCTGTATCCTTTGGATAAATTCCTAGTAGTACTATTGCTGGATCATAGGGTAATTCTATTTTCAATTTTTTGAGGAGCATCCACACCGTTTTCCAGAGTTGTACCAGTTTTCATTCCCACCAACAGTGCAAGAGGGTTCCCCTTTCTCCACATCCTTAACTAATATCATTCTTAAGCTGAGAGGCTAGTTTGAAAGGGATAGTAGTTTCAGTCAGCCATCACTCTGGGAATCTCTTTCTTGGATATACCGATTTTGATACAGTGATACCACATCATTGGACACTTGTGAAAGGTGGTCGACCTCAAAATGAAGGGGGGAAAAAGTGGATAAGCTGACGATCTCTCCTAACTCCCTTCCAGAAATGCCCCTTCTCCACTCTATGTGGACTATCTAGTGGAAAATTCTTGCCATAAGAATGAAAAATCTTGCTGTGTCCATGTTCCAGCAATGTCATGGCCACTCTTGGGGTGAACTGGTCTATTTATACTATAAAAAAGAAAGTTAATAATGGTGCACTTTCTTGCTTGCTGCACCATGTTATGTTAAAGCACTCTGAGTAGCTTTAGAAGTCTTTAAGATGCAAGGTCATTCCTAAATTACTTACGTATATGATTAGTCATTTAATGGTCCACAAATATATAATGAGTACCATTATATATGTGCCAGGCACTATGTGAACTGTTGGGATAAATGAGTGAGCAAACATAAATATGTACATTTTTACCTCTGTGCTTCTCCTGTGCTGGAAAGCCTTCCATCTTTTTCCCAGTATTTGTTCTATCTGAACTCCAAGGCCAAGCTAGAGTCTCCGTCTACCCTGTGAAGCTTTTATTCACCACTGCTTCTTAAAGCACTTTCTCTGCTGCATATTGGTATCCAATTATATGCTTTCTGAGCTTCCTTCGTGTCTCCTACTTCACCTAGCACAGTGTTGGCCATGTAAATAGCTCATTAGCTACCGATGATTGATTACTTTCTTCTCCACACCATACTTTTATCATAGACAAAGAAGATAATAAAAAAAGAAGGCGCTTTGGACACACGCCGATGAAAAAATGCAGTTAAAAATCTGATATCTGGTAAGAATATCATGATCTATAATAGGAAAGAAAAAATAGCTTGCCTGTCAAAGCAAAGTAACAAAGGTTCTGCAAGCTGCTATGGTTTTGTAAGAAAGATAATGGTCTTCTCTAATTTGGTTTGAAAATTCTATATTTGAACCTGAATTGTGTTTAGTTTAGTTGGAGCCTCTATGTGTGAAAGTAGACAGTATCTCTCAGCCATACTCTTCGTCTTTTGACTCCTTTACTAAATGACTGCTGCATGCAAATATGTTTTCTGTGCCCAAAGCAACAACTAGATGTTTAAAAAAAAGATACCCACCCCTGCCAAAAGATTTCTGCTTGGCTGTCTATCACACAAATTCCTCTGAAAACAGTCTGTTTTCTCATTTGCTTTAATGGCGCTCAGAGCAGGTAGTTGTGATTTTTTGTTAGGTCTTATGCTCATGCGCCCTCTGAGTATTTTGTTTTGTTTTGGACCATTAAAGAGTGGAGATGATAATGTTCCATCATTAGGCAATCATGCAGAAGATAAATTTCTCTTTTAGACAAATGGGGTTATAAGACTATTATTCTTTCCCCACTCTCTTCCCCATATCATAGATCATTCAAAAGCCACAGGGGTATAGCACTTAAAAAATCTCCAAGAAACATTTTTAACAGCGATAGTATATTCTTGCCCAATGTATAACAAAAAGAGAGAGAGAGAGAGAGAGAGAGGCAGACGAAATCTTAGGGGAAAGTTTTCATGTTCGTGCTTTCTTCTTTGTTCTTCCACAGGGTGTGGCCACACAATTCTGTGGAACGCGTGTAGACTCACCAGTGTTAGAAGAATGCGCAGTTTTCTGATTGGGTATTATAATCGTTAAATCTACAAAGATAAGCCAGACTATTTGAATCAGAATGAATGAAGTACTGCAATTATCAGACTTGCCCATTTGTATTTAAACCAAATGAATAATAATAATCAGCATAATTCAAAATGATTGAAACTAAGAAAGATGATTTAGCCATTTCAGTATTTCCTAAATGAAATAAGTCACTTTCAGGACAATATTTAGCATTCATATTCAATGGTTTTGAACTTAGCGTGTTTTAAGAAAGGTTAAATATAGTATTTTCATAATTTCTTGCAACTGTAATATGTTAGCTGCTTCATAGATTTCCTAACTCAGGAATATTCTCCTTGGATAACACAGAACTGGTCAGAGAGCAGCTGCGAATAGTAATGCTGTGAAAATCACGGATGCTGGGGCCAGACAGCTGGAATTGGCCCCTTACTACCTGTGTGGACTGGGGGAAATTGTCCAAAGTCTGTAATGGGGTGACTGGTGCACCCCCAAAAGACATGTCCATGCCTTAACACTCAGAACCTGTGAATGTGAGTTTATTTGGAAAAAGAGTGTTGTGGAGGTACTTAAATTGAGGATCTTGAGACATGATCATCCTGGATTATTTGATGGTCCCTAACCGAATGACAAATGTCGTTATAAGAGAAAGGCTGAGGGATATTTGAGAGAGACGCAGAGATAGTGATGTGAAGGTGAAGGCAGAGATCGGCGTTATGCATCCAGGAGCCCAGAGCCGCCAGCAGCTGGATGAGGCAAGGAAACATTCACCACTAGAGTGTTCAGACGAGTCTGGCCCCGCTGACACCTCAGTTTTGCACTTCTGACTACCACATCTATGAGAATAAATTTCTGTTTATTTTTAAGCCGTGAAGTTTGTGGAAATTTGTGACAGCAGCATTAGGAAACCTCCCTAAACTGGATTTTCTTCAGCTACAGAACAGGGATAATCATAGTATAATAACAACTTCAAAGGCTGCACTGTGGACTGAGTGAGATTTGTAATGTAAGAGCTCTGCACAGGGTAAGGCATATAGTAAGTATTCTTAGAAAGTACTGTTGCCACTGTTCTATTAATTGTTGTCAAAGAGAATTAATTTCACACTAACTAAATCTAATAATGACTAAAATGTACAAACTGTGATCATCTTAATTCTCCTTGTACAAAACATTCAGAATTTGTCGGTCTGCCATTTCTTTTAGAAGCCATTGCCTCACTTCTGTCTGGGTTGTACAAATAAGTAGTATCACTGTTCTCCATTATAGCCCTCCATTCATTATTAGACGCCAGAGTTAGGAAGAAAATGTTAAAGTTTTCTAATTCCCTTCTACTGTTATATCCTATAGATTTTGTGATAACCAGGCTCAATGGGAAAAAATTCTCCCCATTTTTCCTTTACTTCTTTTCTTGGAGCAACAAGTTTTTATACCTGTTGAAATATATATATATATATATATATATATATATATATATATATATACACACACACACACACACACACACACAATATAATATATATGACAATTTTAAATATGTAAAATTATAATTTTATATATGTTCCCTCCTCCCAGAGATGCCATTCACTAGGAGGAGGTCTATTTTTTTTAAGTTTATTTATTTATTTATTTTGAGAGAGGGAGTGCATTTGCAAGCAGGGGAGAGACAGAGAGAGGAAGAGAGAGAATACTAAACAGGCTCTGTGCTATTAAAGCATGGAGTCCAATTTGGGGCTCATCGGAGTGCTTGGTGTGAGGTTCAAACTCACAAACCACTCACATACTGGAAAATCATGACCTGAGCTGAAATCAAGAGTCCAACGCTTAACTGATTGAGCCACCCAGGTGTCCCTAGAGGAGCTTAAAGAATATTTAATGTTTATTTATTTTTAAGAGACAGAGAGACAGAGAGAGACAACATGAACAGGGGAGGGGCAGAGAGAAAGGGAGACACAGAATCTGAAGCAGGCTTTAGGCTCGGAGCTGTCAGCAACAGAACTGGACACGGGGCTTGAACTCATGTACTGTGAGATCATCTCGGAGACAAAGTCAAAAGCTTAATCAACTGAGCCACCCAGGAGCCCCACGGAGCTCTGGAGAAGGCTATTCACAGGGCACCTGGGTGGCTCAGTAGGTTGACTCTTGGTTTTAGCACAGATCACTATCTTGGTTTGTGAGACTGAGCCCCGCATTGGTCTCTGTGCTGACAGTGAGAGCCTTTTTGATGTTCTCTTTCTCTCTCTGCCCTTCATCCCTCCTCTTAAAAAATAGATAAACTTTTAGGAAAAAAACAAAAAACAAAAAGGATATTCCCAAGCCATCATACAATACATTTGCTAGCAATCACTGACCGGCAAAAGATCATTCATTATTCTCATCTGTTCTTTCCATTTGAGTGCCTGGACAGGATATAATAAATCTAATATCCCAAGATTGAGAACTATGTAATCTTCGTATTATACTCTCTGTACCCACAATGTTCATCAGGGTATCTGGCCACTCTATAAATATCCTTTGAATAGACACATTTGGGTAATCCTTGGTCCGGTACAAGAAACCCCTGTTTCTTTTACTGTTTTTGTCTCTGGGATAAGCATTGACAGGTTTCCTTTTGCTTTTTCTGCTTGTGGATTATGAACAATAGCCATGTCTTCTTCAACAAAATGGGAGCATGTGTGAGCTATGTTAAGATAATTGGTTCTTAGGCATAATTCTAAGAAGAAGGAAGTCGATTATCTTTGGACATCTCTTTATATATGTGTGGAAGAGACCATTCCTATTAAGGGCTGGCTGACTTCGGGACTCAGAATTGAATTATGTGGACTTTTCACCTGGGAACTGAAACATGAAAATCATATTTGGTGTTTTGAAAAAGATAGGAGATACAGCCCTGTCTGTGGGACAAGCTGAGCCTTTCTCTTGGTGCCTAAGGTCACATTTTCTTCCTTACTTTTCAAGTCCAGGCCAAGATGCACTAGAGAACACAGACAGTCATCTCTTCTGGATTTGGATATATAAAAATAACACTCACATGGATGCAAAAGGATAGTCCAGCTCGATGCAGGTTAAGAGAGATGCTACTAAATTGAGGAAAACCACATGTTTGTAAAGTATCAAAGATTCTGCATTTGTAGAATGTGAAATCTAAAGCCCCTGGGAGGTGTAGAAACAGGTAGATAATCAATTAATAGAAACAACCAAGATGTCCTTCAATAGATGAACAATTTAAAAAATGTGATAAATCCACACCATGGATTACCTACCTACTTAGCAATAAAAAGGAATGGACTATTGATAGATACAACTGGGATGAATCTCCAGGGAATTATGGTGAGTAACAAAAGCCAATTCCTAAAGCTACATATTATGTGATTCCATTTATGTGACATCACTGAAATGACAAAATAATAGAAATGGAGAACAATTTAGTAGCTACCTGGGGTAGGAAGAGGTGGAAGGAAAGAAGCTGTATTTACAAAATCACAATGTGAGGGGCCTTTAGGGGGATGCAAATGTTCCACTTCTTGACTATATCAATGTCAAAATCCTGGTCGTGATATTGTGATATAATTTTGCAAGATGTTGCCATTGGGGAAACCTGGCCTAAGGTTACATGCAATCTCTTATGATGGATATGAATATAAATGGCCTCAAAATAAACAGGTTAAATCTAAAAATTAATAATGATGGGGGAATGTGAAGAAGAAATACCACCAAATGGAGTAAGTAGATTGTCCTCTACTTCTTAGCCAAAAATAAAAGAGATAATTGTATTAAGCATTGCTTTACAGTTAAAAGAATGGATGTGAAACAGTATAGAATGGGAAACTCAGGTGTCTGATAATACTGATTCTGGCAGGGACAGAAGCTTTATATACATTATTTCAACTGTAGTCAAAGTAAGACAGGATCCTAGCATGATTAAATAGCATCATTATTGTGCCTTATTGCTGGATTAGAGGTATTTTCAGCTGCTTAATACTCTGCCATTTCTCTTCTTCACTCTTTAGAGATAAAAAGCACTAGTGGTCCTATTGTACGAGAGAAAATCTTAGTTTGAGGTGCGTTAATAGTACTAAGTCAAACTGAAATGATACAGAACTGGGGATTGTTTCTAAGACACTTCTACAAAGCTGAGGAAAATATAATTCTAGTGTTTTATTTAATCAAAAGTCAAAATGATGTGGAGCGATTTGAATTTGAAGGTTACTACAAGTATAAGTGATGTTGCTGATTGCTTATTGTTTAGGGTGCGGGGATGGGATCTGGCAATACAAAATGGACTCCTAACCTGCAACTGACTTTTGGGTCATATTATATTTAGCATTTATTTTTCAGATAGAAAATAATGTATTTAAACCTTAGTCACAATATCATACACAAACATGCCCTCAGCATAGAAACATCTATACATCAGGGAGAGATTATTTGCATTTGTAAATTACTTTCATCTTTCTGAAACAAAAATTAAGAAACCTCGTGTGATACGATTGCTTATAACATAAAACGTGCAATGTTGAAACATACCGGTATCTGAACTCAGACATAAATTTCCCTACACTTGTGCAGCATTTTTACTCATTTTTGTTTCCTTCTAGTGTGTAATCAGTTAGCTTGTGGTTCTCTCTCTCTCTGGTGACAATTTTATATGCCACATATATCCTAGTCAGCTGCATAGAGGCATCAAACCAAAATAGCAGGTCAAAATAGCAGGGCATATTTATTGCCAGGCACTGTGCTCAGCATTCACATGGGATAATGTCACTCAATTTTCTCAACCTCTCTATAGAGAGGACACTATTATTACTCCCATTTTCCAGATAAAGAAATGATGACAGTTTCAGCTTTGGTAGCTTACCCAAAGCCACACAGCCCCTTGATCTAATAATTTGATGTGCAGTTTAATGTGGCAATTTCTTTTCTTTATACTCATTTCTTAAAAAAATGGGGGGGTTATTTATTGTTACCTGATCTTAATGTTGGGGTCACCGGTCTGGATTAGAACCCACACAGGCCAGCCACACTCATCTGCACTTCAGAAAGTACCCCTCCAAAAGTAAAAGGGGCTATGGAATATCAATTATGAGAGAGAGTGTGACCTAAATAACTAAGAACTCCCATTATGATGACCCTCACATTGAAGTCACTTTTGGGGAGGGGGTGTTGGTTGACATTTTTAACTTAGTTTTTTGAAGGGAATGTCTGAAGCCTTATGAGAGAAACAAATCAGAAATCATGAATTCTATTTCCACCATTATAAGTGATTGAATTATGTGATTATGGGAACATTAATGGAATAGTTTCCAAAAGTTTTAGGGACAAAAACTACACGCCTATAAACCGAATGTTACTGACCACAGTTTGGTATTCAGACTTCTTTCATGGGTCTGCTCCTTGTTCAAATCTTCCCATCTGAAATGTAGACTCTTCCATCAATACTTATAAGCCTCTTAGACTAATTTTCTCTTTCTCCTGTACAAATACTCCATATGGCGGTGAATCAGTCCTGCTTTGTGCTGTTTATGTCACACTTCAGAGCTTTTCTGCCTCCACATCATTTTTTACACCGTTTCCTCTGCTCATTTCTTAAGACTCATTCCAAATGCTACGCTTTCTTTCCTGTTTTCTGGAAATCAATATCACCTCTCTTTGAAATACAACAGTTAAATCAAGTATCACTAATAATAGCAACATAGATTGTTTCTAATGTGCCAGTATTAAGAGTGTGCATATATCCATTCATCTAATCCTCACACAGAGCCTGGGCTATATATTCTATTATTGCCCCTATTTTTCAGAGGGAGACAGGGAGATACCACTAGATTATGTAATTTACCCATGCACATAGAACTGCCAAATTGCAGCTAAGGAATTGTCAGGTTCCAATTGCACTAATCACTTTCTACCTTGTAATATGATTACCCTTAAGCATTTTATACCTCCTTTTGGATTATGCAGTCTTCGACCCTTCTCTATGTCCCCCTGGAAACTTATAGTAAAGGCCTAACAGATATTTGTTGAATTAGATTGAATTTCTTTCAATGGCTATTGTAATAGTTCTTTGGGAAGTAAAACAAATAAAAACTTTCAGGTATTTGCAATAGGTAAAAAAAGAAATGTGTCTGGAAACGCATAATTCAAACTGTATGAAATCAATGACTTCTTCCTCACAATGCTTTCCTCTTTCCTGCTACTACCCCTGCTTCCCATATAGGTACAAATAAATGCCACCTTAATCTTCAGGAGAATGTGATCCCTCATATTGACGTGAAGTCAAATATCAACATAAAAGAGAATGCTTTCTATTCTTTCTCTGTTTTTCTTTGTCTTCTTTTAAAGCCAAGGCAATTACCTGGCTTTGGTCCTACCCGGTTGCTCAGTATGATTGTCCTTATCAAATATAACTAGGTTTTGTATGAAAGAATGTCAAATAGTGTTTTCATATTCTTACATAACAAACAGACTTGATCTTTGGCAGGTGTCCCCTCCCCCTTCCCCAATTTCAAACTCTCACTTTAATAAGGGACAGAGCTCTACTTAGCAGCTTTAAATTCCCTGCTGGTCTTTACCATCTGGCACATTTTCTTGAAGCTCGTGACATAGATTTTTGAATGTCAGAGCAGGAAAACTTCTTGCTTAGAGAGACACGTTAGATGTCAATCATCATTAAAATGAAGATCTCTGGTGACTTCAGTCAATTCCCACAAATGGAAGAAAACCTGCCAATCAGTAATGGTGTGTGCAGTTAGTATGGTGAGAAGCAGGGTAGCTTCTGCTGCAGGTGCACCCATGTGGGGGTTAGTGCCGGCCAGGTTCTCATCTTCTCTGTGACCTTTAACATGGGGCCTTCACTATTTAAATTCTCATGAAATTCCTGTATTAGAGGACTACTTAGGAATTCATACTTAGCTTTCTAATATCACTGTCATTATCAGAGAAATAGCTCAAATGTGTAGCATACTGAAAAGTCTATAACGGTGTTCTAATCCCACCAATTTCTCACCCAAACCTAGTCATGAAGGAAATCATATCTAACATTTTCAAATCTACCAGAAGATGATTTAAGGGTATCCACTCCCCAAGGGGTAGCTGCAGTCAGACTCCTTGCTTCTTACTGAGAATCTGCTATGTGCAAGATTTTCCACTCAATGACACAAGGGACCACTACCCAGGATAGTTTGTGCAGGGTGCCAGGCCTCCAGAGAACATAATCTTATTGAGGAATTTAGAAGTGTATACAGGTCAGCATGTGATAATTTTGTAGATTTGAAGAGATAGAGCAGTTGTTTTGGCTGACAAACTTTTTTTTTTTAACTGCCTAGGTGCCTTTAACCCACCTAGATCATTGATTGTCACTTTCTAGGAGAAAAGGAAAAGGGTAAAAAAAAAAAGGACCAGGAAAGAACTAAGTAAAATCTTTTTACCAACATATGTGACTCACTTATAATTAAATTTATGAGGATATGGGTTCATGCTTTTAATTTTTATAAGGCAATGCTCGAAAAACTGAATAACAGTTTTATTACATTCCATTTGGCAATATATTACACATTATTAAAATAGAACAAGCCCACAGACTGCCACACTAATGACATATCAGTGTACAGGTAGATTCCAAACAGATTATAAAATCATCTATTTTAACAGTGGTGTTATGGATAAATAAGAAATAAGGCCCTAAGTTCCAGTGAGTAGACAATTAAAGACTCAGACTATTCGTGCAAATATCGTTACTACTCACTATACACTTAAGTAAATAATCATACAAAAGCCATATTAAAATGACAATAACTGATATTTATGAAGAAGCCACTATGTTCCAACACCTACTATAAGTGCCTGACACTTTCTTCCTTTAATTCTATGAGAAATGGTGTAAGAAAACTGGGGATGAAAAGGCTGAGCAATGTGTCCAGCGCCACAGCTATAGATGGCCCACTCCAGAGCTCATACTCTAACTTCTGTTGCTAATGTCCAAAGGTAATCAGTGGCAGCTGAAGACAAGGGATAGACAACAAAAATAAGATCGCATTTATCAATGACCCAAATCACCTGACACCTGGAGAAATTGAAAGGCTGGTTAATGATGCTGAGGAGTTGGCTGAGGAAGACAAAAAGCTCAAGGAGTGCATTGATACTAGAAATGAATTGGAAAGCTATACCTACTCTTTAAAGAATCAGATTGGATATAAAGAAAAGCTGGCAGGTAAACTTCCCTCTGGATAAGGAGACCATGGAAAAGCCAAAGAAGAAAAGATTGAATGGCCAGAAAGTCACCAAGATTCTGACTTTGAAGGTTTCAGAGCTAAAAAGAAGGAACTAGAAGAAATTGTTCAGTGAATTATCAGCAAACTCTCTGGAAGTGTAGGCCCTCCCACAACTGGTGATGAGGAACCAGCAGACAAAGATGAGTTGTAGACATTGCTGTGCTAGTGCTGCAATATTGTAAATACTGGACTCAGGAACTTTCATTAGGAGAAAATTGAGAGAGCTTAAGTCTCTAATGTAATCGAATTTTCACTGTGGAATGGTGTTGAAAATGCCATAGCCCAAGTGGCTGTTGACTGCTTTTCATTAGCAGTTGCTCACATGTCTTGGGATGGAGGGAAAGGAAGAATTGGTTATCTTAAAAAGTGGGTAAAAAAGCTGGGTTAGGGCATGTGTTCACCTTGGAAAGGTTCTATTTAAAAATTGGATCATGAGCATCTGGTGTAGGAACTTTTTCTACCATAAGTGACACCAACAAATATGTGTTATTTACCAAAAAAAAAAGTGAAAATTGCACCAACTAAACATCGCGACCATATGAAAATACTCTGATGATGGGTCAGTAACCAAGGACATTCAATGGTGAAATGCCCTACTATTTTTGAGTGGGTGTGCATGGACCCGCGTGGGGTGGCAGTTCAGCTTTAGTAGACCATTGAATTAGAGTTCTCCACCAACGTTGGTATGTATTGATTTTAATTTTTCAATATGAAATTTTAGTCCACTTATTAATTCACAAAGTCTAAAAAATACTTTAGAAGCAAGTAAAAATAAAAATACGTTAAAAAATTATTTGTTTTAATTTACATCCAAGTTAGTTAGCATACAGTGCAACAATGATTTCAGGAATAGATTCCTGAAGCCCCTCACCCATTTAGCCCACCCCCCCTCCCATAAGCCCTCTAGCAACTCTCTGTTTATTCTCCATATTTAAGACTGTCTTATGTTTTGTCTCCTTCCCTGTTTTTATATTATTTTTGCTTCCCTTATGTTTATCTGTTTTGTATCTTAAAGTCCTCATATGAATGAGATAATATGATATTTGTCTTTCCCTGACTAATTTCGCTTAACATAATGCCCTCCAGTTCCATCCACATAGTTGCAAATGGCAAGATTTCATTCTTTTTGATTACAATACTCCACTGTATATATATATATATATATATACCACATCTTCTTTAGCCACTCATCCATCAATGGACATTTGGGCTCTTTCCATACCTTGTATTGTTGATAGTGCTGCTGTAAACATTGGGGTGCATGTGCCCCTTCGAAACAGCATACCTGTATCCCTTGGATAAATACCTAGTAGTGCAAATGCTGGGTTGTAGGGTAGTTCTATTTAAAATTTTTGAGGAACCTCCATACTGTTGTCCAGAATGCGCGCACCAGTTTGCATTCCCACAAGCAGTGCAAAAGAGATCATCCTTCTTTGCATCCTGGCCAACATCTGTTGTTCCCTAAGTTGTTAATGTTAGCTATTCTGACTAGGTGATATCTCATTGTGGTTTTAATTTGTATTTCCCTGATGATAAGTGATGTTGAGCATTTTTTCACGTGTCAGTTGGCCATTTGGATGTATTCTTTGGAAAAGTGTCTATTTATGCCTTTAGCCCATTTCTTCATTGGATTATTTGTTTTTTGGGTGCTGAGTCTGATAAGTTTTTTATAGATTTTGGATACTCACCTTTTATCTGATACGTCGTTTGTAAATATTTTCTCCCATTTTGTCGGTTGCCTTTTAGTTTTGTTGATTATTTCTTTCTCTGGCAGAAGCTTTTATTTTAATGAGGTCCTAATAGTTCATTTTTGCTTGTTTCCCTTGCCTCTGGAGATGTGTTGAGTAAGAAGTTGCTGCAGCCGAGGTCAAAGAGGTTTTTGCTTGCTTTGTCCTTGAGGATTTCGATGACTTCTTGTCTTACATGTAGGTCTTTCATCCATTTTGAGTTTATTTTTGAAAACACGTTTTTGATGAAGGGCCTAGAACTTTTGGTCCAGTGAGTGATACAGCAGCAGGGCCCGACAGTAACTGTAGATATTTTTATTTATTTTTAAAAGTTTAATTTATTTAAACTAAAAAAAATAAAGCAATTCATCTATTTCTCCTGTCCTTCACTTTCCACCTCTGACAACTACCAATCTATTCTCTGTATTTATGAGCTTGGTTATATATATATATATATTTTTTTTTTTTCTTTTTGACTCTACATATAAGAGATATCATATGGTATTTGTCTATCTCTGTCTGACTTATTTCACTTAGCATAACGCCCTTAAGGTCTATCGATGTTGTCTCAAATGGCAAGATTTCATTATTTTTTATGGCTGAATAATATTGCATTATATATATTTTATATATCACACATATATATCATATTATTACAGTTTCATATATACAGAATCATATACCACAATTATATATATATATATTTATACATACAGTATCATCTATCACAACTTCCATATCTCGGCTATTGTAAATAATGCTGCAGTAAACAAAGTGGTGCCTATATCTCTTTGAGTTAGTGTTTTCATTTTCCTTGGATCAATACCTAGTAGTGGAGTTACAGGACCATATAGTATTTCTATTTTTAATCTTTTGAGGAGCCTCCATACTTATTTCCATAGTGGCTGTACCAATTTACATTCCCACCAACTCCCAAGTTTTCCCTTTTCCACAACCTTGCCGATACTTGTTATTTCTAGTCTTTTTGATAATAGCCATTCTAATGGGTGTGAGATGAAACCTCATTGTGTATTTTTCTCAAAGTTTTACTTAAATGCTAGTTAGTTAACATATAGTTTAATACTGGTTTGAGGAGTAGAATATGGTGATTTACTTACCTATAATACCCAGTGCTCATCATAACAAGTGCTCTTTTTAACACCCATCATCTGTTTAACCCATTGTCCACTCACCTCCCTCCATCAATCTTCAGTTTGTTCCCTATCTTCAGAAGTCTCTTATGATTTGTTTCTTTCTCTCCCTTTTTTCCCTCTCCCATATATTTATCTGTTTTGTTTCTTAAATTCCACATAAGAGCGAAATCATATGCTATTTGCATTTCTCTGACTGACTTATTTCACTTAGCATAATACAGTCTGGTTCCATCCACATCATTGCAAATGGCAAGATTTCATTCTTTTTGATGGCTGAGTAATAGTCCATTGTGTGTGTGTGTGTGTGTGTGTGTGTGTGTATACCACATCTTCTTCATTCATTCAACAGTTAATGGACACTTGGGCTCTTTCCATAGTTTGACTATTGTTGATAATGCTGCTATAAACACTGGGGTGTATGTATGTACCCCTTTTAATCTGAAGTTTTGTATCCTTTCGTTAAATACCTAGTCATATCATTGCTAGGTCATAGGGTGGTCCTGTTTTTAACTTTTTGAGGAACCTTATTATTTCCCAGAGTGGCTGCACCAGTTTGCTATCCTATCAATATTACAAGAGTATTCCCCTTTCTCCACATCCTTACCAATATCTGTTGTTTCTGTGTTGTTAATTTCAGCCATTCTGACAGGTGTTAGGTGGTATCTCATTGTGGTTTTGATTTGTATTTCCCTGATGATGAGTGAGGTTGGGCATCTTTTCATGTGTCTATTAGCAATCTAGATATCTTCCTGGGAGAATGTCTATTCATGTCTTCTGGCCATTTTTTAACTGGATTATTTTTTGGGGGAGGGTGTTAAATTTGATAAATTCTATATAGATTTTGGATACTAATCCTTTTTCAGATATATCATTTGCAAATATTTTCTTCCATTCCATAGGCTGCCTTTTAGTTTTGTTGATTGTTTCTTTCTTTTTTTTTTTTTTTTTAATGTTTTATTTATTTCTAGGAGAGAGAGAGAGAGACAGCGTGAGCAGGGGAGGGTCAGAGAGAGAGGGAGTCACAGACTGAAACAGGCTTCAGGCTCTGAGCTGGCAGTCAGCACAGAGCCCGACGCAGGGCTCGAACCCACGAACCGTGAGGTCATGACCTAAGCGAAAGTCGGATGCTTAACCGACTAAGCCACCCAAGCGCCCCTGATTGTTTCTTTCACTAAGCAGAACTTTTTATTTCGACGAACTCCCAACAGTTCATATTTATTTTGGTTTCCTTTGCCTCTGGTACAAGGTCTAGTAAGAAGTTGCTGTGGCTGAGGTCAGAGAGGTTGCTGTCTATGATCCCCTCTAGGATTTTGATGGTTTCCTGTCTCACATTTAGGTCATTTATCCATTTTGAGTTTATTTTTGTGTATAGTGTGAGAACATGGTCCAGTTTTATTCTTTTGCATGTTACTGTCCAGTTTTCCCAACACCATTTGTTAAAGAGAATGTCTTTTTTTTCCATTGGATATTTTTTCCTGCTTTGTTGAAGATTAGTTGACCATATACTTGTCAGTTCATTTCTGGGTTTTCTATTCTGTTCCATTGATCTATGTGTCTGTTTTTGTGCCAATACCATTCTGTCTTAATGAGTACAGCTTTATAATACAGCTTGAAACCTGGAATTGCAATGCTACCAGCTTTGCTTTTCTTTTTCAGGATTGCTTTGGCTATTTGGGGTCTTTTGTGGTTTCATACAAATTTTAGGATCGTTTGTTCTAGCTCTGTGAAAAATTCTGGTGATATTTTGAAAAGGATTGCATTAATGTGTAGATTGCTTTGGGTAGTATAGATATTTTGACAATGTTTGTTCTTCCAATCCATGAGTATGGAATGTTTTTCCATTTCTTTGTGTCTTCTTCAATTTTTTTTCATAAGTGTTCTATAGTTTTTAAAGTACAGATCTTCTACCTCCTTAGGTTTATTCTTAGGTATCTAATTGTTATTGGTGCAGTTGCAAATGGGATTTATTCCTTGATTTCTTTTTCTGCTGCTTCATTATTGATGTATAGAAATGCAACAGATTTCTACACATTGATTTTATATCCTGCAATTTTGCTGAATTCATGCATCAGTTCTAGCAGTTTTTTGGCGGAATATTTGGGTTTTCCATGTAGAGTATCAGGCTATCTGTGAAGAGTGAAAGTTTGATTTTTTCCTTGCTGATTTGGATGGCTTTTTATTTCTTTTTGTTATCTGATTGCTGAGGCTAAGACTTCTACTATTTTGTTTAATAGTAATGGTAAGAGTGGACAGACTGTAGGGGGAAAGCTCTGTTTTTTTCCATTGAAGATGATACTAGTTGTGGATCTTTTGTATATGGCCTTTATGGTGTTGAGCTATGTTCCATCTATCCTTACTTTGTTGAGGGTTTTTATCAAGAATGGATGCTATATTTTGTCAAATGCTTCCTCTGCATCTCTTGAGGGGATCATATAGTTCATATCCTTTCTTTTATTAATGTAGTGTATCACTTATTTTCAAATATTGAACTGACTCTGCGGCCAAGGAATAAATCCCACTTGACTATGGTGAATAATTCTTTTAATATACCATTGGATTTGATTTGCTAATATCTTGTTGAGAATTTTTGCATCCATGTTCGTCAGAGATATTGGGCTGTAATTCTTTGTAGTGGGGCCTTTGTCTGGTCTTGGAATCAGGGTAATGCTGGTCTGGTAAAATAAGTTTGGAAGATTTTCTTACATTTCTATTTTTTGGAACAGTCTGTGAAGAATAGGTATTAGCTCTTCTTTAAATGTCTGGTAGAATTCCCCTGGAAAGCCATTTGGCTCTGGACTTTTGTTTGTTGGGAGATTTCTGATTACTGTTTCAATTTCTTTGCTGATTATGAGTCTGTTCAAATTTTTTATTTCTTCCTGATTTAGTATTGGTTATCTGTATGTTTCTAGGAATTTAACCATTTCTTCCAGATTGTCCAATTTGTTGGCATACAATTTTTCATAATATGCTCTTATGATTGCATTTCTGGTTGTGATCTCTCCCCTTTCATTCATTGATTTGTTTTTTGTTAAAAAGTTTTTAAAAAAATGTTTAATATTTATTTTTCTTTTGAGAGAGAGACAGAGAACAAGCAGGGGAAGGGAAGAGAGAGGGAGACACAGAATCTGAAGCGCACTCTAGGCTCTGAGCTGTCAGCACAAAGCCCAATGTGGGGTTCTAATCCACAAACTGTGAGATCATGATCTGAGCCGAAGTTGGACTCTTAACCTGCTGAGCCACCCAGGAGCCCCCTCATTTGTGGATTTATTTATTAGGGTCCTTTCTTTTCTCTCCTTTTGATAAATCTAGCTAGGGGTTTATTTTATTAATTTTTTTGAAGAGTCAGCTCTTGGTTTCATTTTCATGTTCTACTTGTTTTTTGTTTCTATATTGTTTATTTTTGCTATAGTCTTTATTGTTTTCCTTCTTCTGCTGGCTTTAGGCTTTACTTGTTGTTCTTTTTCTAGCTCCTTTAGGTATAAGATTAGGTTGTGTATTTGAGACATTTTTTGCTTCTTGAGATAGGCCTGTATTATAATATACTTCCCTCTTGGGACTGGCTTTGCTGCATCCCTAAGGTTTTGGACTGTTATGTTTTCATTTTTATTGGCTTGCATGTACTTTTTAATTTCCTCTTAATTTCCTGGTTAACCTGTTCATTGTTTAGTAGGATGTTCTTTAACCTCCAAGTATTTGTGATCTTTCCAAACATTTTTCTTGTAGTTGAATTCAAGTTTCATAGTGTTGTGGTCTGAAAATATGCATGGTATGATCTCAATTGTTTTGTACTTGTTGAGGGTTGATTTGTGACCCAGTATGTAATCTGTTCTGGAGAATGTTACTTGTGCACTCAAAAAGAATGTATACTATGCTGCCTTAAGGTGAAATGTTTTGAATATATCTTTTAGGTCCATCTGGTCTAATATGTCATTCAAAGCCATTGCTTCCTTGTTGAATTTCTGCTTACATGATCTATCCACTGCTGTAAGTGGAGTGTCATTATTGTATTAATGTCAATGTGTTTCTTTATGTTTGTTATTAATTGAGTTATATATATGGGTGCTTCAAGTTGGGGGCATAAACATTTATAACTGTTAGCTCTTCTTGACGGATAGACCCCTTAATTATGATATAATTCTTCATCTCTTGTTACAGTCTTTGTTTTAAAATCTAGTTTGTCTGATGTAAATATGACTACTCTGGCCTTCTTTTGACATCCATTAGCATAGTAGATAGCTCTCTATCCCCTCATTTTCAATCTGCAGTTGTCTTTAGATCTAAAATTAGTCTCTTGTAGGCAACATATAGACGGATCTTGTTTCTTAATCCATTCTGATACCCTATATCGTTTGTTTGGGGCACTTAGTCCATTTATATTCAGGGTGATTATTGAAAGATATGAGTTTAGTGCCATTGTGCTACCTGTAAAGTTGGTGTTTCTGGTAATGTTCTCTGTTCCTTTCTAGTCTTTGTTGCTTTTTGTCTTTCCTCCACCCCAACTCAAAGAGTCCGCCTTAATATTTCTTGCAGGGCTGCTTTAATGGTCACAAACTTCTTTCGGTTTTATTCGTCTTGGAAACTCTTCATCTTTCCTTCTATTCTGAACAATAGACTTGTTGGATAAGGTATTACTTTACTGCACATTTTCCCCATTTAGTATATTGAAAATATCCACCATTCCTTTCTGGCCTGCCAAATTTCTGTGAAAAGATCTGTTGTGAACCTGTTCTGTCTTCCTTTGTATTTTAAGGCCTTTTCCCCCGTTGCTGTTTTCAGAATTCTTTCCTTGTCTGTTATTTCGTAAATATGACTATGATATGCATTTGTAAAGGCCAGCTTTTGTTGAATTTAATGGGAGTTCTCTGTGCTTCTTGGCTTTTGATGTCTGTGTCCTACCCCAGATTAGGGAAGTTTTCAGCTACAGTTTGTTCACATAAACCTTCTGCCCTTTTTCTCTACCTTCATCATCTGGGACTCCTATGAGATTATGTTATTATGTTTCAATAAGTTGCTGAGTTCCCTAAGTCTACCTTCATGATCCTGTGTTTCCCTCTTCTTTTCAGCATCATTATTTTCCATAATTTTATTTTCTGTATCACTAATTCATTCCTCTGCTTCATCCATCCTCATTGTCATGGCATCCATTTAGGTTTGCATCTTGGTTATAGACTTTTTAATTTTGCTCTACTAGATTTTAGCTCTTTTATCTCTGCAGTAAGGGATTCTCTAGTGTCTTCTAGGCTTTTTTCAAGCCCAGCTAAAATCATTAGAATTGTTGCTTTAAATTCTAGTTCAAACATCTGAACTAATCTGTATTGATTAAATTCCCGGTGGTCATTTCTTCCTATTCTTTCTTTTGCAGTGAATTCTTCCATTTTGTCATTTTGGAGGAAAATATAATAAAATAAAACAAAAACTTAAAAACAGTAAAAAGTAAAATAAAATAAAACAAAAAATAAAAAAATAAAGAAAGCTAGATCCTAGGTGTTTTTTGGTCTGCTTGTTAAGAGAAACTTCATAGAAAAAAGAAAGAAGAGAAAAATAGAAAGAAGAAGATAAAAATTTTTTAAATAAAATTAAAAAAATTACTCTTTCTGTATGCAAGGAAAAAAAAGCAAAAACAAAAACAGAAACAAAAACAAATAAACAAAATCCAAAGGAAGCTAGATCTTTTTCCCTAGAACTGAAGCTTTGCAGCACTCTATGATCAGTAGATTTAGTGCATGGAAGGGGTTTATGCTGATCTTCTGGGGTGGTGCCTGCTGCTCTGATTCTCAAGTGGATTTGTCTTAGTGGTAATGAGCCTGGACAGTACAGGGAGGTAGGGCTTTGTATAAGACTTGATTCTCCACTTGGTGGTGCTGTTTAGCTCACTGTGGTTGATCACTGCTGGTGGGCTAGTGACAATGGCTTTACCTCATTCTCTAGTCTCTGGAGTGGGAAGTTCATGCCCTCACAGACATGCAATCAGTTACCCCTCTTGTGTTCTCAGCTTCCATCAGCTCTCCATTTTCCCCCTGTCTGTTTCCAAACTGTTCACCTGCCAGGCAGCAATGCCTTCCTGACTTTTATCTCAGGTGTGGCTCTGTTTCAAAATATACTTTAGAGACCCTTGTGACTTGGGCCCCTGCTGATCCTCTGAAGGGAGAGTCTCATTCTGTGGTAGCTGATATCAGTTTGTTTGAGAAAACTGTCCCATGACTGTACAGCAGCTAGGGCTAATAATATATGGTAAATCACAACACATGGCTGGTGCCAGGGTTCACTGCCCCAACCAGTGTCTTTGTTCCTATACAGGTGAACAGGACAGCTCTATGGCACCCAAAGGGTCATTTGTCTGTGGAGAGACCATATCACCCCTACCAAATGCACTCCACACAGGGAAACTGCTTCTCTCTGTGCAGCCCAGGGGATCCTTAGATCATGTTGCTTGCCCCTGGGGCTGTGCCCTGCTTCTTTGCTTGAGCGTCACTAGGCACTGACCTCCAAAATTTCAGACTGCTCAATTGTTTATAAAAAACTGGTGATCCTGGAACCCTCTCCTTGTCAATGGTTTTGGGGAACAGTTTTATTGTGCAGTCTCTTGTGTGTGTTTCCAGTCTTCTTTTCCTTTTCACTCTTTCTCTCTAGCTACTTTGGGGGGAGTGTTTTTCTTGCATGAATCTGATGCCCTGATCTCTCTCCCCCTCTCTCTTTCTCCTCTCTATGAAAAGAGCTCCCAGTTTACTGTGGCACCGTTGGCCTTTCTCTCTTCCAGTTCCCTTCTCTACCCTACATACCTGCCACGTTCTCTCCCTCAAATTGTGTAGATTGTGCTCTTAATCTTCAGATCAGTTTTCTATGTTTTCACAATGATTTGATGTTGATCTAGCTGTGTTCTAAAGATGAGACAAGTCCAGGGTCACCCTACTACTCCACCATTTTAACTCCTTCCTTGGATGCTATATTTTGTCAAATGCTTTTTCTGCATGTACTTAGAGAATCGTATGGTTCTTTTCCTTTCTTTTATTAATGCGATGTATCACATTATTGTCATTGTGGTTTTGATTTGCATATCTGTGATGATTAATGATGTGGAGCATCTTTTCATGGGCCTGGTATTTTTCTATATGTTCTATTTGGAAAAATGTTGATTCAGATATGCTCACTTATTGATTGGATTGTTTAGCTTTTTGCCATTGAATTGTACGATTTCTTTATATATGTTTGCATATTAACCGCTTATCAGATATATGATTGTCAAATATTTTCTCCCATTCCACAGGTTACCTTATCATTTTGTTGATTGTTGTTTGCTATGCAGAAGCTTTCTATTTTGATGTCGTTTATTTTTGTTTTTGTTGCTGTTGCTTTCAAGCAACAGGATAACATGCATGATAACATGCTTGTTTATCACCAAGTCTTATATTAAGGACATTACCGCTTATGTTTTCTTCTAGGAGTTTTATAGTTTCAGGTTTTATGTTCAAGTCTTAATCCATTTTGAGTATTTAATTTTTGTGTTGTAAGATAATGGTTCGATTTCATTGTTTTGCATGTGGTGGTCCAATTTCCCCAACAAAACTTATTGAAAAGAGAAATAGAGATTATGCCATTTATATTGTATATTACTTTGGGAAATTATGATATTCTCTGAACTTCTATTCTTAGTTCCTCATCTATAATATGACAGTAATAATATTTAAGTTTTAGGACTTTTGTAAAAATTAAGTGAAACAATACACAAAATGCTCCTATAAAACTAGGAGATACAGCAGGGTCTTGATAAATACTAGTTTTCTTTCTTGCTCAGATGTTCTGCAATAAAGTTTTAATGATCCCCAGATAGTTACATGATTTATAGCATAATTGTTTTTTTCTCCCACAGAATCAAATAAGAGTATGACTCTTTTGACTCAAATTACTTTTATTTGACTTATTTTGACAAGCAGACTCAGAAGCCACCATATTGAGAGTTAAGACACTTTGTTTAGGCACTGCCATTAAAAATCCTGTGTAATCTAGAACAAGTGACTCTGCCTCTTAGCTGCCATCATTATTTGTAAAAAGAGAGTGGTGAGACTGATTGTTTATAAACGCTGTTAGTGTTGACATTCTATGGAAGAGATACAATTTGGGAATATAGACCCCATCTAGTGATAGCAAAAAGTAAAAAAAAAAAAGTATTATATGCTTGAAAGTTGAATGTCAGCATTGCTGCTAGGAAAAGACTTATTTGGGTTTATGAAGTTTTGAACATTTAAGTGTTTCAAGACCCCAAGGTTATGGCCTTTAAATGGAAATGATTAATTGTTTTGTTCAAATCTGCTATAGAACTATAAAAAAGCAAATCGGTGTGTAGGATTTTTTTTCTGATGATGCTGAATGAACTAGTTTTGTTCCAGAGGAGGCAACCTACCTTGAACCCATCTCTCAACTGATCCCATTTAACCATTCATCGATTTCATTTGTTACACTTTCAATAGATGCCAGGCAATAAGCTAAGTACTGAAGAGCAAAATGCACATGCCTCATGTTTATAATTCACCTAAAGAGTAAGATAATTAACCGCTTAATAACAATAATAAGTGATAATGTGTTATGCTCATAAAGTGCAAGCTATCTATTGTCATAATTAGTAAGTGTTTAATAGGTCAGAGAAATCCGCTTAGAAGAATTTTAAAAATAAGTGGGAAATGATTGGGAGGCATGGGGAAAGCAGATCGTTTTTGTTCAAGAGATCAGTATAAATGAAGACCCCAAATATTACATTAGAAATAGCAGATTTGAGGATGTGAAAGTAGTATGAGGTAGGAAGTGTTATGCAGCCATTCTGGAAAAGTAGATGGCTCCAGAGCATTGCATGAGAAGACACATGCCTTTGGAATGTGTCCTGCAGAAACCACGAAGAGACAAAACAAGACCAGATATTATTAGCAGGATCTTTCAAGCTTGGGACTGTGCAGGATGATTTAGAATAGAAGTAAAGCTAGAAGCAGATGGACAAGATAGAATGTTTCTGTGAGAAGAGGTTAAATAGGATAAGATGGTAGGATGAAGAGAGACAGACAGACAGATGTCTGTTGGGAACCACTGAGTATAAATCATGAGAATGGAAGAAAGCACATGAAGAGGAAGAGGAGGAGGATGAGAAACAGATTTCCAGTGACACCTTTCTATGCAGTCTTGTAATTCCTTCCCAGCAGTGCTGAACAGCCCAATGACAGGTGTAGGTTGGACAGACAGTTGGATTCAAACAGGCATAAGGTGTTGCACACTGAAAAAAAAACAGAAGAACAAAGGAGATAAGGCATTTGGCAAGAAAGTAGCTAAAACTACAGGTTATGTGTGGGGAATAAGCTTAGGAATTCCCTGAGCCTGCGCTGATAGGTTAACAAGGCATAAAGGATTAGAAAGCCATAGGATGTTCACGCCCAAGTTTGGGTAAACAAGATTAGGTAAATAAGTATAGGTGGGGGAGGGGGAGTGTGGGGAGAGGCTTCAGTATAGAGAGGGCGGGGCAAAGGCCCCAGTATAGAGAAGGCAAGGAAAAAGTCCCAATATAGAATAAAGGTATATGTGGTAAATAAGATTAGGTATTCAGGGCAGAAACACTCCCCAGTTTACTATAGCAGAAAGCAGCTTTCACAGGAAGGAAGGACCAAATTAGGTAAACAGGTAAATAGGGCTATAGACCTCTGTGGGGCAAAGTTTCCTAGAGTGGAGCTAATTAGCAAAAGAAGGGTGCCTTGTTGACCCTGAGGTAGCATGCTCTGTCTTTCTCTTCCCCTAGACCAGTTTAGGTAAACAGAGGTGGGGTGCCTCACGTCTGCTGTAAGCAACCTTTTACTTGGCGCCAGGATTTTGTTTTGTATTAACTCAAACCCCTAACAACACGTATTTTCAAAACCCCCTTTCCCTCATGCCCACGAGTTAATGTTCACAGTTTCATTGTCTCTTTGTGCATGTCCATCGCCATGTTTGTAAGCCTTGTGATCCTAATAAAAATGGAGCAAGGACCCTTAATCAGGGCTCTTGTCTTCCCCTGGACATTAGCCATATCTAGCATTTTAATCCTGCATCCCACTTTCTTGCTGGACAAGAAAGAACTCTAGAACCAGAGTCTAGAACAGAGTCTAAGCTCTGTTGAAATATATACAAACAGTAAAGTGCACATACACTAGAAATATAGCTTAGTAAAGTTTTGCACACTGAACACCTGCATAACCAGGACTACAACAGTAACATGAGTTATGGAATTTAGTGAAGAGCATATGAGAGTGAGGACAGAAGAGAGAAAAGTACTAGAGACTAGAGGATAAAATGATATTCTGATAATATTAAAGAACTGAGGCAAAAGTTGAATGAGAGGAGGGATAGGATGTTGTGGTTACAGAAGAATGGCTACTTAAGTGTTTTATTTCAGATTCCAGGTTTTAGTAGTAAGCTGGATGGGGTCTTAGGGGTGGGTCGCTCATTTGGTGTCATTGGACCAAGTCATTTGACAGGTTATCTGCTCAAATATTTTGCTCATCCGGGAAAACAGAAGGACTTCAGAGTCTGAAATACATACGCAGGAGTGACCTGGAGTCAATAGATAATGGCAAGGAAAGGTGGTAGAGGGTAGACCAGTGGAGACAGATCGTAAAAGTACCAAAAGAATGAAGAAAGAAAGAGAATGAAGGACAAGGGGCCTTTAGCAACAGTAGGGTTTGAGGAGAATGTTGACCCCCAGCTTCAGATTCTGTGGAGTTTGGTGTAAAGTGCAGTCTCTGATTGAAAGGACTGTGAGGAATATTGAAAGGAACATTGGGGTGGAGGTAGTTGCCGTGAAGGTGAAGGAGTGAAGGGGATTCTCTGCAGAAAGGTTGGAGCTGGGAGAGTTTGGAAACCTTTGATCAGATCTCCAGTGAATACAGGGGAGGTTGAGGCCGCAAGGAGAGGGGAGGATGTGGTAAGACATTTTGTTATTTTGGTCAGGATTACTATTCACTTCTGGACATTGTTTCTGCCCCTTTGATTGTCTTATGGTAGGAATCTTGTGTCCTCTCTTACCTCGGTGGACTCTCTTTTACTTCATTCATTTTCTAAGCCTTCTTCAAAGTAATTTTCATTTCTTCCTTTGAGAGTTGGTATTTTTTGTAAGATTCAAATTTCTTCTATCTTCTTAGTTCCACCTCTAAATTTTATTTGACTTTTAATGCCTTGCTTGGATAAATGAGTAAATTGCAGACATTTCAGAGGAAGATCTATGAAAACTGCGTTATCTCAATGACAAAAAAGAGAGCCGTTACCTCTCTTCACTTTTTTGGGGGGTAATTTAGCTCCTTCCTTCTTTGCTCCCTCCCTCTTTTCCTCTCTCCTTTCCTTCCTTCCTTGCTTTCTGTATTCTTTCTTTCCTTACTCCAATTATAACATTTTGGCATAAGGACTACATTGACTTTCTGCTGTTCTCCATGAGTGGCTTATTATTTTAATTGCTACCTTATCACTCAACAAGTTAAAACTCTTACATCGTTCTCTTTGCACAGTGTAAAGATCCTCCTAGCTATAAACTGCGCTTGATCGAAAGTTGGGAGTTTAATTTTTGAAATTAAAAGGTGTCTACCACTAATGAATGAACTTAAATTCATGGCAAGGATTCTGGTTTGAGGGAGAAAGCAATGCTGAACTAAATGAGGTAAATGGGGCCCTACTATCAAAATGAACCAACTGTTACAGAGGCAGGAAGATAATCTTCAATAACACTTCCTGGTTTAATTAAGCATAATAAATACACATGAAATCTAGGTTTACTCTTTCCTGTACCTTATCATTATATGATATATTCTTATTTCTAAGGAGTATTTAAGATACTTGCATTCATGTGCTGCAGATGGCGTCTAATCTCTCAGATCTTCATGGAACATATTTATTTAACATCTAATTGAGTAAGGCACCATGCTGGATGTAATGTCAAGAAAAAATATCTCATAAGGTTATAACGTAGGAGGAGAATTATGGGAGCATTTTCACATTTCTTTTCCTCATATAATCTTACCATAGTTTTTAAATATACCTTAAGGTTTTCATGTAACTTATTTATGGTTCTGTTTTAAATAATGGTAGAATTTAAGGAACCTAATTTTTAAAGAGTCACCACTTTAACAGATTTTGTGCATTGCTGCCTTCAAGACATCACATACATTAATACATTCATGAGTAGCATAAATAAACAAATGTAAAAGATGCATATTACAGACATATTAGAAATGTGGATTTATTATAACAGAGTATAAGATTCCTGGAGAAGAAGTTCTGTTAATATTTTTTATGTTCTTTATGTGTGGCATGGACTGTATTTTAGCTCCTTATGAAGTATTACGTGTTGTCTTATGTGAACAAATTACTTACGTTCCTTCTGAGTTTGGCCTTAAAGTTATTACGTAAATATTGAATTATTTTAATGTGAAGATGTTTCACATTTTGAAAGCAGTATTCTTTTCTCCCTGAGTTTTCTATTTTCCAGGTTAAACAGTGCCAGGTTTCCCAATGGCCATTTTACATGACACAGTTTTTATATAGCATCCTGATTGCCTTTGTCTGACCCAGAAACAAGTATAGTACTTTTGATAAAATCTGATTAATGAAAAGCACAAGTTTTACTTCCCACATGTGCTATACTCAGTGATTATTATTAATGGAGTAGAACTTCTATTAATTGGCTTACTTTGTCAATACATCATCATTTATTTATATTTTATTCATTGTCAACTAGAGCGCTTATGGTTTTACAGCTCGTGTTAATATGTAGTAACCATAACAGTTGTAGCTAATTGAGTGCTTAATACCTGACAAACACTATTTTAAACACTTTGCATGTCTAACAATTTTTATCACTCAGTAACTTTATAAATTAGGTATGTTATTCTTTCTTCTTTAAAGATGAGAGTAAATTTAGACACTGCACAAGGCCATGGAGTTAGCAGGTGGCAGATCTGGGATTCAAAGTTGGGCAGTCTGGATCTGGGCTCACACTCTTATCTTACTTTTCCTATATGATTTGATTTACATACTCAGGAACTGTAGACGCAATTATTACTATTTTTAAATAAACATTTTATCTTGGAATAGTTTTAGGTTTACAGGAAAGTTGAAGAGAAGTAGTTTTCCATATACTGTTCATCCAGTGTTTCCTGTTTTAAGATTTTATGTAACCACTTGTAAAAACTAAGAAACCAACCTTGGTGCATTAGTATTAATTAACTGCCAGGTTTTCTCTTAATTTCATTAGTTTTTTCACTAACGTCTCTTTTCTGTCCCAGGGTGCCATCTGGGATACCACATCACATTTAGCTGTTCTGGCTCCTTGGTCTTGTCTGGTCTGTGACAACTTCTCAGTCTTTCCTTGTTTCCAATGACTTTGACAGTTTTCAGGAGTGCTCATCGGGTATGTTGTAGAATCTCTCTCAATTTGGGTTGGTCTGATTTTCTGATAATTAGACTGCGGTTGTGAATTTTGGGGAACAATGTCACAAAAGTGAAGTGCCCTCCTCATTACATTATACATGGGTACATGCTATCAAAATGATTTTTCGCTGCTGATGTTAACCTCAGTTGTCTGTCCAGGTAGTCTTTACTAGGTTTCCCCACTGTAAAGTCACTTTCCCCCCCTCTTTTTCCTATATATATATATTAAATTTTTCAAATGTTTCATTTATTTCAGAGAGAGAGAGAGAGAGAGACAGCATGAGCAGGGGAGGGTCAGAGAGAGAGGGAGACACAGAATCCAAAGCAGGCTCCAGGCTCTGAGCTAGCTGTCAGCACAGAGCCTGACACAGGACTTGAAGCCACGAACCTTGAGATCATGACCTGAGCCAAAGTCGGACGCTTAACCAACTGAGCCACCCAGGCGCTCTTCTTTTTCCTATATGTTTTATTAGAGATTTTCATTCAGTGTTTCCCAAAGTGTATTACACAAAAATACTATCTCTGTGGGAAGTTAATTGGTATTACTTGAATTAAGGTGTTCATTGCCAAATAAAAGTGGAAAATATTGGTAAAACAAAGGTAAATTTTCTTTATTGCATTGCTTCTCAGAGCATTTTTAAATGCCTGTATACATTATACTTCTCCAAGAGAAAGTAATATGAAGGGTTTTCAAATTTTGTATGATATCATAATGGCTAAAGCATCATAAAGATGATCATTTTGTAAAAAACATTTTAAGAATAGCTGTTCTATCTTGCCTTCTAGTCTGAATGCAGCTCATTTAAAAAATATATAATTTATTGTCAAATTGGCTAAAATACAGTGTGTAAAGTGTGCTCTTGGTTTTTGGGGTAGATTCCCATGGTTCATCGCTTACATAAAACACCCAGTGCTCATCCCAACAAGTGCCCTCCTCAATGCCCATCACCCATTTTCTCCTTTCCCTCACCCCCATCAACCCTCAGTTTGTTTTCTGTATTTAAGAGTCTCTTGTGGTTTGCCTCCCTCCCCCTTTGTTTGTAACTGTTTTTTCTCTTTCTCTTCTCCCATGGTCTGTTAAGTTTCTCAAGATCCACATATGAGTGAAAATATATGATATCTGTCCTTCTCTGACTTACTTATTTCAGTTAGCATAATACCTTCCAGTTCCATCCACGTTGCTACAAATGGCCAGATTTCATTCTTTCTCATTGCCATGTAGTATTCCATTGTATATATTCTATTGTGTATTAACCACATCTTCTTGATCCATTCATCAGTTGATGGACATTTAGGCTCTTTTCATAATTTGGCTATCATTGGAAGTGCTGCTATAAACATTGGGGTACATGTGCTCCTATGCATCAGCACTCCTGTATCCTTTGGGTAAATTCCCAGTAATGCTATTGCTGGGTCATAGGGGAGTTCTATTTTTAATTTTTTGAGGAAGCTCCACACTGTTTTCCGAAGTGACTGCACCAGTTTGCATTCCCAGCAACAGTAAATGCAGCACATTGATGTCTTAGAAGACATTGGCAGAGAGTCACCTGTAAAAGGGCAGCTACAGGAATTAACTATACTATTTTGTAGCATGTAAAGCAAATTATTCACAACATGTCATGTGACTTCTTCTTTAATGATTATTACTTACATTAGCATTCCAACTGAATTATTTTTTCCAAAGTTGTTTATTTATAGACCATATAGTATTACAATAGTGTCAACATAATTAAATATATTTTGGAATTGTTATTTTGGAGTTTCCATAATAGCTTGCAAAATACCTTTCATAAACTCACTGGCAACAAATTTTCATTCATAATTTCAGAAGCAATGAGTAACTCAGGGTAGGATGAATGAAGCCAGTGATCAAGGAGGGTAGATGAGTTTTCAACGAAAAAAAATGCAACTGTAAAGTAAGGAAAGTGATTTTTGTGTGTGTCTTGAAAATCATTTTTGATGGTTATTTCAGGAAAAAAGTCCAAACATTTTTGTCAGGATCATGGGAATTGTTATATAACTTCTAAGGTTTGGGAGGTCTTTAAACTGGCATGTGAGACAGACTCTTAGATAAATTCACTGTTCAATTTTGACAGAGACTGACAATTCTCATGGACTGGGTGGGTAACTTGTCAAATCATACAGTTAGTAAGGGGCAGTGCCTCAATCTACTCCACCGAATCACTTAATGTACTACTGTGATTCCATCTCTTGGTGAACCGTGGTACATAAGGTAAGGTCTCTTTCCTCTCCAGCTAATTCCGTCCACCCTTACTGAGTACACTGGTACCGTGGCAGGTAAAAAGTCAGGCAGCAATGGAATTGCCAAACGTGAACCTGTGTGATTGGAGTTGAGTGTCGGGATAGGACTGTGCTGAGGGTAAGTGTTGGGGAAATGAAGCTATTTCTTGTGTGTATCTGGGAGAATGTTGCTGGAGTTAAGGTTCTGAACTTCCTCTGTTTTCTCTTCTAAGTTCCCATCACCCTGTGATCCCAAACATTTAATTCTAGTGATCACAGAGGCTTTCTGAGTTCACTAATTTTTAGCTATTATCTTTGAGTTTTAAAGTAACCCTTAAAAGCACAGAAGACCTCTTCATGTTTTTTACTCTCAATATTTTTTTTGTCTACGAAGGAAGTTAATACAGCAACAAGTAATGCCATGAAATTCACTGCAACGACATAATTTCAGTGAAACCAATGTGATTTCATTCAAAGTAGGTTCATTCTGGCAGAGAGAATTACATTTTCCTCACATTTTCTTTTCCTTTCTTAAGGCATTCTTCTGCCTCTGGTCTAAAACACTTTCTCAGTTTCTTTGCAGGAGGTCTCCTTTAAAGGCCCTTTTCTGCCACAGACTATTTTTATCCCTCTCTTTTGTATTTTTGCATTATAGCACTGTGCGGCATCTCAAATTATTCGGAATGGTAAATCCATTTAATTTAATATGGCTTCTCAGAAATACTTTTTTTCCTTCAGTTTCACTTTGTTTAGTATTAGTTTTAGTTTTAGTTTTTTTCATAGATCATCAGGATGACTAGGACAACTTGAAATCAACGAAGAACTGTGTTCAACCTCAGGAGACCTGGTCCATGTTATTGAACCTCTCTGAGTCTCAGTTACCATGTAGAAATCTCATGGTTAACAGTGAGGTTGGCTAAGATTTTATACTCACAATATAACTCACAGACTTACAGGTTATTATTATGATTCTAGGAATCGTAGCCATGAATATGAAAGACAATTTTAAAACAACTGTTCCCTTTTGAACTATGAAAATTCAAAAACTATGAAAAGATAGATTGCGTGTTATTAACCAAAGATATTGTCTCATACTAGCAGAAGTATGGACTTCATGGCCCAACTTTTTCAGAGTTAGTTATTCTAAAAAGAGATACTTCTCTCCCCTCCCTTAGCATTTCTATACTGATGGGTCCATTTGTTCACAGATAAATATATTATTTCCAAGAGTTTTTGGATAATTTTGTTGGATAGTTTTTAGCTATTTAAAATATATTAATTTTTATCTATTAAAAAACTATCAGCCAGTCTTGAAATTGTCCTCAATACCCCCATGTTCAGTTATATATAATTACTTGGTGATTGTATTTCTGTAATTTATAAGCAGACCAACTAACACTCACCAGTGTTCATAGAGTAATCATTTACTAAATTACTTTAACTACAAGTCTCTTTCCTACAGATAAGTTTTTTTAAGCTTATTTATTTATTTTGAGAGTGAGTAGGGGAGAGGCAGAGAGAGAGGGAGAGAGAATCTCAAGCAGGCTCTGTGCTGTCAGAGCCCACCTCGGAATTCCAAACCAGGAACCGTGAGATCATGACCTGAGCTGAAATCAAGCGTCCCATGCTTAACCGATTGAGCCACCCAGGTGGCCCTTTGACATATAACTCTAAATAAGTTTTGTTGAGGGGATAGTTCTTTTAAGAAGAAAAAAAAAACCCTACTTCTCATGAAAACTAAAACCTAAAACTGCCAACATTTTAAGGGCAATTGCAATGGCTGTTATGTGACTATAAGCACTTTGCCATGTTTAACTGATACCCCACTAGCATTACTTTCAGCAAAACTGCAAATTCCTGTTGAGATGTTTCTAGGGGGGTCCCTCTTAGCTGAGATCAATCCCTCAGGGTCATGAAATGGGATGTAATGAGACACACAACCATGATGCACTTTCAGGCATCTGTAAAAGCAAATTGAACACAATACCCAGACAATGGCTGACAGGCTTTGGAGGAAAAACCCATTCAGGGACACCCCGCTTACCTACAGAAAAGCAGAAAGAAGAAATTCCGACTCCACTCAGTTTCCTTATTCGGAAGTGGAAAATTGTCTTCGGTTAGTTTGTAGATAATAGTAAAGTAACAGCTCCCTTGAATTCAGTGCCACTCTGCCCTGACACGTTTAGTTCTCCATGGCACCCCCATTTTTACCCCTTTTCACTTCCTGCTTGAATTATTTTTTTTTTTGAAAACTCTTTGATTGTTGCTTTATTCTCCCAAAAAGGATTAACAATTCAATCCTTTGTGTTTTTTTTTTTTTTTTTTTTTCAAATAGTTTATTGTCAAATTAGTTTCTACATAACACTCAGTGCTCATCCCCAAAGTGCCCTCCTCCATGCCCATCCCCCCCTCCCCCCCACACCCATCAGTCCTCAGTTTTTGTCAGCATTCAAGAGTCTCTCATGGTTTGCCTCTCTCCCTTTCCCCCACCATTTCCGCCCTTCTTCTCCCCCTTGGTCCTCCGTCAAGTTCCTCCTAATCCTCCTATACGTGCAAACATATGATATTTGTCCTTCTCTGCCTGACTTATTTCGCTCAGCATAACACCCTCAAGGTCCATCCATGTTGCTACACATGGCCAGATTTCATTGTTTCTCATTGCCATGTAGTATTCCATGGTATAGATAAACCACATCTTCTTGATCCATTCATCTGTTGATGGACACTTAGGCTCTTTCCATGGTTTAGCTATTGTGGAGAGTGCTGCTATGAACATTGGGGTACATGTGCTCCTATGCCTCAGCATTTCTGTATCCCTTGGGTAAATTCCTTCCTGCTTGAATTATTTAATGTTACCTGAAAAGCTATGGTGAAAATACGGACAGCCTTACTTCTCAAAGCACATTCCAGCCCATTATATTTCCTAGTTTTTGGCACAGTAGAAAGTCTGTTCCTTCTGAGGCATTTTGGTTGCTTTTGTTTATTTTTGAATAAGGGAACCGGGAGGATACTGAAGGCAGACTCTGCTTCTGACTCACAATTAATGGGAGGGACAAGGACCCTTTAATTGTTTGGGCAGATTTAGTTTACAGTTTCGCTAAGATTTGTATCATTTTTAGGCTTATGAAAAACAGAGTGAAAAATATTTTCTTTTTTTCAGCTGTTTGCATGTATTTGGGCATGTTTTAGTTAAAGTCATACTTTCTTGGTAAAGAGAAACAAGATGCCTAGTTTTCCCCTAAAACACCTGTCAGGATTAGTTTTGGTGGCTCTTTTTGATTCATTACCGTGTTTCTCATCATGCATGCCCATTTTCATGGGAACCCCTCTGATATCGTTATCGCCCAAAGATCAACTACCTGTGTTTGGATTTCACATCATAATTAACCTCAAACCTAGAAGAAGGTTAGCACCTAATGCCACAAAGATGCGGTTGGTTTTCCTCTTCACTCTTCATTCCACACATCTAACACGTTGGTCATAGAAAAGGAATCAGCGTCTTTCTTGTTCTATATGGGAAATGTTCTGCCTTTACATTAACACTTAGGGCTTGCTGAGTCTAGGAGATAAAAGGGAATAATTTCATATGGAACGTCATGATCAAGTGATACCTAAATATTACACTTTAAGGATTTGTTTTCATGTACTCTTTTCAGTAGATAGGAGCCAAATATCTCTTTTACATTAACTTCCATCTCTACAAATGTTTCTTGATTACCTTATTGAGCAGCATGAATTAGATAGTATTAGCTTATCTAATTTCTGTTTTTATGTGGCAGGAATTATTATAGTTTTAAATTTAAGTAGTTCAAAATTAGAATTGAATTTAAAATGAGAGAGTTGAGATTTCTGGAAAATTTTTTACAGATTTTTAAAAATGTTTTTATTTATTTCTGAGAGAGAGAGAGACAGCGTGAGCAGGGGAGGGTCAGAGAGAAAGGGAGACACAAAATCTGAAACAGGCTCCAGGCTCTGAGCTAGCTGTCAGCACAGAGCCTGACGTGGGGCTCCCCACGAACCATGAGATCATGACCTTAGCTGAAGTCAGACGCTTAACCGACTGAGCAACCCAGGCACCCCTTGAGATTTCTGGAAATTTAAAGTTGAAATGAATGTCAGTTAAGCAACAATGCTCTGTAAGTGGGAAAAGAAGATCCACACTCAGACTTTTGGATCCCTATTCTAAGATTCTTTTCCACTCTCCAGACTGAGAAACAGCTAAGGTCACTGGTGTCCAGTAAACCTAAATTTGTGGGGACCCAAAAGGAAACCTCATTCCATGTGCTTTTCTTATAGGAACCAGAGCAAGGCACATCTTCCAGTGAGACTGGAACTATGCCTGAGTACAGATATTCTCCATCTCTTCTCACACCACAGCTCTCTAGTGAATACGGTCTACAGCTATATTTCAGTACAGGGGGAAATGATTCTACATTCATATATATATCATATATATATTCATACATATGATGTGGGCAGGTGTCCTCATGCTATTCTATGGGCGGGGTATAATTATCTTCAGGTCTTTTCATTACAGATGTGAAGATTGAGGCTTGGAGTAAGTAAGTAATTTCCCCAAGATCAGTTTCTAAAAGGAGGAGTCAAGATTGTACACATCTGTCTACTTTTATAGCTCCTCCTAACTTTATTAGCAGCTCCATCACCATAATATGCACAAGATGAGACAGAACAATAAATAGTCTTTTGCTACCATCAAGTAAAATAAAAAGTAAAAATCAAATTAAAGTGAAGTCCTATATCAGTAGCTCCTCCATTCACCTACTCTCAAATTCAGGTGATTGCAATTAATATCAACAAACTTAGGGGCATGTGGGTGGCTCAGTTGGTTGGGTCATGATCTTGTAGTTCATGGGTTCAAACCTTGCATTGGGCTCTGTGCTGACAGCTCAGAGCCTGGAGCCTGCTTCTGATTCTGTGTCATCCTCTCTCTCTGCTCCTCCCCCCACCTCATGCTCTGTCTCACTCTCAAAAATTAAAAAAAGAGTTTAAAAAATTTTTTAAAAAGTCAACAAACTTAGAGAAGTTAGTATTTACAAATGATTTTCAAATTTTAATTGTCATTATTTAGTCTGTATTTCTGGGCATCAGAATGATTTACTGACTTGATTATATGTGTTCCCTATGGATTATAAATTCAAGTAATTAAAGGATAAGATCAGAATAATTTTTGCTTTAAAAAATTTTTAAATGTTTATTTATTTTCAAGAGAGAGACAGAGAGCAAGCCGGGGAGGGGCAGAGAAAGTGAGACACAGAATCTGAAGCAGACCCCAGGCTCTAAGCTGTCAGCACAGAGCCCTACACAGGGCTCGAACTCACAAACCACAAGATCATGACCTGAGCCGAAGTCAGATGCTTAACCAACCAAGCCACTGAGGTTCCCAGAATATTTTTGTTTTTTTATCTATTATGCATTTTTAAATATAAATTGAAGGAAAGCAGCAGATCTATTTTGACCTACTGAATCATGGGAGTTCCCTAGGTCTATTATTATCATTAATTCATCATTTCACTGGGGACAAAGTTTTCATTTGGTTGGCTGAACAACACAGTATGTTTTAACTCTTTTTACCTTTCTATGGGTTTATTTTTCTCTGGGATGGTAACTTAGATCAGATGCAAGAAATCCTCTCTGGAAATAGAAGAATGTTTTTATTTATTCTAACTTGGGTATTTTGAAGTCTGTCATATTTGGAGCATTAAAATATGTGCTTGACCAACCAAGAATAGCGACTGTTCAGCTACACAAAAAATCCGTAAGGCAAACCTTCTCCCTGTGGCTTTTATACAGCACACACAGTGTACTCAATATGACACAGTTCAATATGACATTTGTTTTATGTAATCAAATGAATAGCACATTTATCCAGAGAGTGCTAATGTAATCGTGCGATTATCGGCAAAGCAGAAGACTTTTATATCCATGCTATAATACAATAATGTATGTGAAATTTCAATAATGGTCTTCTCTGTCGGGAAAGGGTGGTCATTAATTGAGCTGGTTTCCCATCAGAGAGTGGTAATCAGCAGTTTTCCAATGATGTTGACTTTTATATGAACACAAAATACCAATTCATTCTTAATGACATTTTCAGTAATACTAGGGATATTAATTCAAATTCCTTTTTCATTTCCCAGATCTTTATATTTACCACTTAATCACTCTACTTCTGCTCTAAAGGAATATGTGCAGACCTTGAGGGAGACAGACATAAGGCAAAGACAATGCCCCAGAAGATTTACAGTCTCTTAAGGTGACATATATCAATAGATAGTTGAAATGCAGTGAGTTAAGTGCTCTATCCACTCCTCACCTCCCTTTACTCCTCAAACCTACCATGTGATCAAAGCCACCAATAATCTCCCTAAAGCTAAACTCCATACATTTTTCTTAGTTGGCTTCCTGTAAATGTTTCCCGTTGTGAACCATTCCCACACTCTCAAACATCTCTTGGCTCCGGGTTTCCATAGCATCACTTACTCTTGTTTCTTTCCTATCTCTACAAATACTACTTTTATCCTTTTTTAAAGAGGGGTTTTCTGTCTATCCTGCAGTGGTCTCTGGAACTTTCATGTTACTATGCACATTTGCCACTATTTCAGTTATTACCTTTGAGCTAATGTTAAATCTGAACAGCCACAGTCGTGGAGGCAGGTGGAGCCATGGGAATGGTAGACCTGGGGACAAATAAAAAAGAGAGGAGAGAGAAGGAATTTAAGGGCTAAACCCAATATACTGTGGGGGAAGGGAGGCTCCCTAAGGAGCCTCAGTCTGTGATTCAGTTGGCCCTACAATTTTAAGGTCAGAGATCACAAAGCTGCTCCCAAATCGCTTTCTCAGAGGAGTGTCTGGCGGGCTCAGTAGAGTGTGTGGCTTTTGAACTCAGAGTTGTGAGTTCGAGCCCCACGTTGGGTTCAGAGATTATTTAAAAATAAAATATTTGAAAAAAAAAAAAACATTAACCAAACTGCTTTCTCAGATATTCTTACATACTTGTACTTTGTCTGATAGTAGCTATTTTTTCTTCAAAAACGTGTTTTTCTAGGGGCGCCTGGGCGGCTCAGTCGGTTAAGCGTCTGACTTCGGCTCAGGTCAGGATCTCGCTGTTCGTGGGTTCGAGCCCCACGTCAGGCTCTGTGCCGACAGCTAGCTCAGCGCCTGGAGCCTGTTTCAGATTCTGTATCTCCCTCTCTCTCTGACCCTCCCCTGCTCATGCTGTCTCTCTCTCTCTCTCTCTCTCTCAGAAAATAAATAAAATATTTTTAAAACCCCCCACGCTTCTCTACTTATGAATGTTGCTCTTAAATTTAAGAAGGCACAGTTCCTGGGGTGCCTGGGTGGCTCATTCGGTCAGGCACCCGACTCTTGATTTTGGCTCAGGTCATGTCTCATTGTAGTGGATAGAGCCCCAAGTCAGACTGCGCTGAGTGTGGGGCCTGTTTGGGATTCTCTCTCTCTCCCTCTCTCTGGCCCTTCCCTGCTCACACTCTTGCTATCTTTCTCAAAATAAATAAATAAACTTTTAAAAAATAAGTAAATAAAACAAACAAACAAACAACAAAAAGAATACACAGTTCCTCTCTTCTCTTCCTGTCATGGACAAAGTAAAACTGTTTTTATTCTGAAAGGAAAGACATCGCAACACATATTTTTCTTTTTCACTTGAAACTTGTGCAAAATGTGTCATCCAAGGTTGGTATTGAATCAGCACCTGCTGCTACAGGACAGGGAACTACAGAAGAGCCACGTCATGCAGGCACCTCTACATGGGGGGCATCTGGAAAAGGAGTGTGTATCTGTGTATGTGTATGTGACAGGGAGACAGACAGAGAGACAGAGAGAGACAACAACAGAGATTATTTTACCCCTCATTGCAGGGCTTCTCAAGCATCTCCATTTAAGTATCTCTAATGAGGAGAAGGCAAACACGTAGCCTGGGAGAGTCCATTGTTTTGTGCCCTCCTCAGATGTCAAGGTGACCGTTTCAAAGTTCTCTGAAAGATTATGTTTCATTTTGAAAAAGAAATCAAATGTATCTCACTCCCTATTTTAGCCATACTTGTTTTCATATAAAAAGAATATTTCACGTAACTTGCCAGAAAAATGCTATTGCATTAAGTCAAACGATTTCAGAAAATGGTGCCGAATTGATAAAAGCAATCCCATCTGACACGTTCACAGTCCCGGCAGTTTTGAGAAGCCGGTTTCACACGAACATAAACCTACTCACGGCAACAGTTTTTATCATTGCTTTTCAAGCTTTGCTGCACTGGGGAGAAATATTCTGAAATATTCTGCCAAAAAAGCAGCAGGGTGCAATGTTTTCAGTGCCTCTTGGTGGAAATTTTGATAAGTGTATCTTCTTGTGTGTGTTATTTAGTAGATTAAAAACACTTTGATGGTACTCGTTTATTGGACTAGGTGACCATTTATTGATTTATCCCCGCAAATACTTTGTCATCACCTACTATGTGCCAGGCATTGTTCTGTAACTATCAGTGAACTTGGCAATGAGTTTTTACAGGGAAGAAAGACAACCGAAGATACTACAGATTATTTTAACTCCAATGCTATAGGTTTTAATTCATGTAACTGACAAAGGTGACTATATTTCCAAAATAAATCTCTTCATTCAATATTCAAACATATTTTCATCATGTTATGTGTATTGAAACCCCTTATTTATTCTTTGCAATCATGGGCTGAGATATTTACTTTTAAAATAATATCCGATAAGGAAGTCAATTTTGAGAGTTGTTCCTTGTCACAGGATGAATAGTGGTTTCATTTTTCTTATTGAGATTTTTAGTTCCAGGTCAGGGTGAGATCAACACCTCTACTCAGCCCCTCCTCCATACATTTCTGTGATCGAGCAAATTTTCAAAATCACTTCCATTTTCACTATAAGTTTAAGTAAAAGTAAAAGTCATCTTCTTTGTAGTGAGATATTTCTGGTGAATGATTCAATGTCTGTCTTCCTGGGCCACATGGTCTCTTGCGAGGGCCACTGCTCTCCTGATTCAGACCAAACTGTGACCATCTATGCATATCTTCTAGTCCAAGCCTATGAGGGCTTATGCACTATCAGTTATCTAAAATCTGAGGATGAGTTTTTACAGACAGTCTCCAGGTTAGAATATTCAGGCTTGTCCTCTACTGTGTGTGTGACCTTGGATACTTGAACGAGTGGACTCACATCCTTTTGTAAAAGGGAGATCACAACCACTTTACAGTGTTGTCTTAATAATGCCGTAAGCTTCTTAGTATATAAGTGCTGAGCACACTGTCCAGCACATAGAAAGCACACATTGGTTTTAGTATTACAGAATATATTAGTCTTAAAGATTTTTTAAAATGTTTTTATTTATTTTTGGGACAGAGAGAGACAGAGCACAAGCAGGGGAGGGGTAGAGAGAGAGGGAGACACAGAATCCGAAGCAGGCTCCAGGCTCTGAGCTGTCAGCACAGAGCTCGGTGCAGGGTTTGAACTCATGAACCATGAGATCATGACCTGAGCCAAAGTCAGACGCTTAACCAACCGAGCCACCTGGGTGCTCCTAGAATATATTAGCCATTTTAATAACTAATTTTAAGGCAATCTCTTTCTTTATTCACACAAACTGAACATTCCAATTCTTGATAAAAACTGCTTTCCAGGGATGCCTGGGTGGCTCAGTCGGTTAAATGTCTGACTCTTGATTTTGACTCAGGTCATGATCTCCCAGTCGTGAGATCAAGCTCCTTGTCAGGCTCCATGTTGGGTGTGGAGCCAGCCTGGGAATCTCTCACTCAAAAAATTAAAAAAAAATTGCTCTTTCTTCTTTCCCCTTATTTTGCCCCACATTGTATGTTTAGAGATGATATTTGGTTAAGTAGTTCATATATCAGACCACAACATAAGACCTAAGAAGCCTGCTAAAGCAGAAAGCTGAAAGCTGGGACAGGACCAAATGGCTGGCCCCGTTCTGGGAATTTTATTTTAAGGAGTTTTTAAAGTGTGTCTGAGTTGTTTATTCCCACACAACATTTGCTATGCTGCTATCTAGACACTTTGCATACTCTCTAGTTTAATTATCCCAATCTCTTGTGAGGTACACTTTATTACATGCATTTTACAGATAAAAACAAAGAATGAAACCTCAAGAGTCTTGGAGAGGTTAGTGGCTTTTTAAAGAACTTAACGTTTAGTCAATGGTTGAACCAAGATTTGAATACAGGACGTTTTGGTTTGAAGCTCTAGATATATGTTGCCCTATTAAAACAGAGCAGAGAAGTTCAGATATTTTTGACAGCACCATCACACCGACTTGATGAATTTATCCTTGTTTATTGAATTTTTAAAAAGTATTATCCTGTTGAAGACCAGTGAGAATCAAGGACAAACAATAATAAAGAAAAAATATATCTAGGCATTTCGATCGCCATGGAAGCTCTTTGATTTGGATGAAAGTACAATTTGTCAGAGATCGTCTGGGGGTGAATTAGTTTGGAAGTTAGATTGCTAATAGGTTGATTCACTCCACTGAGCCAGCCATTTAGAGGCTGTTTTTACTGGGTTGGTTCCAAAGGCTACGGCTCTTGCCAAAGTTGACTTAAATCCTCTACCTATCATCTCGAAAGTGTTCCATAGTTAATTTAAAAAATAGCATCCATCCCTTTAAACTATAAAACAATATATGTTTATTGTAGAAAATTTCTAAAAGAAATATACAGAGAAGCATTTTTCAAAGTTATATCTAAATGATGCTCTTCAGAGATATTTCCTTCTAGTTTGTTTCAGTGCCGAGGTAACTTGTACAAAATTCAAGTCATTATATTCCCTTTCCATATAACCACTCTACCACATTCATTTTCAATATCATTCAAAGATTTATATAGTGGGTTTTAATTTTATCTTGTAATAATATTGTTTTTCTCATCTTATCCACATTCTATTTAATACTTATTGCAGCCAATTTGGAAAACTCTAAAATGCAAATAAAAATTACCAGTAATCATACCACCCCAATATAATTACAGCTGATTTCTTTCCTTAGAGATTTTCCATACATTTATGTGAATTTTTTGGGGGGGGGTAATAATAGCTCATTTATGGCATGTGTCTTATGTACCAAAAGCTATTCTAACAACTTTCAGTCCATAGGGTATCCCTAGGACATGGATGTTATTATAATCTCCATTTGCTTTGAGAAAACTGAGGCACATAAGGTTAAGAAACTTTCCTAAGATTACATACCTAATAACAACAGAGGTGAGATTTGAACCAAGGAAGTCTGCTCCATGGCCTATACTCTTATTTCTGATATGATACTGTCTCTCTCAATTTCATAACAGATTACACGGGATAATTTAGAGACAAGCCTTAAAAGTTTAACATCACTATGTTTCATTTAATCTGAGACATCATTTATGCTGTTACACCATTATTTTATGTATGACTAAGGAAGAAAAAAGCTATTAATTTGCATTGTAATATGACATTGATTATAACATACATCTCGATTTCGGAGATGTTAAAATATGGAAAAAGTGCCTTTAAGGAAATGTAAAAACCCATATGATAATATTTTCTGTCACCAAAAAAGCATCATTAAAAAGCATCCTTTAGGGAGACTGGGTGGCTCAGTCGGTTGAATATCTGACTCTTGATTTTGGCTCACGTCATGATCCCAGGATTGTGGGATCATTATACTTTATAAATTAAAAAAAATAAAAATAAACACATTCTTTTTAAAAAAATCCTTTAAAAGTATCATATAGCATTTCATCATATGCATATACTCCAATTTATTACTCAATCCCTTAGTTTTTACCTTTTTTTCCCCACCTAAAAATAATGCTGTAATTGTGAATAATACTCTGTGCATCTAACTAGTTTTGCACATCTTCTATCAGTTTTTTAGAATAAGTTTTGGTTGTATAATTTTTTGCCAAAAATGTCAATATTTTACTATTTTTCATATTGTGAATTTGGGGGAGGAGATTTTACTAGTTATCATTCTCTTCAACATATATGTACTCGCTTTACCTTATTTTTATGGTGGGGTTTTTCATTTCATTTGAACATTTTCATCTTCTCCTGATAAGCTCAAGTGGTCTCTCCAAAGTCTTAAAATGAATGCATTCTAGAGTTTACACTGGAGGCTAGTGAAGAAATATCTTAAATTAATATTTTAAAAAATATATAGTCTAAACTACATTGTGAAGAAAGAAAAAAAAAGGATCAGTTAATTGAAATCCCATGCCCAGTTTTCAAACTTTATCATGGCTTACACACTTTCTTTTTTTTTTAATGTATACTTTGTTTGTTTGTTTGTTTGTTTTAGAAAGAGAGCATGCACGAATGGGAGAGAGAGAATTTTAAGTAGACTTTACATTCATTGTGGAGCTTAACTCTAGGCTCAATCCCACGACGCTGGCATCATGACCTTAGCCGAAATCAAAAGTCAGACACCCAACGGACTGAGTCACCCAGGTGTTCCTATTGACCCTTATTTTAGAAGCCAGTTCATTTGCTGAACACTTTGAATCAGTCTAGACTCTATTTTGTGTTTTGCTATTGCACATAAAGCTTAAGTTATCTCCTCTGACTTAGAAGGACTCAACTTCCAACATCGGTCCCTTCTGTAGATCTTGTTGGAACCTGGTTTTAGGCTTTTCCAGGTGTGTCTAGAGTAGGTCTTATTAGGACATGACCCTTACCTCTAAGCTGTGGTATTTCTGATGTTTCATCCCTGTAGCTTCTGTTAACAAACTCTCGCCATACTGGTGGGACCAAACTCCAATTGTTCTACGGAGCGGCAGTTTCTGTAGCACAGAATCTTGTAACGCTCGTCTACTCTCAAGCACAAAGAAACCAGAGTTTCCTCTGCCCTGTGTGGCCTCCCCCTAAACAGAGAACCCAGCTTCCAGCCATGGACTCACGGAAGGCCCATTCCTTCAACATGGACTTCATGACTGTGAATGGCAGTCATTAAATTCTATTCTCTGCCTCCTCAGCTCATGCTCTGCTGGGACTCCAGCTCTTTGTGCCGTGACAGGAAATTGTCCCCAGGCAGAAAGTGGGGGCAATAGTGGAGTTACCTTGTGGATTTCACTGCTTTCTGGGATGGCTGTTTGCTCTCTGCAACAGTGACTGCATATATGTTGTCCAGTTTTATAGTTGCTTACCATGAGAGATCTAGTTCCATACCAATTAGTCCATCATGAATGGACATTTTCTGCAAAGGCTAATTTTACATTTCTTCTCAAATATACTCGTATTTCTCTAGGAGACACGGGGGATAGGATGAGGAGTAACTTATGTAAATTTACAGTCATACTTTTTTTTTTTTAGCACATTTATTAGCACCTACCATGAGTTACTGTCAGGGAATGTAGAAGAATAATAGATAGGTATTCACAGTGACAAAGTCTTTTAGGACTTAATGTGTATCCCCTAGAGACCTGGTCATGGTAAGTCTTAGTTCAGAGCCACTCATTCTGTTCACTTACTCCCTTGATGTTAGAATCTTCACCACACCATCCTATAGCAACTGGTTACTAACCTTTGTTTGATTATTTCCAGCGACAGGGAACTCAATACCTTCTACAGCAGCCAGATTTTTTTTAAGTTTATTTATTTAGTTTGAGAGAGAGAGATCATGTGTGCAGAGGCAGGGGACAGAGAGACAGAGAGAGAGAGAGAGAGAAGAGACAGAATCTCTAGTGGTCCCTGATGCTCCATCTCATGAACCATGAGATCATGACCTGAGCTGAAATCAAGAGTCAGAGGCTTAACTGACTGAGCCACTCAGGTGCCCCTAGAGCAGCTTTTTTTCTGTCTTTGGATGGCAAAATTGAAAGTCAGATAAGGTTTCATTTTGTTGAACTGAACTCTGTCTCAGAAAGCCATCCCTCAGCTACCTTAGTTTTATTGGCTACCAATGACCAGTAAGACTCATCTTTCACGACAGCTTTTCGCATATTAGCAGACAAGGATACTGCCCCTGCTGAGTCTGCTGTTGGTTGTGAAACTGTTCCCAGGAAGAATATGGAGACGACTGTGGATTTTCTTCTTTCTGGAACTGTAGACTTCTATGATCTGTCGTTTGCTTCCTGAAAACTATTATTTTGTATATTTCATCCAGTTTTATAGTTGCTTATTGTGGGAAGTCTGAGTATCAGTTCCTACATCATGTGGGATTAACATGTTTTACAAAGTCTGATTTTGCATTTTTGAGAACTTGAGTGGTGGTCTCAGACCTTGGAATCATCCCAGTGTCAGTGAGTCTTTATTAATTTAGTAAGTGCTCTTAAAATCTCTAGGAGGTAGGTGTAATTTTGTCCTCATTTTACATAGGAGGAATCTGAGGCACAGAGAGGTTAAGAGGTTACCCAGCCAGAAAAGGAACATTTCTTGGCTTTATAGACTGAAAAGTAATGTGCATTCAGTGTGGATTTCTTTTTATTATCTCTTTTGCTGAGTGAAAGTCTGATTACTCTTTGGCCTTTTGATAGCTCTGGGAAGCTTCTATCTGATATCTCGTACCCTTCATCATTAAAAACATAAAATTATAAAATCATTTCATTACAAATTACTCATAGAGAATAGAGCCGATTACAATTTGAAACCAGAAACCACTTTTGGGGATTATAAACCTCTGTACTGGGAATGTCCAGTCCAAAGAGCCACGAGTTTTTGTCTGTTTTGTTCAGTGCGATACCCTCACACTTAGAAATAGGAGCTGGAAGGAAATGTGCACTTCATACATACTTGTTGAACAAATAAAATTTTATATTTTATTCAATTTCCTTGAAAATAGGACCACATTTTCAGCCTTCTATTACTAAAAGTCTATGTTTATCTTGCAATTACAAAGGATAACTGTATTCCAAATTTTTCACCACAAGAATACCTTCTGAAACTAGTGATTATTTGCCTTGTGTCCTCCTCCATGCTGGGCATAGAGTCTGCTTAAGAGTCTCCCTTCCTTTCTCTCTCTCTCCCTCTTTCACTCTCTCCCTCTGCCCCTCCTCTGTTCACACGCATGCTTGTGCTGTCAATAAACAAACAAACAAACAAATAAATAAAATAAAACTAGTGACTATTTCTGTTTTTTCATTTACTCCTTTTTATACATTTTTGCCTCATACAAAGGTTACCTCTCATGTCAGAAGGTGTCAATAACAAGGTTTGGTTTGACAACAACTTGGTATGGGTAGTTATTAGAGGCGTCCCATTGCTTTGACATCATAGTAATACAGATGCAGAAGTAGGTGTGTTTGGGTACAGCATGTCTACAAGAAAGACCCTTCCTTTAACAAATTAGCCTCTTTGACAGTTCTGGACTACAAAGATGAAGAGTACATTATTAAAATTATTTACATATTCTTTTAACCAAAGAACGATTGCACTTGAGTAAGTTTTTCTCCTATATGCCGTCTCTTTCCACTTCAGTTTTCGTATTTTATCATTGTTCCATGGAGCTCACTAGTGTGACTTCTTACTGAAATCTAATTTTAGTGGCATGAAATGCCAAAGGCTTCATCCCTCAGGGATTAAAGTTACCCAGAGCATATTCCATGCAGTCACCAAAGGGAAAGCTTTGAAATATGGTCACATGTGATCTTTTGTACTTGGGAAAACTGGCCAATCCATCCCGGGCACGACAGAGGAGAATGGCAAGTAAGGCGAACAATGTGCCTTTGTGCATTTATCCTGTTAAGAGTTGGGAATCTTGCAAAAATAGAAATACACAGCAATTTTCAGATCCTGGACCACCAGTTGTGGACGCTATCTTTTTCTTAAAGGTAGCTTTTCTCTTTCTTCTTTTTTAAAAGCATTAATTGAGGTATAATTAGTATACAGAAAGCTTCACACATTCAAAGTCCACAATCTGAGTTGTCCAGATGCAAGTAGGATACTGAAACCATCAACAGAGTCAAGGTCATGAACATACTGTTAGTAGTTTTTCTTTAACTTTTTGTCTTGGTGGGAGGAATGTTCTTTGGTTAGTCATTAGTAAGGAGTAAGGGTTGCAAATGGCCAAAGACCAAGCAAAAGCTGCTTAGTCAGTAAGAAAACGACATAAAAGATGAGATGTTTCTGCTTAACAGCAGAGGGATCTCACAAGACAGTTTAGAAAAAAAGTTTCTCACCCAGGAAACAGAATATCTGTTGTGAAAAATTGTATACAACTTTATGCCCTTTTATTGCATGAGGTAAATAAGAAGATATGCCAAAGAAGCAGACATTAATGAAAACTCTCAGATACAACTGGCCTCATTGGAATAAACAATGAAATCAAAGCAACAGCAGTCACCTGTCTTTCTGAGGACAGAAAGGTGACAATCTCTTTTACCATGACAGCCTTTGGTTAGCTAGTGTTCTGTCATTTTCATCCTTTTCCACCTTGCACTCATTTTGTAGAAGTTGCGTAAAGATAGCAGGTGGAGTGTCCAGGGTTTATACTGAAGGATTGGATGAACTTTGGAACCCTCCTTGGCTCCTCTCTCTCCACCTCACACCAACGAAACCTCACGGGTGTAACTCAAGTCTGGTCACGGCTTAGCATCACCATTGCCGCGAAAGGGTGCATCACCATTTTTCACCCAGGTTCTGTGCTAGCCTCTTTGAAGATCTCTCTGTTTCCACTCTTTTTCTGTACAATCTACGTTTTCCCTAAACAAGTTTTGTTTAGATTCAAGTTAGTTAACATATAATGTAGTATTGGTTTCAGGAGTAGAATTTAGTGATTCATCACTTACATATAATACCCAGTGCTCATCACAAGTGCCTTCCTTAATGCCCATCACCCATTTAGCCCATGTCTCCACCCACCTCCCCTCCAGTGACCCTCGGTTTGTTCTTGTACAATCTATATTCAATGCATCAGTTGGAAAGCCTTTGGATAAGTGAAACAAATCCCATCACTTCTCTGCTCAAACTCTGTAGTGGTTCTGCTTCACCCAGAGTAAAATCCAGACTCTATAGGAGGGGACTTTGTGTACCCTCCTGTGGCACATGGCACACAAAGTCTCAGCCCAGGGGATCTGGTCTTGGTTATTACTCTGATCTCTTCTCCTACCCTCTCTTCTACAATCATTACACACCAACCCCATGGCCTTCTTGCTTCTTGACCATATAAGGCACTTTTCTACCTCAAGATCTTTACTCTAGCTGTCCTTTTTGCCTGTAATGCTCTTTTCCCAGACGCCCCCCCAGTAGATGTCTTCTGAAAGTCAAATCTTTGCTCCAACCTCAACTTCTCAATGAGGACTTCCCTTCCACCGTAGTTAATATTGGAACCTATCTCTCATCCTCTACCCTGCATTTCCTGTACCTCAAATCCTTTTTTAAGTAGGTATCACTTTTTACCATACGGTATATTTTTTATTATATTTATTTATATTATATATATTTTATATATATATTATATATTTATATATTTATTATATTTACTGCCATCAGTAAATATAATCAGTCTTTACTCTGTAACTGCTTCCTCCCCCAACCAAACATAAACTTCATAAAGGGCAGAGAATTTGTTTGCTAAAGACCTAGAACTATACTTGGTCATAATAAGGTCTCAATAAATGTTGAATGAGTAGATAAAAGTTATCTGGTTTTCTGAGTAAATTGAATGCTATGGCTGCTATTTAAAGTTTCTTATCTCTTGGGATGCATGTTCTGCCACCATTCCCATGATGGGAGCCATTTTCATGAACACAGCCTTGGCAGAGTACTGTGTCGCTGAGACCATCTGTATGTTATAGCTGGAGATAGCTGCTGGTTCCAGGATTCAGATGAAATGCGACAGCCTTCCTCAAGCCAAAGCAGGAACTGTGGAACTGTTTTTCTCAGTGGGCTGTTAAGCCTGAACACTGGGTTCCCCAGAGCACCCTTAAACAGACCACACCACTTGGGCAAGATTTTGAAAAACCAAAAAGTTTGACAAAATTTGAGAACATTAACATAAGAATCCAGATCTTCAATCTGGAAATGAGGCTTGGCTTGGGATATAGAGCACGGCCCACCTTGGCTATGCCCACAGCACAGGGAGATCAGACCCAAAAGTGTGAGTTGCAACGCTTCGTTTGAGAAGGGACTGGGGCGCCGCCACTTTTCTCCCCACAACCACCAAGGTGGGACCTCAGGGAGTAGGCCGCGGGACTGGACACAATGGAGGCTAAAACCTGCCTACACCAAACCACGGCCATCCCTGCTAGAGAGCTGCCTTTTTTTTTTTTTTTTTTACTGGACCCGGGGGCAAGACATAGATGCACTGCCCTGATTAATTCTGGTCACTGGTTTACTTAAACAGTCACATTTAATCCATTTTTTAGATGTATATTCTACACCTCCACTGCTACTTTTTATCTCTCTCTGTCTGGAGTAATCAGACTATATAGTTTCTCTGAGTAGTATTATCTTCATTTCTTTTGCCTCTAACCATATTCCCCTCTTTCTCTCTCTGAATAAAGCCTCTTAGTCTCTCTGACTGGTCATTTAATTTCCAATTTCGCTTCCTTTCTGCCCTGTCATTTCGCTCTTTGTATATGTCCTTCCATCAGCACTGCACACACCCAGCTCTTTATATGTAGGTGGGAATTCTGGTTCTATGCTTTAGACTGTCCTTTGTCTATTGGATTTTTTCTTTTTTCTTTTCTTTTTCTTTTTTCTCTTCCTTCCTCTTTTGTGTGTGTGTGTGTGTGTGTGTGTGTGTCCCTTCCTTTTTTCTTTTTCTTTTTCCCTTTTGGTTTGTGTCTTTTTTGGATTTGTCTGTGTGTTTGTGTGTCATTGTTTCCTGTGTGTTTGTCTGTTTTCTTTTCCAGGGCTACCTCAAGAAACAAGCCAAAGTACACATGGTGGAGAGTCTCAAATACCACTACGAGTAGGGAAATAAAATAACCAAGGTCACAACAAGAGAGACAAAGAGACACTATTCAAAGAACACTTCCTGAAAAGACAGGCCCTGGACAGTCAAAGAGCCTTCTTTGGTACAGCAGCACTTGCAGGTGCAGAGCTTGCAAGCTTTTAAAACTAACAAGAGATAGAAAGCTAGCCAAAATGACAAAAGGGAAGAACTCTCTTCCAAAGAAATTCCGGGAAGAAATGACAGCTAAGCAACTGATCAAAACAGATATAAACAACATAACTGAACAAGAATTTAGAACAATAGTCATAAAACTAATCACCGTGCTTAATAAAGGTATGGAAGACATCAGAGAAACTATTGCTACAAAGACTGTGGAGCTTAAAAATAGTTGTGATGAATTAAAAAATGCTATAAATGACATGCTTAATAAAATGGAGGTGTCCAATGCACTGATTGAAGAGGTAGAAAGGAGAATAAGTGATTTAGAAGACACAATTATAGAAAAAGAGGCAGCTGAGAAAAAGAGGGATAAACTGATCCAGAAACACGAAAGGAGAATTCAAGAGCTCAGCTATACAATCAAACGGAATAATATCCATATCATAGGAATTCCAGAAGAGGAAGAGAGAGGGAAAGGTGCTGAAGGAGTCCTGGAACAAATTATAGCAGAGAACTTTTGCAATCTGGGAAGGAAACAGACATTGAAATCCAAGAGGCACAGAGAATTCCCCTCAGACATAACTTGAATCAATCTTCTGCATGACATATCATAATGAAACTGCAAAATATAAGGACAAAGAGAATTCTGAAAGCAGCTAGGGATAAAAGGGCCCTAACATACAAAGGGAAACCTATCAGAGTGGTGACAGACCTATCTACTGAAACTTGGCAGGCTAGAAAGGAATGGCAGGAGATCCTCAATGTGATGAACAGAAAAAATATGCAGCCAAGAATCCTCTATCCAGCAAGCCTGTCATTCAGAATAAAAAGAGAGAAAAAGTCTTTCCAAATAAACAAAAATTGAAAGAATTTGTCACCACTACACCAGTCCTAAAAGAAATCCTGAGGGGGACTCTATGAGCGAAATGTTGGAAGGAATGTAAGCTACCAGAAACACCACCACAAGTATGAATCCTAAAAAGGACACAATGACTTTAAACCCATATTTTTCAATAATAACACTGAAGGTAAATGGGATAAATGCCCCAATCAAAAGACATAGGGTAGCAGAAGGGGTAAGAAAACAAAATCTATCTATATGCTGTCTATAAGAAACTCATGTTAGACCTGAGGACACTTTCAGATTGAAAGTAAGGGGATGGAGAAATATATATCACTCTACTGGAAGTCAAAAGAAAGCTGGAGTAGCTATACTTATATCAGACAAATTTGACTTTAGGTAAAAGCAGTAACAAGGGATGAAGAAGGGCATTATATAATAATTACAGGGTCTATCCATCAGGAAGAGCTAACAATTATAAATGTTTATGTACCGAACATGAGAGCACCTAAATACATACAACAATTAATCACAAACAGAAACAATCTTATGGATAAGAATGTGCTAATATCAGGGGACTTTAATACTCCAGTTACAGCAATGGATAGATCAACTAGACAGAAAATCACTAAAGAAACAATGGACGTGAATGACACATTGGACCAGATAGATTTGATAGATATATTTAGAACTCTACATCCTGAGGCCACGGAATTCACTTTCTTCTCAAATGTGCATGGCACATTCTCCAAGATAGATCACGTACTGGGACATAAAGCAGCCCTCAATAAATATAAAAGAATTGAGATCATACCATGCATGCTTTCAAATCACAATGCTATGAAACTTGAAATCAATCACAGGAAGAAGTCTGGAAAACCTCCAAGAACATGGAGGTTAAAGAACACCCTATGAAAGAATGAATGGGCCAATCAGGCAATTAGAGAAGAAATTAAAAAATATATGGAAACAAATGAAAATGAAAATACAACAATCCAAACTCTATGGGATGCAGCAAAGGCAGTCCTAAGAGGAAAGTATATTGCACTCCAGGCCTATTTCAAGAAATTAGAAAAAGCACAAGTCCAAAATCTAACAGTGCATCTAAAGGAACTAGAGGGAGAGCAACAAGAGCACCCCAAACCCAGTAGGAGAAGAGATATAATAAAAATCAAGGCAGAAATAAACAATAAAGAAACAGTTGAACAGATCAATGAAACCAAGAGTTAGTTTTTTGAAAAAATAAACAAAATTGACAAACCTCTAGCCAGATTTCTCAAAAAGAAAAGAATAGACAAAATCATGAATGAAAATGGACTTATTACAACCAACTTCTCAGAAATACAAGCAATTATCAGGGAATACTATGAAAAATTAGATGCCAAAAACAACCTGGACAACTTAGAAGAAATGGACAAATTCCTAAACACACAGTCACTACCAAAATTCACAGGGGAAGAGATAGAAAATCTGAACAGACCCATAACTAGTGAAGAAATTGAATCAGTTTTCAAAAATTTCCCAACAAATAAGAGCCCTGGGCCAGATGGCTTCCCTGCGGGATTCTACCACACATTTAAAATAGAATTAATACCCATTCTTCTCAAGCTATTCCAAAAAATAGAAATCGAAGGAAAACTTCTGGACTCATTTTACGAAACCGGCATCACTTTAATTTCCAAGCCAGACAGAGACCCAGCAAAAAAGAGAATTACAGGCCAATATCCTTGATGAATACAGATGCAAAAATCCTCAACAAGATCCTTGCAAATAGAATCCAACAGCACATAAAAAGAATTATCCACCAAGATGAAGTGGGATTCATTCCGGGGTTACAGGGCTAGTTCAATATTCACAAATCAATCAATTTGATACATCACATTAACAAAAGAAAAGATAAAAACTATATGATCCTGTCGATAAATGCAGAAAAAGTATTTGACAAGATACAGCATCCTTTCTTAATAAAGACTCTAGAGATAGTCGGGATAGAAGGAACTTACTTAAGCATCATAAAAGCCATCTATGAAAAGCCCTCAGCTAACATCATCCTCAATGAGGAAAAACTGAGAGCTTCCCCCTGAAATCAGGAACACGACAGAGATGTCCACTCTCACCACTGTTGTTTAACATAGTGCTGGAAGTCCTAGCATCAGCCATCAGACAACAAAAGGAAATCAAAGGCATCAGAATTGGCAAAGAGGAAGTCAAACTTTCCCTTTCGCAGATGACATGATACTCTACATCGAAAACCCGACAGACTCCACCAGAAGCCTACTAGAACTGATCCAAGAATTCAGCAAAGTTGCAGGGTACAAAATCAACGTACAGAAATCGGTTGCATTTTTATACACCAATAATGAAGCAACAGAAAGAGAAATCAAGAAACTGATCCCATTCACAATTGCACAAAAAACCATAAAATACCTAGGAATAAACCTAACCAAGGATATAAGAGATCTGTATGATGAAAACTATAGAAAACTTATGAAGGAAATTGAAGAAGACACAAAGAAATGGAAAAACATTCCATGCTCCTAGTTCAGAAGAAAAAATATTGTTAAAATGTCATTACCACCCAAAGCAATCTACATATTCAATGCAATCCTAATCAAAATTGCACCAGCATACTTCTCAAAACTGGAACAAACTATCCTCAAATTTGTATGGAACCACAAAAGACCCCGAATAGCCAAAGTAATATTGAAGAAGAAAACTAAAATGGGAGGCATCACCATCCCAGACTTTAGTCTCTATTACAAAGCTGTCATCATCAAGACATTATGGTATTGGCAAGAAACCAGACACATAGGTCAATGGAATCAAATATAGAACTCAGAATTGGACCCACAAATGTACTGCCAAATAATCTTTGACAAAGCAGGAACCAATATCCAATGGAAAAAAGACAGCCTCTTTAACAGATGGTGCTGGGAGAACTGGACAGCAACATGCAGAAGAATGAAACTAGATCATTTTTTCATGCCATACACAAAAATAAACTCAAAATGGATAAAGAACCTGAACGTGAGACAGGAAACCATCAAAATCCTAGAGGAGAAAGCAGGAAACAACCTCCTTGACCTGAACTGCAGCAATTTCTTACTTGACACATCCCCAAAAGCAAAAAAATCAAGAGCAAAAATAAACTATTGGGACCTCATCAAAATTAAAACTTCTGCATGGCAAAGGAAACAATTAATAAAACTAATAAGCAACTGACAGAATGGAAAAAGATAGTTGCAAATGACATATCAGATAAAGGGCTAGTATCCAAAGTCTGTAAAGAACTCACCAAACCACACACCCGAAAAACAAACAACCCAGTGAAGAAATGGGCAGAAGACATGAACAGACACTTCTCCAAAGAGGACATCCAGATGGTCAGCAGACACATGAAACGTTGCTCAGCGTCCCTCCTCATCAGGGAAATACAAATCAAAACCACACTGAGATACCACCTCACGCCAGTCAGAGTGGCGAAAATGAGCACATCAAGAGACTATAGATGCTGCTGAGGGTATGGAGAAATGGGCACCCTCCTATACTGTTGGTAGGAATGTAAACTGGTGTAGCCCCTCTGGAAAACAGTGTGGAGGATCCTCAAAAAATTAACAATAGAACTCCCCTATGACCCAGCAGTAGCACTGCTAGGAATTTACCGAAGGGACACAGGAGTGCTGATGCATAGAGACACATGTACCCCAATGTTCATAGCAGCACTCTCAACAAGAGCCAAAACATGGAAAGAGCCTAAGTGTCCATCAACGGACAAATGGATCAAGAAGATGTGGTTTATCTATACCATGGAATACTACATGGCAATGAGAAAGCATGAAATCTGGCCATGTGTAGCAACATGGATGGAGCTTGAGGGTGTTATACTGAGCGAAATAAGTCAGGCAGAAAAGGACAGATACCATGTTTGCATGTATAGGAGGATTAGGAGGAACTTAACAGAGGACCATAGGGGAGAAGAAGGGGAAAAATAGTGGGGGAGAGGGAGGGTGGCAAACCATGAGGGACTCTTGAATGCAGAGAACAAACTGAGGGCTGATGGGGGTGTGGGAGGGGAAGGTTGGTAATGGGCATGGAGGAGGGCACTTGTGGGCATGAGCATCGGATGTTATATGAAAACCAACTTGACAATAAACTACTAAAATAAATAAATAAATAAATAAGCACAAAAATAAAAAACAAATAAAGTTTCTTATCAAACACTTTAACATTATTTTAAATTGGTTTTTTGAATACACAACACAAACACAAGGCACAAAGGATATATAGTAAAATTAAGTCTCCTTCACACCTCTCCTTGGGTAATCTTTTGAGAGAAAACAAATTACTAGTTTTTTTTATATGTCTTTTCAAAGGTATTCTATACATTTAGAGGTCTATAGGCATTTATAGCCTTTTATATTAACATAAATTGTAACATTTTATTTATCTTGCTTTTGATATCTAACAATATATCTTGGTGATTATGTTATAATACACAGAGGAACTCTCTTGCTCTTTAAAAATTAAAAAAAATGTTTATTTATTTTTGAGAGACATAGAGACAGAGGATGAGCAGAGGAGGCACAGAGAGAGAGGGAGACACAAAATCTGAAGTAGGTTCCAGGCTCTGAGCTGAGCACAGGGCCCGATGTGGGACTTGAACCCACGGACCGTGAGATCATGACTTCAGCCAAAGCAGACGTTTAACCGACTGAGCCACCCGGGCACCCACCACTTGTTCTTTTTAACAACTCCATCATAATCTATTTATTTATGTATAGTTGGGTAGATATTGTTGCTCTTACATTTAATAGCTGCAATGACTGCCATGTGCCAGAGTCAGCATAGCTGATACAGTTCTAGAGAAGGGATTGCTGGATCAAAGAATATATGCATTTTAATTTTGAAATATACTGCCAAATATTCCTCCCTGGAAATGTTACCAATGACCACTTTCTCCAAAAATGTATGAGGATTTTTATACTATTCTTCATGCTGTGTAATGAAAAAATTTTGTCTTTAATTGTTTTTCAAATCAACATGGCCAATAGTGGAAAAAAACCCACTACAAATATTACAAAAGGTATAAAGTGGTGTATAAAAGCTCTTGAGTCTTTCAGAATCTTCCTTTACAAGCTCCAAAGGTAATCATGGTTCATAGCATTTTGCATATATTTTCAATACATACATATGAGTTAATTACATATGTATAAAACTCTTTACTACCCAAGTGTAAATACAATGTAATAATGCTCTGTGACATTCATTTGACAATATATCATGGGCAACATTACCGTTAATACATATAATGCTGGTTTATTATTTTTTATTATTATACAGTAGAATATGTACCATGGTTTCTTTAACCTACTTTGTACAGGTGGAAGTTTAACACATTTTCATTTATTTATTTATTCATTTATTTCAAAATATTTATTTATTTTGAGAGAGAGAGAACGTGTGTGTGCACCTGCACATGCTTGTGAGTAGGGGAGGGGAAGAGAGAGAGGAATTCTGAGACTTCTCAGGATGCCATGTGTAGCAAACTCAGTACATTTCAGGTCTCTGGAGAGGCCTGCATTACAATTGGCTGCCTAGAACGAGGTGGCGCTACTGAAGTTAATGGAGAACTTGGTTGCTTGTAAATTTTTGTACACGTAGGTTACCATCCTACTAAAAACGTTTCCCATATGTGTCCTCAATTCTTCGTTGTGACTCAGAGTTGCTATTATACCAAATGAATTGTCATGAATTTTGTTTGCATTATTGTGATCTTCCTTAAACATCTTTGCATGCTCCCTAAACTCAGGAGACGCAATTATTTACATATATTTTTAATCTATTCAGAAAGGATATATACATGGTAATCTAACAGCTCATGTATTCTATGGCATTGTCGATAGGAAAGCTGGGCAAACATAATACAATGGTTTGCTAGTTGATTGCAACTATACAACGGAGTGAACTACAAAATAAATTACTTCTTATAAAGATTTAAAGGTTGGCAGGAACAAAATCCAGAGAAGTTGTGGTTGTTATTTTGTTTTCCCAGAGGTAAGTAACCTATTTATTGAGTGTTTGTGCCTAACCTGTTTTATCTGTCAAATGATTTCCCTTTGTTTACTTTGGAAATTGTTTTCTTCCACCATTTTATAGGGAACAGCTAGCTATTTAAAGCACCCTACTTTGTAGATTCTAGACGCTAAGGCATTGCTCGTGACAACTTAACAGGGCAGTTAGTTATTTCAATACCAGGCCAGAGAATGGAGACCACAAGCAATTATAAATCACAGTCACCTTGTTATGCTGAAGATTGGGCAGCAATGGAATCGAGCTAGCCAGAAGGCAAGCATGTTTGGTATTCTGATAAGACCCCAAGTTCCAGCAAAGACAGGGGTCAAGATCAAATGAGGTGAAGCAGGAGGACCTATGGCTTAAGTCTAAGGCAGTGCTTCCCAAGTTCGAATGATCATAGAATTGTATGACGATGTTTGTGGATTAACAATTCCAAGATCTCACTTTGAGACTCCAATTGAGAAGTCGGGGGCAGAGGGAGGGGCAGCCAGGAATCTACATTTTCACAAAGGATTCTGCGGCAGATAGTTTAGCTCCTGCATGTTGAGACACAGACAACTGGAATGTTGTCTCAGTCTAGGGGTCAGAGATTTAAGCGGAACATCACTGGTGGGCAGGGGCGCTGTGCTCCACTTCTAGGCAGAGGGTGCTTCTTTCGTTTTGTTGAATTTGCCTGAAGGGTGAATTATCCTTGCACATGAATCTGAGCACATGAATCTCTCATGGAGAGACAGAGATTCATAGGGGAGCGTGCAACTTACACTGACAAAAGTTTTGTCGAATTAATAGTTCTATTTTAGTTGTGCTACTGTCCTTTGACATTTGTAACCTGGATTCAGATCTGACCTTTGACAGCATGTATAGTGTTTCACTTTTATGCAGGTTTTCCTGTTTAGGAAGTTATTTTGGCTTTACATTTAAATTCTTCCCACCCCAGAGGTCCCCGGGTGGCTCAGAGGGTTAAGCAGCTGGCTCTTGACTACAGCTCAGGTCACGATCTCATGTTTTGTGAGTTCAAGTCTGCGCCTGGCTCTGCGCTGACAGCTCATGGCCTGCTTGGGATTTTCTCTCACTCTCTGTCTCTTCTCCTCCCCTGCTCACATGTTCTGTCACCGTATCTGTCTCTCTCAAAATAAATAAATGAACTTTAAAAATAAATAAGAATAAATAAAAAGAAAAAATTAAAACAAATCATTTCCACCTGAGCCTCCAGTTGAACAGGTTCTATATGTCTTCCATTTTTTCATTCTCTTCCCCATGAAAATTCGTTTTCTCAGTAGGAATTGTGAATAATTTTAAATCAGACAATCTAAAGAATTCTGGTTTTCATGGGTTTATGATTGCCCTTAATCAGGGGGTCTAATCTCAAATGCATCAAACATTGTGGGGAAGAGCATATGCAGGGAACAGCGATGTGAATCAAAAGGGAGTCACTTCAAGCTGACAAGTGTACCACATGCTTCAAAACATCAAAAATTCAAAACAAAGCATTGTGTTGTCAAAACAGAGCAGGTCTTCAGACCAAATTTTTGTTTTCTTACAAATAGTTTACTGTCAAGTTGGTTTCCATATAACACCCAGTGCTCATTCCCACAAGTGCCCTCCTGCATGCCCATCCCCCCCTCCCCCCCACATCCATCAGCCCTCAGTTTGTTTCTCAGCATTCAAGAGTCTCTCATGGTTTGCCTCTCTCCCTTTCCCCACCATTTCCCCCCTTCTTCTCCCCCATGGTCCTCAGTTAAGTTCCTCCTAATCCTCCTACACGTGCAAACATGTGATATTTGTCCTTCTCTGCCTGACTTATTTCGCTCAGCATAACACCCTCAAGGTCCATCCGTGTTGCTACACATGGCCAGATATCATTGTTTCTCATTGCCATGTAGTACTCCATGATATAGATAAACCACACCTTCTTGATCCATTCGTCCGTTGATGGACACTTAGGCTCTTTCCAGGTTTTAGCTATTGTTGAGAGTGCTGCTATGAACATTGGGGTCCATGTGCTCCTATGCCTCAGCATTTCTGTATCCCTTGGGTAAATTCCTAGCAGTGCTATTGCTGGGTCATAGGGGAGTTCTATTGTTA